>NW_020874362.1:3081013-3618832 GCF_003935025.1 Abrus precatorius | reverse complement strand
TGGTCAGTATCAGACAATCTTGTTCGTCAATTTTAGAGTTAATGTTAAACTCTCCTAGTATAGAAATAAATCTTTTAGTGATAAAGCTTAATCTTTATAAGAAACTTTAGCAAAGAAATTAGGGTTTGAAGACACTGATCATCCATAGCATCTTGTTTGCTTTCTTGCTACATGTTTGTGTCTAGATCCTTCTCTGAAGCTAGCAAGGCCAGTTTCACCTTCTTAGTGCTCCTTTCTGTCAAGTTAGTCTCTTTCTTGGATCGCTTTTCTACTTTTTGATGAGTCATGCGCACTTCTCCAAAAAAACATGAGTTTTCAAGATGAAACCTTTAAGAAGTACTTCTAGAAACATAGCGGAGCTAAGATGGAGAAGAGAATAGAGCTAGGGTTTGAGAAAACCTAACAGAACTCACAACCCCAATTTTACAAAGAGAGAAATAGAAAAAGATAGGATACCCTGTTGTGCTGATATTGTGGAGAAATATATGGATTAGATATTATCTCTAATTAGCTGTTATATCGTTAAATTGGTTGCCATATCTTTGATTGTTATCAAATCTGTGATTGGCCGTGAGTTTGTAATCATTAGTTGTGTATAAGATATTTCTAAGTGTAAATAGCATATATTTAGGTAGCAGATACCTCAGTGGATATATTTTAGAAATAGTGCATAGCTTGTGTATAAATATATCATATCAGAATCAATAAGGTCATCATTCGGTTTTGACATGGTATCAGAGCCAAAACCGAAATTGATACTCTCCTAGTCTATTCGATTAAAATGGCTGGAGAGGACGGAAAGGTGAAAACCAATGAAGAAAAGGAAGTGAAAGCTGATAGTGGAGCACTCATGAGGAAAACGATTTCTTCCTTATGATATAACCTCCAGTGACAATCTTGAAGTTTAATCACACAAGTGCAGCTGAAAGGAGAAAACTATGATGAGTGGGCACGATCACTTAGAACAGCTTTGAGAGCCAGAAAAAAATTTGGCCTTATAAATGGAACACTTGAGGGACCCAAAGAGGATTCTGCAGATATTGAAGACTGGTGGAGCAATAATTCTTTGCTGGTCTCTTGGATCATGAACACTATTAAACCTTCCTTACGATCAACCATCTCCCATATGGAGGTGGCACAAGATTTGTGGGAGGACATCAAGGAACAGTTTTCTATTATGAATGGACCACGCATTCAGCAACTTAAAGTTGAACTGGTTGAATGCAAACAGAGAGGGTTGACCATAGTGGCCTACTATGGAAAACTAAAGAAACTGTGGGAAGAACTGGGAAATTTGAGCAGATACCCAGCTGCAAATGTGGTCTATGTACATGCAACCTTGGCTCTGTGCTGGAAAAGAAACGTGAAGAGCAGAAAGTGCATTAGTTTCTTATGGGATTAGATGAAACTTTCTATGGAACAGTGAGGTCCATCTTCTAGCACAGAATCGCTGCCAACACTGAACAAAGTGTATTCTACTTTGGTGCAAGAGGAAAGAGTGCGCATAGTTGCTCATAGTAGAGATGAAAAGGGAGAAGCGATGGCCTTTGTTGTGCAAGGTGGATCGCGTTACAAGGACAGAACGAAGGAAAGACAGGAATATGCATTCATTGTAATTGATCGGGGCATGACTCTGAAAGTTGCTTTCAAATCATAGGCTATCCCGAATGGTGGGGAGAGCATCCTCGAGGTTCAGGAAGAGGAGGAGGACGAGGCAAACCTGGACAAAAGCATGCACGTGGAAGAGGACAAGGGGGCGCTCCCAAAGCTCTTGCGACGCAAGCAGTCATGTCCGACTCTATAGAAAATAATGAAGGGCAAAGCACACCTCCTACTGCCATCAGTGGCTGCTGGTGAGCAGTGGCAAACACTGGTCAGTCTTTGAATACTGCCAAACTAGGACCAGCTGAGAAATTCAATGGTAAGCGTCCAATTTTTTCATGGATTATTGACTCGGGGCTTCTCATCATATGACTGCTCAATTGGAATGTTTTACTGATGTATGCAACATTGTGGATTGCTCTGTGGGATTGCCTAACGGAGATCAAACAGTGGCTACAAAAGCAGGAACAGTTGTGGTTAATGGCACACTAAAGCTAGCAAATGTGCTTTATGTGCCAAGATTAAATTGCAATCTCATTTCAGTGTCAAAATTAACCAAACAGAACAGCTGCATAGTCCAATTTACTGATGAATCTTGTGTCATACAGGACTGCATTTCGAAGATGGTGATGGAGCGGTGAGCAAAGAGAGGGGCTTATTATCTTCAAGAACAGCTATGAAGACCAAGAATGACCTGACCTTGGATTTGTGGCATAAGCGGCTGGACATGCATCTTTTGGAGCTGTGAAATTACTTTCAAATGTGGAATCAAGTAGAATAATGATATATGTAATAAGGCTTGTGAGATATGTCTTAGAGCCAAACAATCTCGAGAACATTTTCCTATTACTGAAAATAGAGCTGCTGAAATTTTTCAATTAATTCATTGGTGATTTGTGGGGCCCTTATCGAACTCCTCCTTTTGCGGTGCTAAATATTTTCTAACCATTGTTGATGATTTTTCCAGAGCTGTATGGATTTATTTGCTTACTGATAAAAAGGAGGTTTCCAAATTTCTGGATCAATTCTTCAAAATGGTAGAACGACAATTTGATAGAAAAATAAAAACTGTTCGTAGTGACAACGGGACCGAATTTACATGCATGAAAATTACTTTCATGATCATGGGATTATTCATGAGACCTCATGCACTGGAACACCACAGTAGAATGGCAAAGTGGAGCGCAAGCACAGACATATTCTCAACGTGGCTCGTGCATTGCGTTTCCAAGCCAATTTCCCATTGAGTTTTGGGGAGAATGTGTGTTAGCTGCCTGTCACTTGATAAATCGAACCCCTACTCCGCTTTTGGATGGTAAGACTCCTTGTGAGATGTTGTTTGGAAAACCACCTTCCCTGGCACACTTGCGAGTCATTGGGTGCTTGTGTTATGTGCACAACCAAGATCACAAGGGAGATAAGTTTGCAACTCGCAGCAGGAAATGCGTTTTTGTGGGGTACCCTAATGGAAAGAAAGG
This sequence comes from Abrus precatorius, assembly GCF_003935025.1. NCBI lineage: Eukaryota > Viridiplantae > Streptophyta > Magnoliopsida > Fabales > Fabaceae > Abrus > Abrus precatorius. The sequence continues at coordinate 3,615,752 of NW_020874362.1, read as the reverse complement.
ATGGAGAATGTATGACTTGGAGTTAGGAATCTTCTTGGTGTCAAGAGATGCAGTGTTTTGTGAAGATCAATTTCCCTACCTGACAAACTTAAGGCACAACTCTACTCCCAATCTACCAAGTGACTTTCCCAGTCTTGCGATAATGATGAACAAATTGATGCTAACTGTGAAGTATATGAATCTCCTCCTTCATTTGAAGATACCACAAATGTCACTGCCCATTGTCTTCTCAAAGCACAGTTTCCTCAACTTCCAATGATCATGAGGATCACGGGACTACCGTGCCCAGGGGTGGAGCAATAGACGCTGACACTGCTGAATTATTGGGACGTGGTCATCGCATCAAAATGCCATCTACTAGGCTACGAGACTATGTGACCAACATTGTTCATCATAAAAGCCCTCTACTAGTTCCACCCTCCGTCATCCTCCTCAGGAACAGAGCCAAAAACCTTTGCTGAAGCTGTTAAAAGCCCACAGTGGCGTGATGCCATGCAGCAAGAAATTCAAGCTCTCGAAAATAATGGGACTTGGAGTGTGCAAACCCTCCTTCTAGGAAAGAGGGCCATCGGGTGCAAATGGATATATCAATCAAATATCATTCAAATGGGTCTATTGAACGATACAAGGCCAGACTTGTGATTTTGGGAAATAATCAGGTTGAAGGCCTAGATTATCAAGAAACATTTGCACCTGTGGCAAAAATGGCTACAGTTAGAACGCTACTTGCTGTTGCAGCTGCCAAGCAATGGGAGCTTCATCAAATGGATGTAAATAATGCTTTCCTACATGGTGATCTTGATGAAGAGGTGTATATGAAGATGCCTCCTGGTTTTCGATCTCCAGAACCTACCCAAGTTTGTCGATTGCACAAATCATTATATGGGTTAAAGCAAGCCCCTCGTTGCTGGTTTGCTAAGTTGGCAGGTGCCCTTAAACAGTATGGTTTCACTCAATCTTACTCTGATTATTCCCTCTTTACATTATGTCGCGATGATGTTCAACTTAATGTCTTGGTTTATGTTGATGATCTTATTATCTCCAGGAATGATGGTAAAGCTATTCAATCTTTCAAAACCTACTTGAATACTTGTTTTCACATGAAAGATCTTGGATCTTTAAAATATTTCTTAGGGATCGAAGTAGCTCGTAATCCTACTGGAATTTTCTTGTGTCAACGCAAATATACACTTGACATCATCACCGAAACTGGTTTACTTGGAGCTAAACCTGTTTGTTTCCCTTTGGATCAAAATCATCAACTTGCCTTGGCCACAAGTGCTCCTTTGTCTAACCCAGAACAATATCGTCGCTTAGTGGGGTGATTGATCTACCTCATAGTTACTAGGCCTGAACTCTCTTATTGTGTTCATATACTTGCTCAGTTTATGCAAACACCCCTGCAAATCCATTGGGAAGCTGCTCTTCGGGTTGTACGATATCTCAAAAGCAATCCTAGGCAAGGTATTTTGTTGCGTGCTGATTGCGACCTTCAACTTTATGCTTGGTGTGATTCGGATTGGGCTAGTTGCCCTTTAACCCGACGTTCTCTCTCTGGATGGCTTGTGTTCCTAGGGAATTCTCCCATATCTTGGAAGACCAAGAAGCAGCACACTGTGTCTCGCTCATCTGCTGAAGCAGAATATCGCTCTATGGCACTACTACTTGTGAACTCAAATGGTTGAAAGCGCTTCTGCATTCTCTTGGGGTGGCTCACCCATGTCCCATGCAACTTTATTGTGATAGTCAGGCCGCTTTACACATTACTGCCAATCCCGTTTTTCATGAACGCACTAAACACATCGAAGTAGACTGTCATTACTTGAGGGATGAAGTTTTAAAAGGCAGTCTTGCCACTCAACATGTGTCTACACATGATCAACTTGCTGACATCTTTACCAAGGCATTAGGCAAACGACACTTTGATTCTTTTTTGGACAAGTTGGGCATCCACGATCTGCATGCTCCAACTTGAGGAGGGGGGGGTGTTGTGCTGATATTGTGGAGAAATATATGGATTAGATATTATCTCTAATTAGCTGTTATATCGTTAAATTGGTTGCCATATCTTTGATTGTTATCAAATCTGTGATTGGCCGTGAGTTTTGTAATCATTAGTTGTGTATAAGATATTTCTAAGTGTAAATAGCATATATTTAGGTAGCAGATACCTCAGTGGATATATTTTAGAAATAGTGCATAGCCTTGTGTATAAATATATCATATCAGAATCAATAAAGGTCATCATTCGGTTTTGACACACCCTATTGTTTTTTTTTTTTTTTTTTTGTGTTTGTTACTTCTTTGAATGACTATTGGGCTAATTATTGAATATATTTTTCTGCAACTTAAAATCATAGGTCGACACATATCCCTACTTAGATGTCAAACTCTTTATATATATATATATATATATTCCGAAGTGATCAGGAAACAAAAGATGTAGAATAAAGACTGAAAGGAAAGTAGGCAGTAGCAGGACTACTAAATGATATGCAGAAATTAAAAGTGCAGTATGTGAAACAGTTAATTCATAAAGAAACTAGAACGGTGGTATAACCAACACAGATCTAGTAAGGAGAAGAGAAGAAAGCCGGAGCGACGGTAGTCCGAACAGGACCGGCTAAGAGGGAGAAGAGAGGAAAATAATTTGAAACAGCAAATTTTATTTGAAAGATCTCAAAGAAGAAGAAGGCTTACAAGAAGTTTTTCTCTCAGAGCTTCTCTCTCTTAAATCTCTCTTATGTTGCTAAATGAAAGGGTACCTCACAATATAGACGAGGCCTCCTTATATAGAAATTTTTAAAGTACTATTTCTACAGTTCCGGTTGGTGACTGGAACTATTCACTATAGTACCGGTTATAAAGATCTTGGATATCAATACCGAAACAATCATCTTCATTCTGATTATCTTCAATATTGGCATCTTGGTTAGAAGTTTCTCCTTCTTCTTGGCTTTGCAATAACAGGAGAACATCTTGAAGATTTTTCTTCATTTTTTCTTTGGTGTCGCATCCTGATAAGAATGCTGCAATTTTGGATTTCTGATTAAGGAATTGAAATGTTGCTGGGTCAGCAAGATTTAATAATTTGGGATTTTTCCCAAAATATTCAGCAACTCCTTCTGGTCCGGCATGATCTGCATTGAATTGATTCCACCATTTACAAAGGAATACCTATGCAATAGAGGGAGAGTGTCTTCATTCTCTGTCTTGCCATATCTGTATTGCCATGAGAATACCCATGCCAGGGCAAAGTCAGAGAAGTATTTAAGATCTGCTGGAATTCTTGATTCTCGCAGATATCTGCCTTTGTAGATTTTGTATCCTTCCTTGACAGGGTGGGAAGGATTTCTTCTATTGGCCCAAAATAATCCCACCATTGGAGGAACCAATTTGGAAAGTCATAATTCTGATTCTTTTTAAAATATATTAACCAAGAATGTCGGTTAAGTTTATTCTGGAACCAGAAAGTTCTTGTCCAAGCGTCAATGTAATCCCAATAATTGTATCCTGCTGGATCAAATGGTTGGGAAAACTTTTTATAAGAATTTAAATTTTTTCCAAAAGCCTTTGGAGTTAAGGCTTTCAGGATCTGGATTGTCGAATGGGTTGTGACTGATGGGTCTTTGTGGTCTTTGTAGTGTTTGATGGAAACAGAATCTGAATCCACTAAGATAAACTCATAAAACTGTCTAGTTTTATTAGCCTGATATGGCCTGAAATGAAACCCTGGTGGGAAAACTTTGGTAATTGCCTTGTATGGGTTTTTGTCCCAAAATTCAGGTTCCATTTGTATAACTGAGGAGAATTTTCCTTTGGCTATATAATGGTTGGACTTGAAGTTTTTTGTTTTCCTTTTTGAGGTCAAGGGTCCCTTCTGGTCTATTGGTTATTGTTTTCTGGGTTTGGTTGAAGGACTGGATTATAGTGTTTAGGCTGGCTAAATCTAATTCCATTTCTTCTTCAGAGGCAATGTCTGCCCAAGATTTATTTGGTAGGCTATTCAAGCTTCCTTGTTGGACAGCTAAAAGCGTACTAATTGGGAGAGCATAGTCTGCTTTGGTTTGTTTGGTGGTTTTACAACAGAATCAGTCTTTTTAGAGGATTCTTTTGGAGTTCCAGATTGCTGAGTTGATGACTCAACAATTTGGATTGCTTTTTGAGTCGATGACTCAATGGGGTAGATGACCCAGAAGAAGAGGTATTTGGGTCTGCCGAAGCAGATTGTGATTTTGATTTGTTTAAAGTCAGAGCTAATCTGACTTTGCCGCCTTTAGTGGTTCCTCCCCTAGAAGGGGTAACTGCCTTTCTAGGCATCTTACTTATCCTGTAAATATTCACGGGTAAGATAATCAGGAAGGGAGTTTGAAGTGCCTTTGAGATATTCTATATCAAAATCAAAAACACTTAAAATTGCTTGCCATCTCGCAAAGATTTGTTTTGAGGCAAGATTTTTAACATCCTTTTGTAAAATTTCTTTGGCAGACTTGCAGTCTACCCTAATTAAAAATTTTTGATTTAATAAATCAGATTGAAATTTTGAGACGCATAAAACAATTGCCAAAACTTCTTTTTTTACAGTAGAATAATTCTGTTGTGCAGAATTCCAATGTTTTGAAGTATATGCAATGATATGCTCATGAGACTCAATTTTTTGTTTAAGAATGCCTCCATAACCTATGTCTGAAGCATCAGTTTCAACGATTTTGAAGGCTTGAGGGATGGGAAGATATAGGCAATTTATCTTCCTGACTTTGGTTTTGATTTCTTTAACGACATTAGTGTGGACGTCAGTCCAAGAGGGAGGATTCTTTTTAAGCCTATCATGTAAAGGCTTGATAATGTTATTTAGGTGGGGGATAAATCTCCTACATAATTGAGGCAACCTAAAAACCTTTGCAATTGGGTTTTATCAAGAATCCTGTCAGGAAATTTATCAGCAAATTCAATGGATCTGCTGATAGGAATAATAGTACCTTGGTGAATATTATGTCCAAGGAATCTGATATTAGTTTGAAAAAGACTAATTTTTGATTTTGAAACGGCGAGACCGTTTTGTTTAATAACATTGATAAAAACATTTATATGTTTAAAATGCTGATCAATGGATTGAGAAAAAATTAAAACATCGTCAATATAAACGATGACAAATTTTGAATAAGGATTAAAAATGTCATTCATGATTTTTTGAAATTCAGAAGGGGCGTTTTTTAGGCCAAAGGGCATAACATTCCATTCGTAATGCCCAAAGGGAACAGTAAAGGCAGTTTTGTACCTATCATTTCGCAAATTTGGATTTGCCAAAATCCAGATTTCATATCAAATTTCGAAAATATCTTGCAGAATTGAGTCTGTTAAGAAGATCTTTCTTATTGGGGATAGGATGCCTAATCCATTGAAGGGCTTGATTGAGAGGTTTGTAATTGATGACAAGTCTGGGAGTACCTCTCTCAATCTCAGCGGTTTATTGACATAAAATGCTGAGCAAGACCAAGGACTCTTACTTTTCCTAATAAGGTTTTTGTCTAAGAGATCAGTAATCTCTTTCTGACAATAATGAAGAAGTTCTTCATTCATTTGAATTGGTCTGGCTTTAGTGGGAATCTGGGTATCTTTGAATCCCGATTCATAAGGGAGACTGACAATATGTTTTTTCCTATTCCAGAATGCGCTGGGTAGGTCAGAACATATAGAAGCTTGGATTTTGTTTAAAAGGCTTGGATCTTCTTCTGAAGTGAAGAATTACATAAATATTTTTCAATATTAGCAAAAGAGACTTCTTCTTTTAAAAAATTGATTTGATTAATTTTGTTCTGGATGGAATTAATATTTTTTGTAAAAGGCTTATTAGAAAATTTGAAGGTTACTTGTTTCCCTAAATAATGAGTGGATATGCCATCTTTCGAAATTTGCAAGGGAAAAGAGCCTTTATGAACGGTGTTCCCAAAATAACTTCATTTTTTAAATTTTTAACAAGAAGAAAATTTGTTTCAATCTTAAGCCCTTGATTTTCAATCACGGCTTTAGAAAGTTTGTAATTAATTTTCAGCTTTGAACCACTAGCAGTGCTGAGTTTTTCAGAGGTTTTTTCAAAATATTTTGTAGGAATTAGACCTTCTAAGATACAATTGAATCAGCACCTGTATCAAAAAGGGCCAAAGTATCAAGAACAAAATCATCAATAACGATTCTGATATTAATATAAAATTTTTGTATTTTGACCTTGTTGATCAAGCACATAAAAGTTTCTTCTGGATAATCAGAATCATCTTTCACTGAATCATTTTTTTCAGGAAATTCAACTTTCTCAATGTCAGAATCATCATCTAATTGAGAAAGGATAATTTGATGAATTTGTTGTTGCTCTTTGATTTCTCTGATCTCTTTCTTGAGATTATTTATCTCAATCTGGAGATCTTGAATGGTGGTTGGTTTAATACTAGAATTCTTTTCTAATCTTTTGAAAATGTTTGTAATATCAAATTTGTTTGAAGTGAAATATTCTTTAGGTTTAGTTTTGTTTTCTAAAACCTCTTTGAACTTGTTTAAAAAATCTTTTCTTTCTTGAAGATCCGAAATAGAGCTTATAGCTTCAAAAAGAAGGTCTTGTTCTTTTGTCAAAACATTGATTTCTGGAGTTTCATCACTGTCAGAAGAAGAGGCTGGTCATCATTTTGAATTTGGTTGACCTCTTCTTCGGATTCTTTTATAGAATCCTCATCAGAAGTATCAGCCAGGAGATTGTTGATTTGGTCTTCTAAAGAAGGCTCTAAATTGAGACTACTAATCTTTTTCTTTAGCCTGCAATACTTACTAATATGGCCAGGTTTACCACAATTGTAACAAGTTATGCCTGTTCTGGGTTTTTTGGGAATATTGGTGGGGATGACATTATCCCCTTGTTTCTTAGGACTGGGTTTTCTATTGTACCGGCGCTTATAGGGCTTTTTGTACGGTTCTACAGCCTCTTTCTTAGGGGCATGTTTCTTCTTTTTGGGAGAGCAGGATGGAAGACCAAACTGTTCGCAGAATGAACCTAATTCTTTCTTGCTCAAAGCCTTTTCTTTGGCAAGCTCTTTTTGGAGTTTATCTTTCTGGCAGGCTTTAATACCGCTATGGATGATAATAGCAGTAAGCTGACCATAATCATAATTATCATAATTAATTTCTCCAGTGGGAGAACGACTTCGGAGTTTACTTCTAATAAGATCTCCGAAGGCTTTAGGAAGACCATCAAGATATTTTTCTTTCCAATAAGCTTGGTTGCAATCTTCCCTAGTAAGGACCCTAGACATAAAGGTATCTTTATACCACTTGAAATGTTCTAAGGAATCACATTTGAGTTTTGAAAGTAACTCACCGGATCTCTCTCTCCAAAGAGAAGGATCACCAAGGAAATGTTGAGATATTGTGTATAATAACGTATACACAGCATCGGGGAGACGCTCATTATCACTGACAATGGTTTTCCCTTTATCATCAATTTTGACTGCAGAGAGAATGTTATCTCTGTCGGCTTCAGTGAGATAATTATCCCACCAACCTTTGAGTTGGCCAGTAAAACCAGCAACAAGAATATAGACAATGGTGTCTTCAGGCATATTTTGGTTAGTAAAATAGCCCATAGCGACAACGACATATTTTGAAGTTTGGCAATGATATTATATTCAGATAATCCATCGATATTCCAAATATAAATATCATTAGAATTAAAACTTTGAATAAAATCTTGTTTTTCTTCTAAAATAAGATCAGGAGCAGTAGCTCTATTATAATAAAGCTTGGAAGAATTTTTCCAATTATTGATAGGATTAATAGCTAAGACAGAGTCTGTTTCAGAACAATGTTCTGAATCAGCCTTAGAGATGGCATTGATAGTTTTGGCAAGAGACCTAGTTCTGGGTTTAGCACTAGATTCTTCAGAAGGTTGAGGAGTGTCTGGAATGGTAGTGAGGAGACTAGTAATTTTACTAAGCAACTCATTTTGGTTTTCCTCATTTATTTTGGTTTTCTCTTTATGCCTAAGTTCTAAGATTTTCTGCTTAGCTTTGGCGCTGATCTTAAAAGGTTTAAAAAGAGGTTTTTCTAGTTGTGGTGAGGATGAAGAAGCAGTTTCTTCAATTTTCGTTTTGACAGGATTAACAGAGATTTTTCTCCTAAAACCTGAAGGTATTTATTGGTATAATTGGCCTGTTCCATAAGGCCTTGGATGTCATGAGGAGTGATAGACTCATCAGCACTTTTAGACTTGAAAGGAGTGGCAGTAACAGGGTTACCGCCTTTGTCTTTCAAATTAGGCAATTGGTATTGAGATGTGGGCGGTAAATCACTTTGGACTATTTGTCCATCTTTGATTTGCCAGGTTATAACATTAGCAGAGGAGGTACTAATAACATCTTCTTGCCAGGGATAATTAATATTATTCGAATGGTATAAGCATGATACCAATCAAAGAATGGAATATTTTGTTTGACTTTTTCGAGAAATTGATAGAATTTCTCTTGGATAGCAGACCTGTCTTTTCCCCTATAATTTTGAAAGAACCACTCTCTTTGAGGTTTCCATTCCTCAGAGTAAAAATCTTTCCTAAGGGTTTCCTTATCTATAATGAATTTATGAGATAACATCATAAGACTCATTAAGGGAAGAGTAAGTTGGAGATTGGATACTCTGATTTTCGTCTTCTTTTTCAGAAGTCTGATAAACATTTCTAGGAATCCTAGAAGAAGTGTCTAAACCTTGAAGATTTAGAGAGGGGTCATGATTAACAGACCTAGGAATATCAGGTCTAACATAAGATCTAGAAGAAAAAGATCTCCTAGCAGAGACAAAATCAGATCGATTACTATAAGCATCGATCCTAGAGGAGAAAGAGTTTCTCCTATCAAAGGTTATTTCAACCTTTCCAGAATTGTCCTGTGAGATGTCCTGTATTTGAGGAGCAGGACGAGGAACACTAGGTGAGGCTTTATCCATCACCCATTTTTCTGGGAGAGTAACCTCATCCCATTTAATAATTCTAGGTAGAGAAACATTAGCCTTTGTCATATCAGTGATAAACAAAGTAGTTTCTCCTTTTTGAGGCTTGAGAAGGACTCTAGAGGCACAAGAATTCATGACCTTATACTGAATCCTATAGATTAATGCGGCGGGAATAGATCCCTCTTTCATGTCTAACCCATGAAAGCAAATATTAAGAAATAAGGAGTCTAGGATGTGTTCATCCATAAGACTCACAGTTTTGTTGGGAAAACAGTTAAAATAAATCGGTCCTTGACCGAGACTGGTTTCAACTGTTCCTATGAGAGAATCATCAAATTTATTATGACGAGTATCTCTGAGACAAATTAAGACAGCAGCATCTATGCCTATGTCTATCAAAGGTTTAATTGCTACCTGAACACATCCTATGTGAAGGTATTGTACTTTCTTTTATGGTCATTGAGGGAGGATTTGACAGGAGATGAAATTCTTCCCTATACCTTTCCCTAAAGGGATATTATTTTCAACAGTCTTGATAATATAATCAGAACTGTTTTTCTTGGGTTGGTCTTCAGGAACATATAATGTATCCTGAGGAATGACTGGAATAGTCCAGTCATCCATACTTTGATTGATCTCTTCAAAACGAACTTCTTCGTCGAAGAGGTTGTGTTTGGGTGTAATTTCAGGAGAATGATTCTCCTGGTCATTAAAGAGATTGGTTTTAGTTGGAGAGGAGGAGGAGGAACTGGAGCCAGAACGAAAGAAATGCGAGAGAAAGAGCGTAAGAGTCTAGACATGATATAAAAACATCTGGCTCATACCCTCATTTGGTTCCGTAACAATACATCTGTTAATTATTTATAACTTATTCAACTGGATCTGGTTATTTTTGGACTTTTTTTTTTTTTTTTTTTTTTTTTTTTTTTTTTTTTTTAAAATTCTGAAAATTCTTTTACTATAGCCACCAGCTTCTTATGTTCTTTTGTTTCTTTTGAATACAGCATCGTCAAATTAGCCTTACTGCCCTTTCAACCATACGGGACTTACTGCTACAGCCCTATTCAAAAGAACGAAGAACTGCTGTACTTCCAGTAAAGGATTTTCAGATATGCAGAACTGTACAAAAGCAATATTTCAGTACCATTAGTTCGTGGCGTTGTTACAGACAGGGACGATCATTACTGATCTCACCCGAAGGGCCTGTCAGCTGTCCAGCCTATAAACCATGGTTACAGAAATTTCATAAAGGAATTTAAAGTCCAGATCCAGAAGAACATAGTTACAGACAATTAACAGTTATATTCCTACTTCCCCATCAGGCTCTGATACCAGATAACCGAAGTGGATCAAGGAAACAAAAATGTAGAATAAAGACTGAAAGGAAAGTAGGCAGTAGCAGGACTACTAAATGATATGCAGAAATTAAAAGTGCAGTATGTAAAACAGTTATCATAAAGAAACTAGAACGGTGGTATAACCAACACAGATCTAGTGAAGGGAGAAGAGAAGAAAGCCGGAGCGACGGTAGTCCGAACAGGACCGGCTAAGAGGGAGAAGAGAGGAAAATAATTTGAAACAGCAAATTTTATTGAAAGATCTCAAAGAAGAAGAAGGCTTACAAGAAGTTTTTCTCTCAGAGCTTCTCTCTCTTAAATCTCTCTTATTTGCTAAATGAAAGGGTACCTCACAATATAGACGAGGCCTCCTTATATAGAAATTTTTAAAGTACTATTTCTACAGTTCCGGTTGGTGACTGGAACTATTCACTATAGTACCGGTTACTAAAGATCTTGGATATCAATACCGAAACAATCATCTTCATTCTGATTATCTTCAATATTGGCATCTTGGTTAGAAGTTTCTCCTTCTTCTTGGCTTTGCAATAACAGGAGAACATCTTGAAGATTTTTCTTCATTTTTTCTTTGGTGTCGCATCCTGATAAGAATGCTGCAATTTTGGATTTCTGATTAAGGAATTGAAATGTTGCTGGGTCAGCAAGATTTAATAATTTGGGATTTTTCCCAAAATATTCAGCAACTCCTTCTGGTCCGGCATGATCTGCATTGAATTGATTCCACCATTTTACAAAGGAATACCTATGCAATAGAGGGAGAGTGTCTTCATTCTCTGTCTTGCCATATCTGTATTGCCATGAGAATACCCATGCCAGGGCAAAGTCAGAGAAGTATTTAAGATCTGCTGGAATTCTTGATTCTCGCAGATATCTGCCTTTGTAGATTTTGTATCCTTCCTTGACAGGGTGGGAAGGATTTCTTCTATTGGCCCAAAATAATCCCACCATTGGAGGAACCAATTTGGAAAGTTATAATTCTGATTCTTTTTAAAATATATTAACCAAGAATGTCGGTTAAGTTTATTTTGGAACCAGAAAGTTCTTGTCCAGCGTCAATGTAGTCCCAATAATTATATCCTACTGGATCAAATGGTTGGGAAAACTTTTTATAAGAATTTAAATTTTTTCCAAAAGCCTTTGGAGTTAAGACTTTCAGGATTTGTATTGTTGAATGGGTTGTAACTGACGGATCCTTGTGGTCCTTGTAATGCTTAATGGAAACAGAATCTGAATCCACTAAGATAAACTCATAAAACTGTCTGGTTTTATTAGCCTGATATGGTCTGAAATGAAATCCTGGTGGGAAACTTTAGTAATTGCCTTGTATGGGTTTTTGTCCCAAAATTCAGGTTCCATTTGTATGACTGAGGAGAATTTTCCTTTGGCTACATAATGGCTTGGGTTTGAAGTTTTTTGTTTTCCCTTTTGAAGGTCAAGGGTCCCTTCTGTTTATTGGTTATTGTTTTTTGGGTTTGGTTGAAGGTCTGGATTATAGTGTTTAGGCTTGCTAAATCTAATTCCATATCTTCTTCAGAGGCAATGTCTGCCCAAGATTTATTTGGTAGGCTACTCAAGCTTCCTTGTTGGATAGCTAAAAGCGTACTAATTGGGAGAGCATAGTCTGTTTTGGTTTGTTTGGTGGTTTTGACAACAGAATCAGTCTTTTTGGAGGATTCTTTTGGAGTTCCAGATTGCTGAGTTGATGACTCAACAACTTGGATTGCTTTTGAGTCGATGACTCAATGGGGGTCGATGACCCAGAAGAAGAGGTTTTTGAATCTGCTGAAGCAGATTGTGGTTTGGTTTATTTAGAGTCAGAGCTAATCTGACTTTGCCGCCTCTGGTGGTTCCTCCCCTAGAAGGGGTAACTGCCTTTCTAGGCATCTTACTTATCCTGTAAATATTCACGGGTAAGATAATCAGGAAGGGAGTTTGAAGTGCCTTTGAGATATTCTATGTCAAAATCAAAAACACTTAAAATTGCTTGCCATCTCGCAAAAATTTGTTTTGAGGCAAGATTTTTAACATCCTTTTGTAAAATTTCTTTGGCAGACTTGCAGTCTACCCTAATTAAAAATTTTTGGTTTAATAAATCAGATTGGAATTTTGAAACGCATAAAACAATTGCCAAAACTTCTTTTTTAACAGTAGAATAATTCTGTTGTGCAGAATTCCAATGTTTTGAAGTGTATGCAATGATATGCTCATGAGACTCAATTTTTTGTTTAAGAATGCCTCCATAACCTATGTCTGAAGCATCAGTTTCAACGATTTTGAAGGCTTGAGGGATGGGAAGATATAGGCAATTTATCTTCCTGACTTTGGTTTTGATTTCTTTAACGACATTAGTGTGGACGTCAGTCCAAGAGGGAGGATTCTTTTTAAGCCTATCATGTAAAGGCTTGATAATGTTATTTAGGTGGGGGATGAAATCTCCTACATAATTGAGGCAACCTAAAAACCTTTGCAATTGGGTTTTATCAAGAATCCTGTCAGGAAATTTATCAGCAAATTCAATGGATCTACTGATAGGGATAATGGTACCTTGGTGGATATTATGTCCAAGGAATCTGATATTGGTTTGAAAGAGACTAATTTTTGATTTTGAAACGGCAAGACCGTTTTGTTTAATAACATTGATAAAAACATTTATATGTTTAAAATGTTGATCAATGGATTGAGAAAAAATTAAAACATCGTCAATGTAGACAATGACAAATTTTGAATAAGGATTGAAAATGTCATTCATGATTTTTTGAAATTCAGAAGGAGCATTTTTTAGACCAAAGGGCATAACATTCCATTCGTAATGCCCAAAGGGAACAGTAAAGGCAGTCTTGTACCTATCATTTTCGCAAATTTGGATTTGCCAAAATCCGATTTCATATCGAATTTTGAAAAGATCTTAGCAGAATTGAGTCTGTTAAGAAGATCTTTTTTATTGGGGATAGGATGCCTAATCCATTGAAGGGCTTGATTGAGGGGTTTGTAATTGATAACAAGTCTGGGAGTACCTCTTTCAATCTCAGCAGGTTTATTAACATAAAAAGCAGAGCAAGACCAAGGACTCTTGCTTTTCCTGATAAGATTTTTGTCTAAGAGATCTGTAATCTCTTTCTGACAATAATGGAGGAGTTCTTCATTCATCTGAATTGGTCTGGCTTTAGTGGGAATTTGGGTATCTTTGAATCCGATTCATAAGGGAGACTGACAATATGTTTTTTCCTATTCCAGAAGCGCTGGGTAGGTCAGAACATATAGAAGTTTGGATTTTGTTTAAAAGAGACTGGATTTTCTTTTGAAGTGAAAATTACTAATTGTTTTTCAATATTAGCAAAAGAAACTTCTTCTTTTAAAAAGTTAATCTGATTAACTTTGTTTTGAATAAAATTAATATTTTTTGTAAAGGGCTTATTAGAAAATTTAAAGGTTATTTGTTTCCCTAAATGTCGAGTGGATATACCATCTTTCGAAATTTGCAAAGGGAAAAGAGCTTTTATGAAAGGTGTTCCCAAAATCACTTCATTTTTTAAATTTTTAACAAGAAGAAAGTTTGTTTCAATCTTAAGTTCTTGATTTTCAATTACAGCTTTAGAAAGCTTATAATTAATTTTCAGTTTTGAACCACTAGCAGTGCTGAGTTTTTCAGAGGTTTTTTCAAAATATTTTGTAGGAATTAAACCTTCTAAAATACAATTTGAATCAGCACCTGTATCAAAAAGGGCCAAAGTGTCAAGAACAAAATCATCAATAACGATTCTGATATTAATGTAAAATTTTTGTATTTTGACCTTGTTGATCAAACACATAAAAGTTTCTTCTGGATTACCAGAGTCAACCTTTACAGAATCATTATCCTCAGGAAGTTCTACTTTCTCAATGTCAGAATCATCATCTAACTGAGAAAGAATAACTTGGTGAATTTGTTGTTGATCTTTGATTTCTCTGATTTCTTTCTTGAGATTATTTATCTCAATCTGGAGATCTTGAATAGTGGTTGGTTTAATATTAGAATTCTTTTCTAATCTTTTGAAAATATCTGTAATATCGAATTTGTTTGAAGTAAAATATTCTTTAGGTTTAGGTTTATTTTCTAAAACCTCTTTGAATTTGTTTAAAAATTCTTTTCTTTCTTGAAAATCCGAAATAGAGCTTATAGCTTCAAAAAGAAGATCTTGTTCTTTTGTCAAAACATTGATTTCTGGAGTTTCATCACTGTCAGAAGAAGAAGCTTGGTCATCATTTTGAATTTGGTTGACCTCTTCTTCAGATTCTTTATTAGAATCTTCCTCTTCATCAGAGGTATTAGCCAGGAGATTATTGATTTGGTCCTCTAAAGAAGGCTCTAGATTGAGGCTACTAATCTTTTTCTTTAGCCTGCAATACTTACTAATATGGCCAGGTTTACCACAATTGTAACAGGTTACGCCTGTTCTGGGTTTTTTGGGAATATTGGTGGGGATGACATTATCCCCTTGTTTCTTAGGACTGGGTTTTCTATTGTACCTGCGCTTATAGGGCTTTTTGTAAGGTTCTACAGCCTCTTTCTTAGGGGCATGTTTCTTCCTTTTGGGAGAGCAGGATGGAAGACCAAACTGTTCGCAGAATGACCCTAATTCTTTCTTGCTCAAAGCTTTTTCTTTAGCAAGTTGTTTTGGAGTTTATCTTTCTGGCAAACTTTAATACCGCTATGGATAATGATAGCAGTAAGTTGACCATAATCATAATTATCATAATTGATTTCTCCAGTAGGAGAACGACTTCGGAGTTTACTTCTAATAAGATCTCCGAATGCTTTAGGAAGACCATCAAGATATTTTTCTTTCCAATAGGCTTGGTTGCAATCTTCCCTAGTAAGGACCCTAGACATAAAGGTATCTTTATACCACTTGAAATGTTCTAAGGAATCACATTTGAGTTTTGAAAGTAACTCACCAGATCTTTCCCTCCAAAGAGAAGGATCACCTAGGAAATGTTGGGATATTGTGTATAATAACGTATACACAGCATCAGGGAGATGCTCATTGTCACTGACAATGGTTTTCCCTTTATCATTAATTTTAACTGCAGAGAGAATGTTATCTCTGTCAGCTTCAGTGAGATAATTATCCCACCAACCTTTGAGTTGGCCAGTAAAACCAGCAACAAGAATATAGACAATGGTGTCTTCAGGCATATTTTGGTTAGTAAAATAGCCCATAGCGACAACCGACATATTTTGAAGTTTGGCAATGATATTATATTCAGATAATCCATCGATATTCCAAATATAAATATCATTAGAATTAAAACTTTGAATAAAATCTTGTTTTTCTTCTAAAATAAGATCAGGAGCAGTAGCTCTATTATAATAAAGCTTGGAAGAATTTTTCCAATTATTGATAGGATTAATGGCTAAACAGAGTCTGTTTCAGAACAATGTTCTGAATCAGCTTTAGAGATGGCATTGATAGTTTTGGCAAGAGACCTAGTCCTGGGTTTAGCACTGATTCTTCAGAAGGTTGAGGAGTGTCGGGAATGGTAGTGAGGAGACTAGTAATTTTACTAAGCAACTCGTTTTGGTTTTCCTCATTTATTTTGGTTTTCTCTTTTTGCCTAAGTTCTAAGATTTTCTGCTTAGCTTTGGCGCTATCTTAAAAGGTTTAAAAAGAGGTTTTTCTAGTTGTGGTTGGGAGGATGAAGAAGCAGCTTTCTTCAATTTTCGTTTTGACAGGATTAACAAGATTTTCTCTCCTAAAACCTGAAGGTATTTATTGGTATAATTGGCCTGTTCCATAAGGCCTTGGATGTCATGAGGAGTGATAGACTCATCAGCACTTTTAGACTTGAAAGGAGTGGCAGTAACAGGGTTACCGCCTTTGTCTTTCAAATTAGGCAATTGGTATTGAGATGTGGGCGGTAAATCACTTTGGACTATTTGTCCATCTTTGATTTGCCAGGTTATAACATTAGCAGAGGAGGTACTAATAACATCTTCTTGCCAGGGATAATTAATATTATTTCGAATGGTATAAGCATGATACCAATCAAAGAATGGAATATTTTGTTTGACTTTTTCGAGAAATTGATAGAATTTCTCTTGGATAGCAGACCTGTCTTTTCCCCTATAATTTTGAAAGAACCACTCTCTTTGAGGTTTCCATCCTCAGAGTAAAAGTCTTTCCTAAGGGTTTCCTTATCTATAATGAATTTATGAGATAACATCATAAGACTCATTAAGGGAAGAGTAAGTTGGAGATTGGATACTCTGATTTTCGTCTTCTTTTTCAGAAGTCTGATAAACATTTCTAGGAATCCTAGAAGAAGTGTCTAAACCTTGAAGATTTAGAGAGGGGTCATGATTAACAGACCTAGGAATATCAGGTCTAACATAAGATCTAGAAGAAAAAGATCTCCTAGCAGAGACAAAATCAGATCGATTACTATAAGCATCGATCCTAGAGGAGAAAGAGTTTCTCCTATCAAAGGTTATTTCAACCTTTCCAGAATTGTCCTGTGAGATGTCCTGTATTTGAGGAGCAGGACGAGGAACACTAGGTGAGGCTTTATCCATCACCCATTTTTCTGGGAGAGTAACCTCATCCCATTTAATAATTCTAGGTAGAGAAACATTAGCCTTTGTCATATCAGTGATAAACAAAGTAGTTTCTCCCTTTTGAGGCTTGAGAAGGACTCTAGAGGCACAAGAATTCATGACCTTATACTGAATCCTATAGATTAATGCAGCGGGAATAGATCCCTCTTTCATGTCTAACCCATGAAAGCAAATATTAAGAAATAAGGAGTCTAGGATGTGTTCATCCATAAGACTCACAGTTTTGTTGGGAAAACAGTTAAAATAAATCGGACCTTGACCGAGACTGGTTTCAACTGTTCCTATGAGAGAATCATCAAATTTATTATGACGAATGTCTCTGAGACAAATTAAGACAGCAGCATCTATACCTATGTCTATCAAAGGTTTAATTGCTACCTGAACACATCCTATGTGAAGGTACTTGTACTTTCTTTTATGGTCATTGAGGGAGGATTTAGACAGGAGATGAAATTCTTCCCCTATACCTTTCCCTAAAGGGATATTATTTTCAACAGTCTTGATAATATAATCAGAACTGTTTTTCTTAGGTTGGTCTTCAGGAACATATAAAGTATCCTGAGGAATGACTGGGATGGTCCAGTCATCCATACTTTGGTTGATCTCTTCAAAACGAACTTCTTCGTCGAAGAGGTTGTGTTTGGGTGTAATTTCAGGAGAATGATTCTCCTGGTCATTAAAGAGATTGGTTTTAGTTGGAGAGGAGGAGGAGGGACTGGAGCCAGAACGAAAGGAAATGCGAGAGAAAGAGCGTAAGAGTCTAGACATAATATAAAAACATCTGGCTCATCACCCTCATTTGGTTCCGTAACAATACATCTGTTAATTATTTATAACTTATTCAACTGGATCTGGTTATTTGTGGACCTTTTTTTTTTTTTTTTTTTTTTTTTTTTTTTTTTTATAAAATTCTGAAAATTCTTTTACTATAGCCACCAGCTTCTTATGTTCTTTTGTTTCTTTTGAATACAGCATCGTCAAATTAGCCTTACTGCCCTTTCAACCATACGGGACTTACTGCTACAGCCCTATTCAAAAGAACGAAGAACTGCTGTACTTCCAGTAAAGGATTTTCTAAAAACAAGAACTGTATAAAAGCAATATTTCGGTACCATTAGTTCGTGGCGTTGTTACAGACAGGGACGATCATTACTGATCTCACCCGAAGGGCCTGTCAGCTGTCCAGCCTATAAACCATGATTACAGAAATTTCATAAAGGAATTTAAAGTCCAGATCCAGAAGAACATAGTTACAGACAATTAACAGTTATATTCCTACTTCCCCATCAGGCTCTGATACCAGATTATAAGTAGTGGATCAAAGAAACAAAAATATGTAGATTAAAAGACTGAAAGGAAAGTAGGCAGTAGCAGGACTACTAAATGATATGCAGAAGTTAAAAACTGTCTGTAAGTAAAACAGTTAGCTCATAAAGAAACTAGAACGGTGGTATAACCAACACAGATCTAGTGAAGGGAGAAGAGAAGAAAGCCGGAGCGACGGTAGTCCGAACAGGACCGGCTAAGAGGGAGAAGAGAGGAAAATAATTTGAAACAGCAAATTTTATTGAAAGATCTCAAAGAAGAAGAAGGCTTACAAGAAGTTTTTCTCTCAGAGCTTCTCTCTCTTAAATCTCTCTTGTCTTGTTCAAATGAAAGGGTACCTCACAATATAGTCGAGGCCTCCTTATATAGAAAATCTTAAAGTACTATTTCTACAGTTCCGGTTGGTGACTGGAACTATTAACTATAGTACCTGTTTCTAAAGATCCTGAATGTCAATACCGAAACAATCATCTTCATTTTGATTTTCTTCAATATTGGCATTTTGGTTAGAAGATTCTCCTTCTTCTTGGCTTTGCAATAACAGGAGAACATCTTGAAGATTTTTCTTCATTTTCTCTTTGGTATCGCATCCTGATAAGAATGCTGCAATTTTGGATTTCTGATTAAGGAATTGGAATGTTGCTGGGTCAGCAAGATTTAATAATTTGGGATTTTTCCCAAAATATTCAGCAACTCCTTCTGGTCCGGCATGTTCCGCATTGAATTGATTCCACCATTTTACAAAGGAATACCTGTGTAACAATGGGAGAGTGTCTTCATTTTCTGTCTTGCCATACCTGTATTGCCATGAGAATACCCATGCCAGGGCAAAATCAGAGAAGTATTTAAGATCTGCTGGAATTCTTGATTCTCGCAGATATCTGCCCTTGTAAATTTTGTATCCTTCTTTGACAGGAGTGGGAAGGATTTCTTCAATTGGTCCAAAATAATCCCACCATTGGAGGAACCAATTTGGAAAGTTATAATTCTGATTCTTTTTAAAATATATTAACCAAGAATGTCGGTTAAGTTTATTTTGGAACCAGAAAGTTCTTGTCCATGCGTCAATGTAGTCCCAATAATTATATCCTACTGGATCAAATGGTTGGGAAAACTTTTTATAAGAATTTAAATTTTTTCCAAAAGCCTTTGGAGTTAAGACTTTCAGGATTTGTATTGTTGAATGGGTTGTAACTGACGGATCCTTGTGGTCCTTGTAATGCTTAATGGAAACAGAATCTGAATCCACTAAGATAAACTCATAAAACTGTCTGGTTTTATTAGCCTGATATGGTCTGAAATGAAATCCTGGTGGGAAGACTTTAGTAATTGCCTTGTATGGGTTTTTGTCCCAAAATTCAGGTTCCATTTGTATGACTGAGGAGAATTTTCCTTTGGCTACATAATGGCTTGGGTTTGAAGTTTTTTGTTTTCCCTTTTGAAGGTCAAGGGTCCCTTCTGTTTTATTGGTTATTGTTTTTTGGGTTTGGTTAAAGGTCTGGAGTATAGTGTTTAGGCTTGCTAAATCTAATTCCATATCTTCTTCAGAGGCAATGTCTGCCCAAGATTTATTTGGTAGGCTACTTAAGCTTCCTTGTTGGATAGCTAAAAGCGTACTAATTGGGAGAGCATAGTCTGTTTTGGTTTGTTTGGTGGTTTTGACAACAGAATCAGTCTTTTTGGAGGATTCTTTTGGAGTTCCAGATTGCTGAGTTGATGACTCAACAACTTGGATTGCCTTTTGAGTCGATGACTCGATGGGGGTCGATGACCCAGAAGAAGAGGTTTTTGAATCTGCTGAAGCAGATTGTGGTCTTGGTTTATTTAGAGTCAGAGCTAATCTGACTTTGCCGCCTCTGGTGGTTCCTCCCCTAGAAGGGGTAACTGCCTTTCTAGGCATCTTACTTATCCTGTAAATATTCACGGGTAAGATAATCAGGAAGGGAGTTTGAAGTGCCTTTGAGATATTCTATGTCAAAATCAAAAACACTTAAAATTGCTTGCCATCTCGCAAAAATTTGTTTTGAGGCAAGATTTTTAACATCCTTTTGTAAAATTTCTTTGGCAGACTTGCAGTCTACCCTAATTAAAAATTTTTGGTTTAATAAATCAGATTGGAATTTTGAAACGCATAAAACAATTGCCAAAACTTCTTTTTTAACAGTAGAATAATTCTGTTGTGCAGAATTCCAATGTTTTGAAGTGTATGCAATGATATGCTCATGAGACTTGATTTTTTGTTTAAGAATACCTCCATAACCTATGTCTGAGGCATCAGTTTCAACGATTTTGAAGGCTTGGGGGATGGGAAGATATAGGCAATTTATCTTCCTGACTTTGTTTTTGATTTCTTTAACGACATTAGTATGGACATCAGTCCAAGGGGGAGGATTTTTCCTAAGCCTATCATGTAAAGGCTTGATGATGTTATTTAGGTGGGGGATGAAATGCCCAACGTAATTGAGACATCCCAAAAATCTCTGTAATTGGGTTTTATCAAGGATCCTGTCAGGAAATTTATTAGCAAATTCAATGGACCTACTGATAGGGATAATGGTACCTTGGTGGATATTATGTCCAAGGAATCTGATATTGGTTTGAAAGAGACTAATTTTTGATTTTGAAACGGCAAGACCGTTTTGTTTAATAACATTGATAAAAACATTTATATGTTTAAAATGTTGATCAATGGATTGAGAAAAAATTAAAACATCGTCAATGTAGACAATGACAAATTTTGAATAAGGATTGAAAATGTCATTCATGATTTTTTGAAATTCAGAAGGAGCATTTTTTAGACCAAAGGGCATAACATTCCATTCGTAATGCCCAAAGGGAACAGTAAAGGCAGTCTTGTACCTATCATTTTCGCAAATTTGGATTTGCCAAAATCCTGATTTCATATCGAATTTTGAAAAGATCTTAGCAGAATTGAGTCTGTTAAGAAGATCTTTTTTATTGGGGATAGGATGCCTAATCCATTGAAGGGCTTGATTGAGGGGTTTGTAATTGATAACAAGTCTGGGAGTACCTCTTTCAATCTCAGCAGGTTTATTAACATAAAAAGCAGAGCAAGACCAAGGACTCTTGCTTTTCCTGATAAGATTTTTGTCTAAGAGATCTGTAATCTCTTTCTGACAGTAATGGAGGAGTTCTTCATTCATCTGAATTGGTCTGGCTTTAGTGGGAATTTGGGTATCTTTGAATCCAGATTCATAAGGGAGACTGACAATATGTTTTTTCCTATTCCAGAAAGCGCTGGGTAGGTCAGAACATATAGAAGTTTGGATTTTGTTTAAAAGTGACTGGATTTTCTTTTGAAGTGAAAAACTACCTAATTGTTTTTCAATATTAGCAAAAGAAACTTCTTCTTTTAAAAAGTTAATCTGATTAACTTTGTTTTGAATAAAATTAATATTTTTTGTAAAGGGCTTATTAGAAAATTTGAAGGTTATTTGTTTCCCTAAATGTCGAGTGGATATACCATCTTTCAAAATTTGCAAAGGGAAAAGAGCTTTTATGAAAGGTGTTCCCAAAATCACTTCATTTTTTAAATTTTTAACAAGAAGGAAGTTTGTTTCAATCTTAAGTTCTTGATTTTCAATTACAGCTTTAGAAAGCTTATAATTAATTTTCAGTTTTGAACCACTAGCAGTGCTGAGTTTTTCAGAGGTTTTTTCAAAATATTTTGTAGGAATTAAACCTTCTAAAATACAATTTGAATCAGCACCTGTATCAAAAAGGGCCAAAGTGTCAAGAACAAAATCATCAATAACGATTCTGATATTAATGTAAAATTTTTGTATTTTGACCTTGTTGATCAAACACATAAAAGTTTCTTCTGGATTACCAGAGTCAACCTTTACAGAATCATTATCCTCAGGAAGTTCTACTTTCTCAATGTCAGAATCATCATCTAACTGAGAAAGAATAACTTGGTGAATTTGTTGTTGATCTTTGATTTCTCTGATTTCTTTCTTGAGATTATTTATCTCAATCTGGAGATCTTGAATAGTGGTTGGTTTAATATTAGAATTCTTTTCTAACCTTTTGAAAATATCTGTAATATCGAATTTATTTGAAGTAAAATATTCTTTAGGTTTAGGTTTATTTTCTAAAACCTCTTTGAATTTGTTTAAAAATTCTTTTCTTTCTTGAAAATCCGAAATAGAGCTTATAGCTTCAAAAAGAAGATCTTGCTCTTTTGTCAAAACATTGATTTCTGGAGTTTCATCACTGTCAGAAGAAGAAGCTTGGTCATCATTTTGAATTTGGTTGACCTCTTCTTCAGATTCTTTATTAGAATCTTCCTCTTCATCAGAGGTATTAGCCAGGAGATTATTGATTTGGTCCTCTAAAGAAGGCTCTAGATTGAGGCTACTAATCTTTTTCTTTAGCCTGCAATACTTACTAATATGGCCAGGTTTACCGCAATTGTAACAGGTTACGCCTGTTCTGGGTTTTTTGGGAATATTGGTGGGGATGACATTATCCCCTTGTTTCTTAGGACTGGATTTTCTATTGTACCTGCGCTTATAGGGCTTTTTGTAAGGTTCTACAGCCTCTTTCTTAGGGGCATGTTTCTTCCTTTTGGGAGAGCAGGATGGAAGACCAAACTGTTCGCAGAATGACCCTAATTCTTTCTTGCTCAAAGCTTTTTCTTTAGCAAGTTGTTTTTGGAGTTTATCTTTCTGGCAAACTTTAATACCGCTATGGATAATGATAGCAGTAAGTTGACCATAATCATAATTATCATAATTGATTTCTCCAGTAGGAGAACGACTTCGGAGTTTACTTCTAATAAGATCTCCGAATGCTTTAGGAAGACCATCAAGATATTTTTCTTTCCAATAGGCTTGGTTGCAATCTTCCCTAGTAAGGACCCTAGACATAAAGGTATCTTTATACCACTTGAAATGTTCTAAGGAATCACATTTGAGTTTTGAAAGTAACTCACCAGATCTTTCCCTCCAAAGAGAAGGATCACCTAGGAAATGTTGGGATATTGTGTATAATAACGTATACACAGCATCAGGGAGATGCTCATTGTCACTGACAATGGTTTTCCCTTTATCATTAATTTTAACTGCAGAGAGAATGTTATCTCTGTCAGCTTCAGTGAGATAATTATCCCACCAACCTTTGAGTTGGCCAGTAAAACCGGCAACAAGAATATAGACAATGGTGTCTTCAGGCATATTTTGGTTAGTAAAATAGCCCATAGCGACAACCGACATATTTTGAAGTTTGGCAATGATATTATATTCAGATAATCCATCGATATTCCAAATATAAATATCATTAGAATTAAAACTTTGAATAAAATCTTGTTTTTCTTCTAAAATAAGATCAGGAGCAGTAGCTCTATTATAATAAAGCTTGGAAGAATTTTTCCAATTATTGATAGGATTAATGGCTAAAACAGAGTCTGTTTCAGAACAATGTTCTGAATCAGCTTTAGAGATGGCATTGATAGTTTTGGCAAGAGACCTAGTCCTGGGTTTAGCACTGGATTCTTCAGAAGGTTGAGGAGTGTCGGGAATGGTAGTGAGGAGACTAGTAATTTTACTAAGCAACTCGTTTTGGTTTTCCTCATTTATTTTGGTTTTCTCTTTTTGCCTAAGTTCTAAGATTTTCTGCTTAGCTTTGGCGCTAATCTTAAAAGGTTTAAAAAGAGGTTTTTCTAGTTGTGGTTGGGAGGATGAAGAAGCAGCTTCTTCAATTTTCGTTTTGACAGGATTAACAAAGATTTTCTCTCCTAAAACCTGAAGGTATTTATTGGTATAATTGGCCTGTTCCATAAGGCCTTGGATGTCATGAGGAGTGATAGACTCATCAGCACTTTTAGACTTGAAAGGAGTGGCAGTAACAGGGTTACCGCCTTTGTCTTTCAAATTAGGCAATTGGTATTGAGATGTGGGCGGTAAATCACTTTGGACTATTTGTCCATCTTTGATTTGCCAGGTTATAACATTAGCAGAGGAGGTACTAATAACATCTTCTTGCCAGGGATAATTAATATTATTTCGAATGGTATAAGCATGATACCAATCAAAGAATGGAATATTTTGTTTGACTTTTTCGAGAAATTGATAGAATTTCTCTTGGATAGCAGACCTGTCTTTTCCCCTATAATTTTGAAAGAACCACTCTCTTTGAGGTTTCCAATCCTCAGAGTAAAAGTCTTTCCTAAGGGTTTCCTTATCTATAATGAATTTATGAGATAACATCATAAGACTCATTAAGGGAAGAGTAAGTTGGAGATTGGATACTCTGATTTTCGTCTTCTTTTTCAGAAGTCTGATAAACATTTCTAGGAATCCTAGAAGAAGTGTCTAAACCTTGAAGATTTAGAGAGGGGTCATGATTAACAGACCTAGGAATATCAGGTCTAACATAAGATCTAGAAGAAAAAGATCTCCTAGCAGAGACAAAATCAGATCGATTACTATAAGCATCGATCCTAGAGGAGAAAGAGTTTCTCCTATCAAAGGTTATTTCAACCTTTCCAGAATTGTCCTGTGAGATGTCCTGTATTTGAGGAGCAGGACGAGGAACACTAGGTGAGGCTTTATCCATCACCCATTTTTCTGGGAGAGTAACCTCATCCCATTTAATAATTCTAGGTAGAGAAACATTAGCCTTTGTCATATCAGTGATAAACAAAGTAGTTTCTCCCTTTTGAGGCTTGAGAAGGACTCTAGAGGCACAAGAATTCATGACCTTATACTGAATCCTATAGATTAATGCAGCGGGAATAGATCCCTCTTTCATGTCTAACCCATGAAAGCAAATATTAAGAAATAAGGAGTCTAGGATGTGTTCATCCATAAGACTCACAGTTTTGTTGGGAAAACAGTTAAAATAAATCGGACCTTGACCGAGACTGGTTTCAACTGTTCCTATGAGAGAATCATCAAATTTATTATGACGAATGTCTCTGAGACAAATTAAGACAGCAGCATCTATACCTATGTCTATCAAAGGTTTAATTGCTACCTGAACACATCCTATGTGAAGGTACTTGTACTTTCTTTTATGGTCATTGAGGGAGGATTTAGACAGGAGATGAAATTCTTCCCCTATACCTTTCCCTAAAGGGATATTATTTTCAACAGTCTTGATAATATAATCAGAACTGTTTTTCTTAGGTTGGTCTTCAGGAACATATAAAGTATCCTGAGGAATGACTGGGATGGTCCAGTCATCCATACTTTGGTTGATCTCTTCAAAACGAACTTCTTCGTCGAAGAGGTTGTGTTTGGGTGTAATTTCAGGAGAATGATTCTCCTGGTCATTAAAGAGATTGGTTTTAGTTGGAGAGGAGGAGGAGGGACTGGAGCCAGAACGAAAGGAAATGCGAGAGAAAGAGCGTAAGAGTCTAGACATAATATAAAAACATCTGGCTCATCACCCTCATTTGGTTCCGTAACAATACATCTGTTAATTATTTATAACTTATTCAACTGGATCTGGTTATTTGTGGACCTTTTTTTTTTTTTTTTTTTTTTTTTTTTTTTTTTTATAAAATTCTGAAAATTCTTTTACTATAGCCACCAGCTTCTTATGTTCTTTTGTTTCTTTTGAATACAGCATCGTCAAATTAGCCTTACTGCCCTTTCAACCATACGGGACTTACTGCTACAGCCCTATTCAAAAGAACGAAGAACTGCTGTACTTCCAGTAAAGGATTTTCTAAAAACAAAGAACTGTATAAAAGCAATATTTCGGTACCATTAGTTCGTGGCGTTGTTACAGACAGGGACGATCAGATCGATTACTATAAGCATCGATCCTAGAGGAGAAAGAGTTTCTCCTATCAAAGGTTATTTCAACCTTTCCAGAATTGTCCTGTGAGATGTCCTGTATTTGAGGAGCAGGACGAGGAACACTAGGTGAGGCTTTATCCATCACCCATTTTTCTGGGAGAGTAACCTCATCCCATTTAATAATTCTAGGTAGAGAAACATTAGCCTTTGTCATATCAGTGATAAACTACTTTATATATATATATATATATATATATATATATATATATATATATGTGAGTCTTATGGATGAACACATCCTAGACTCCTTATTTCTTAATATTTGCTTTCATGGGTTAGACATGAAAGAGGGATCTATTCCCGCCGCATTAATCTATAGGATTCAGTATAAGGTCATGAATTCTTGTGCCTCTAGAGTCCTTCTCAAGCCTCAAAAGGGAGAAACTACTTTGTTTATCACTGATATGACAAAGGCTAATGTTTCTCTACCTAGAATTATTAAATGGGATGAGGTTACTCTCCTAGAAAAATGGGTGATGGATAAAGCCTCACCTAGTGTTCCTCGTCCTGCTCCTCAAATACAAGACATCTCACAGGACAATTCTGGAAAGGTTGAAATAACCTTTGATAGGAGAAACTCTTTCTCCTCTAGGATCGATGCTTATAGTAATCGATCTGATTTTGTCTCTGCTAGGAGATCTTTTTCTTCTAGATCTTATGTTAGACCTGATATTCCTAGGTCTGTTAATCATGACCCCTCTCTAAATCTTCAAGGTTTAGACACTTCTTCTAGGATTCCTAGAAATGTTTATCAGACTTCTGAAAAAGAAGACGAAAATCAGAGTATCCAATCTCCAACTTACTCTTCCCTTAATGAGTCTTATGATGTTATCTCATAAATTCATTATAGATAAGGAAACCCTTAGGAAAGATTTTTACTCTGAGGATTGGAAACCTCAAAGAGAGTGGTTCTTTCAAAATTATAGGGGAAAAGACAGGTCTGCTATCCAAGAGAAATTCTATCAATTTCTCGAAAAAGTCAAACAAAATATTTCATTCTTTGATTGGTATCATGCTTATACCATTCGAAATAATATTAATTATCCCTGGCAAGAAGATGTTATTAGTACCTCCTCTGCTAATGTTATAACCTGGCAAATCAAAGATGGACAAATAGTCCAAAGTGATTTACCGCCCACATCTCAATACCAATTGCCTAATTTGAAAGACAAAGGCGGTAACCCTGTTACTGCCACTCCTTTCAAGTCTAAAAGTGCTGATGAGTCTATCACTCCTCATGACATCCAAGGCCTTATGGAACAGGCCAATTATACCAATAAATACCTTCAGGTTTTAGGAGAGAAAATCTCTGTTAATCCTGTCAAAACGAAAATTGAAGAAACTGCTTCTTCATCCTCCCAACCACAACTAGAAAAACCTCTTTTTAAACCTTTTAAGATTAGCGCCAAAGCTAAGCAGAAAATCTTAGAACTTAGGCAAAAAGAGAAAACCAAAATAAATGAGAAAAACCAAAACGAGTTGCTTAGTAAAATTACTAGTCTCCTCACTACCATTCCCGACACTCCTCAACCTTCTGAAGAATCTAGTGCTAAACCCAGGACTAGGTCTCTTGCCAAAACTATCAATGTCATCTCTAAGGCTGATTCAGAACATTGTTCTGAAACAGACTCTATTTTAGCCATTAATCCTATCAATAATTGGAAAAATTCTTCCAAGCTTTATTATAATAGAGCTACTGCTCCTGATCTTATTTTAGAAGAAAAACAAGATTTTATTCAAAGTTTTAATTCTAATGATATTTATATTTGGAATATCGATGGATTATCTGAATATAATATCATTGCCAAACTTCAAAATATGTCGGTTGTCGCTATGGGCTATTTTACTAACCAAAATATGCCTGAAGACACCATTGTCTATATTCTTGTTGCCGGTTTTACTGGCCAACTCAAAGGTTGGTGGGATAATTATCTCACTGAAGCTGACAGAGATAACATTCTCTCTGCAGTTAAAATTAATGATAAAGGGAAAACTATTGTCAGTGACAATGAGCATCTCCCTGATGCTGTGTATACGTTATTATACACAATATCCCAACATTTCCTTTAGTAATTGCCTTGTATGGGTTTTTGTCCCAAAATTCAGGTTCCATTTGTATGACTGAGGAGAATTTTCCTTTGGCTACATAATGGCTTGGGTTTGAAGTTTTTTGTTTTCCCTTTTGAAGGTCAAGGGTCCCTTCTGTTTTATTGGTTATTGTTTTTTGGGTTTGGTTGAAGGTCTGGAGTATAGTGTTTAGGCTTGCTAAATCTAATTCCATATCTTCTTCAGAGGCAATGTCTGCCTAAGATTTATTTGGTAGGCTACTCAAGCTTCCTTGTTGGATAGCTAAAAGCGTACTAATCGGGAGAGCATAGTCTATATATATATATATATATATATATATCATATTAATTCATAATACAAAAAATTTCAAATTCATATGCATAGACAAGGGAGTGTCAAACAGTGCAAGATTGACCTTCGTAGGCAAATATATAAGTGATGTTCTTAATTTTTCTTTATTGAATACATTATTTCCTTTTTACTTTTAAGATAAGATTCATGATTTAAAAGTTACTGCTGGAAAAAAAAATTTATATCAAATTTTTATATTGGTTAATAATTATCAATTTAATAAAACATATAGTAATATCTTTAAAAATAACTATTTAGATGAGATATTTCAAGTCAGTTATTCATTCTTTGAAAGAATTTATAATTTTAAGGATTAAAATTTTTTATTTGGACAATAAATTTTAAAAATTTTAGTAAGAATTTTTAATAGACTAAAATTAAATAATTTTAAATCTTAAATGAAGAGTGAAAATTTAGATTTTTTTTATTATGTTGCATTTATATTTTTATTTAATTATGATTAATTTAAAATTTAAATTTCATATTTTTAATTAATTTTATTAAATATAGTGATAGTTTTTTTTATGAATATAAGTAATTTAATTATTCTATCCCAACAAATATATATGAAATAAAATGAATTCAATTATTTTATCCAAATAAAACATTTTAAAATAATAGACATTTAAATGATGTAAATTAAATTTTTTAAAATTTTAAATTCTTTAAAATTTTCAATTATCTTATACAAATACAACTTTTAAAATTGATTGAAAAAATAACTGATGTAAAAAGTATTTTTTACATTAATTATTTGTAAAAAGTACTTTTAAACTTTCTACAAAAATAAAGCATGAAATGTAAAAGAAACACTAAAAAATATAATAAATTAAAAAAATGGGGAAAATATTGAAATTTTGAACAATAAATTTTGTCCAAGCTTCCTTTGGTTGTTTAGTCAGATAAATTTTAAAAAGTTATATGAAATAAATATATAATTTTCATAAATTAAAATTTTGTGTATAAAAGTGATGTCCTTCAAAGTTTTAACTATAAAGGTAAGAATGATTTTATCTTGCTTTATTAAGTTTTTATTTATTTATTTTACTATATCATTGATAAATACAAACTTTTACTTACATTTTTTTAACTTTTGTTAGCATTGTCGGTTACACCATTAATAAATATGAACATATTACCGTATTTAATTTTATATTTTTTTTCTTTATTAACACATTTGTTTTGTTACACAATATTGATAAACGTTACATATTTCTTATTTATAGATTAAACAAAGATTAAATTTCTAATAAATATTAATAACAAACATTGACGCTATTTTATTGATGTCATTAACAAAAGTAAACACCATTAAAAAATTATTAGCTAAATTATTGAAGTAACAATAATATATTGATAAACATTAATAAAAAAAACACTTTCTAGATTAGTTGTTTATCATTGGCGTAAAAAATGACATTTTTATATAATTATTATTATCTATATAAAAGGTCTTAGAGTTTCTATATGGATTGTCATTTTTAATTGATATTAAAAGTGATTTTTGCAAATGTGAGTTTAACATGTGTTTAGTTATACTTTAATTACTTTTAAAATAATTTTTATATAAATTATTTTACCACATGTTTGAATTTAAAGTGTTATACATATTTTTATATCGTTGACAATTTATATATATATATATATATATATATATATATATATATAATTATATATAATTAAAACATTAATAAAATTTAAGTATAATTCTATAAGTATTTTCAGTATTATATTTTAATCAATTGTTTTACATCAATAAAATATTTATTTTAATATCATTACATGTTATTAAAGGGAAACTTTAATTTGATTAAAAGTTAATACTAAAAATATTTAAAGAATTGTATTTAAATATTTATTTTATTTTTCTTTTACTTCTGAGAAATGATGCATGTTTGGAAAGCAGAGTTACGCGTAATAAGAAGCATGACATTACTTAACAATCTACCTAAGAGTACTTTGTGATCATGCATGAACTGCTTCTTCTCTAGTAGAAATCTTATTTAAAGATAATTATGGTCTATGACTTGGACACACTTCCTAGTCTTCATATTGCTGGAAATTGCATTTACAAATGTCCAAGCTGATTGCATTTATTACACTTTGCGTCTGGTCTTTTTCAACATCTCAATGAGGGGTGACCCATTTTATCCTTACTTTTTTTTGTAAATGTTTGCACTATTTTTGTTGCTTGTTGGCTGGTTCTTAAAGTATTTCTTTCTGGTGGTTCCAACATATTATGATGCTTGGTTGGTAAAGCACCTTCTACTACAAAATTTTGTCTCATAATCCTTCATTGTTGTTGTGCCTACAAGGAATTTAGCAACTCTACCAAGGTGATCTTGGACAGATTTTTAGTATTTTTCAATGTGGTTATGGTAGCATCAAATCTTTCAGGCACAACAACCATAATTTTTTCAAATCCAAACAATTGTATGCAAACAATTGTCGTTGAATTCAAATCCAAACAATTGTATGCAATTTGTTAGGCTTAGAAGCCTTTTAGAGTACTCTTTGATGGTTCTTGACTCCATCTTTTGCAATTCAAAGTCTCTAATAAGAGTTAGTACCTACATGCCTTTGATTTGATCATCTCTTTCATATTTTGATTTGAGACAGTTTCATATGGCTTTGGCTAATTTTAGAAACAATTTGAGTGAAAACTATTGATGAAATTAGGGCATAGAGCCATGCCTTTGCCTTAGATTTTCTGCCCTTGTAATTCTTTATTTGAGCCATTGTTGGATTGTTGGGTAGTGTAGGAATTTCGTATTCTTCTTCAACTACCTTTCATAGATCCAAAGCTTTTAAGTAAGCTTCCATTCATTATACCAAAACTTCATAATTTTCACCTTTGAAAACTGGTGGTATCATTACTGAAAAACTTGAATCTCCTTCCATGCTTGACATAATATGGTGTTGAAGTGTGATGTTTAATAGTAATAACTCATTTGAAAACACTATGATTTTTCTCTCACGTGTCCTTCAAAAATAACACTCTTGATACCGATTTATTAATTTTAAGACAAAAATAAAGTACAAGAGAGACAAGTATGTTGATATATTAAGAAAGAAATCAATTATATTAATTGACAATAGTACAATAAATAATTTAAAAATAAAAAAAAATCATGTAACCCTTTATAACAAACTCGTGGATGACAAAAATTAATTTTGAACCACTAATTTATTAGAATGCTTATCTAATAAAAAATAATAAAAAATTAACATGCAGTTTAAAAAATATGTTTAACAATTTCTTTTAAAAATTTATGAAAATAACTTTTACAAATTTTTTGCTTTGTACAGTAGCGTATCTCATCTTCATGATTGTTTTATCACTTTTTTTTAAATTTAAAAACAAGCTTTTATTTCTCAAAGATTAGATCAAACCCTAATGAGGAATTTCTATCTTTCTATTGCTTGGCACTATAACTATTTACAGGCAAATTAACCTATTCATTTGCTTTTAAAGCTATTAAAAATGATAATTATACATCAATACTTTTATATTTATTTGACAATTGTTTAAAAAAATAAATATAAATAATGTGTTAAAATGTGTTTTTTTTTATTTATAAATTTGAAATAAAAAATAATTATTTTATATAAAGATAATTATTATACATGTCAGTTTGTTTGAAATCCATACTTAATTACTTTCAAGTATACCTTGCATAAAGCACACCATATGATCATAATAGCTAAAGAATGGGTTGGAAAGCACCAATTTATATTCATCAAGGTAAACAATCCTTACTTAAGCAAGTCCCATCATGTCAAAAGGAATTATTTTCATATATTATGCTTAAGTTAATTTGGTAATGGTGATCATAAATCAATATTAGCCTAGCTGATACGTTTTCGGTTTCATTGTGCTCCTTCTAATAAAATGTATCGGCTCTGTGGGCAGAATGTCTCAAAGCAACGATCATTTTAGTGGGTTTAAAAATACAATTTATTTAAATATTTATTTAATAATTTTCAATAATATTTATATTATAAATTTGATAATAAAAATAAAATAATTCTAAATATATTATTTTTTTTATCAATTATATAAAAAATTATTAAAATGATTTAAAAATAATTTATAAGAGTAATAAACAATTTTTTTAAGTTATTCATAAATTCTTTTAATTAGGTCTTCAAGACTCTATTTGATATTTATTTATCACAACTTAAAGTGTTTTTAAACTAGCTAAATTTCTTTAAAGAGGGTTAAGAATGTATTTTTTAATATTTAACACCTTAATTATTAATTAAAATTTGTGAAAGACTATAAAAATATAAGAAAAAATAATTAAATTAAAAATGAAAATAAAATAAATAATTGCTGGTATATTAAAAAATATGTTATTATCATTTTTTATTTGTTTTAGAAAGCGTTTAATGTTAGACTTAATTGCACTTTTGATCTCCTTAATTGTCTATCTTTTGACTAATTTTTAGTTGTACAACTTCAGTTTCTCTATGGCTGGTGGAACTTTTTTTCTCCTCTTTCCCTTACCGTACTCCATCATTATCAAAATAGCTTTTCTTCTTTTCCTCCTTATTTGGACTACTATTAACATACCATCTTTTTCTTTCTTTTTCACTCTTTTCTTCACTAGAGTTCTACTTTGCCTTTATTCTTAAATCCTATATCTCCTAAACCTTTATGACGAAGACTTGTTTCAGCTTTGCCACGAAGTGGTTTTGTCTTCTTTTTCGCATTCTTTGCCCTTTTGTCTTCTCTTTGTCTTTACATTCCATGAGCAAAAATCAAGGATCCCATGACCTCATCTTCCAAAGTGTTGGTTTATTCAACTGCAAATGCTTTTACGGGGACATGTGTGCTCCAAGGCATTTGTGTGCACGTGCTTCCATGTCGCAATAGGGATGGACTTTGACATGGAGGTGTCAATGTGAACAATACTTGTCTACTCTGTCACCACAAACTAGTGGTTGAAAGTGTCTGCAATGTCCAACGAGAGAACTCCACTAATACTCTTTCCCTCAAAATAAGCCAATTTTCCATTAATAGAAGGCTTAGATCTACGCTCAAAGTTTGCGCACTTGAGAGGAGGAGGTTCAGTGGAAGTGATGTAGAAGAGAATAGAGACGATTAAGAAGAAAAGGAGCGGAGCTATGAAAGAGGAGTAAAGGAGGGAGGTCAGGGAGATAATAGAAGAGATGCTATAACAGTAATGGTAGGGCTCCATTTACAATGATAAAGTCCAGGGTAATAACTTAATTGAAGGACTAAATTTGCTAAATTAAGAAAACAGGAAGAGTAAAATTGTGTAATTAAAAATTAAGAAATAAAAAACATGATAGTTAAGAGACAAAAATGCAATTAAATATATTTAGTATTACTCCTTTTGAAGATTTTTCTTTAAATATTATTATTATTCTTTAAATACTCTTTTTATCTTTTATGATACTTTTTTTTTGTTTTTTTACACCAATAAATTTGTTCAGTTTATTTATAATTATTATTTTATAAAATTAATAATAATTAATATTTATTTAGTAAAGAATGATATAAATAAGTGAAATATTTATTATAATAAAATGCTAAATAACAAAATAAAATTGTAATAAAATGTTTTTTTTTTGTTATTAAAGGGGGCAAAAGCCCAATAAAATGTTTCTTTTTGACCAAATATAATATACCAAGTAGTATATATTCCAGACCTAATAAATTTCTAATGTAATTTTTAACAAAAAAAATTAAGAAGTATGTTGTAATATATTATTATTCAAAATCAAATCTTAACGCTGAAAATAATGAAGATTTTCATAATATTTTAAAGTTTTTTTTTATTTTTTATATATATACTACCGTTATTGAATGTCTCATTTTAGGAATGGTCCAGTGAGGCATTTGCAACTTTGAAAAATAACAGAGTTATAAAAATAATACAAAAAAATATTAATATCAATTTGACCTTGTTATGATGATGAAATAAAACAGAGATGAAAGAATAAAAAGGAAAGAAAAGTAAAAATAGAGTAAAGAATATATATTATTTGAATGAATAAAATAAAAAAGAAAAAAGTAAAGACATTTTTTTACTTAATTAAATTGGTAAAAAAAAATATAATAAATAAATTGTATGATAAATATTTTTATAATAATAATAAAAAATTAAATTCAATAAAAAATTAAAATATTTAATATAAAATTTTTCTAAGTATTTATGTTTTGTGTTATTTTAAAAATTACTTAACAACTAAGATAAAAAAATAAAATAAAATAAATTTTTTTTCTAGTTGCTTTCGCAAAGTAGGGGAAAAAAAAATCAATTTTGTGATTAACTCTCTCTAAATCTCTTCCTTTTTGTGTATGGAGGAGATGTTACTTTTGCTATAAAAGATTATGTGAAGAATAATTAGTGGTAACTAATTAAGGTTAGTAAAAAAAGCATATCTATATCTTATCTGTTTTTTTTGCTGATGAAGTACTTTTATTGGCCAAAGTAAAAGCTCTCAAATCAGAATCTTAGAAGAAATTCTTGACTAGATTAATGTTGTGTTTGATCTAAAGGTTAACTTGATAAAATATCAACCTTATGCTTCAACTGATATCAATGGTTAGAAACAAGCTAAGTTAACTTCTATCTTGGGTATTCGTTTTACTTCTTTTCTTAATAAATATGTGAGCTTTCCAGTGATCCCAGGTAGAGTAAAAAAGAAGACATTTTGACTTCATTGTGGAGAAAATTCAACATAAGCTTGGTAATTAGAAGTCTAGTTTTTTTAATAAAACAGGACATTTAACTCTAGTTAATTTAGTTATTATGACATTCTTAACACACAACCTACAATTGTATTAACTACCTCAATCTATTTGCCACGTAATTGATAAATGTGTGCATTATTTTTTTTTTCCTTTGGAAGAATAATGATAGAAAGAGAATTAACTTGGTGACACAACCACTCGTAGAACCCAAGATGGTGGTCTTGTATGAGAACAACTAGGGAAACTAACGTGACTTTATTGGGTAAAAGAGTTTGGGATATGATGAAAAAAAAAGACAAACTCTAGGTCTAACTCCTTGTAAAAAAATATGTGAAATGAGATAATTTGTTAGATCATAATAAGGATGGAAAGTCTCATTCTTAGCAAGCAATCAAAAAGGATAAAAATATTATGAGAGAGGGATTCATTTTTCAACTTGGTAATAGACAAGTTTCCTTGTCAAATAGTAATAAAAGAGGTTTTCAAATTGAGTTCCTAAAATATTGTCAGACACCTTAGACATTTGTTTGTCTAAAGCTTCTTGGTAGCCAGAATATATTTTAGCTTCGTCAAAGTAGACTTATTTGCCCATCTTCTAGTAGCTGTAACAATCCCATGATATTTGGGATTCAAACCATGAATAATGATCCTTCTTTTTCTTGTGCCATTAATTACACTCTTCGAATCCAACTTTGCAAATTCGTTGGAAATAGACTTCACTGTAGTGAAATATCAGCTTATTGTCATGTCACTTTGCTGTGTTGAGATGCGTTCGTTCTCTAATAGCTGCAACTTTGCATCACTCTTCCTTGCAAATAAAGTTGCAAGGGTATCCTAGCCTCTTTGGGTGTTTTCAAGTCCTTGATTCACTATAAGAACTCATCCTCTATGGTGATGAAAAATACATATATAGCTTTTCCAACTTTTATCTCCCATTTGACTTTCTCTCCATTATCATTTGGTGCAGTTGTTTAAGCACCACCAATAACATTCCACAAGTCTTATCCAAACATATAATATTTAATACTGTGCTTCAGGTATCATAATTGTTGTTGTTCAATTTTTCCATTGAGTTAGTTAAAGTTACAATATTTGTCATTGTCCCAGACCAACAAATATGAACATCACAGTCCCTTGACTATATGTTGCTAACGATACTTCATAACGATCTTTGACCATAAGGAGAATGCACACTATATGCTAGCTGAAGCAAGGTAGCCCTTGACTTTTTGCTCTAATGCCAAATTGTTGAATAACAAATAAATGGGAGAGAAGAAATTTTGGTGCCAAGCAGCTTGAGTATTTCTTATTACTTTGTGTTTTGTTATATATATATTACAAGATGTTGTTACAAGAATTTATAATAAGTAGATTTTCTAGAAATACAAAGACTAAAAAAAGAACTATTTGTGCAAATACATTCACGGTAAACAAATATAGAAAAATAATAAAAGTAAAACACTATTGTTGCTCCTTAAATTTAGGTAAATGGGAGAAATAGTCATTGCTGTTTTAACAGATATCTGATATGTCAATCTCAAAGTTTTAGATCCCAATTCAAAATTGATTGTAGATTCATAAGCATGGTTGTGCATAGCCATGCATGGTCACGAAACAATCTTAGACTACTTGTGAAGAAAGGTCGTGCTGGTAACCTCTTTATGCTAAACAGTAACAAATAATAAGTAAATCAGTGCAAATTCCTTCTCAAATAGGCCAAACATATAAAAGTAACTTATAAAACACCCCAAAATACAGAGTTATCAGTCAAGTAGTTTGGAGTTGAGATCCCTGGCATGTCACTGCTTGGAATCCTCGCCTAAACCTGGCGAGGAAGCAAATTTTTTGACTCCGAAAGGCTAGCGACTACTTCACAGGCTTAGAACGCAACCAAGAATATGCCAACTCGGCTTAAAGAATAAGTCATAAAACACCCCAAAATACATAGCCACCGCAAACAATCGCGGAAATGGCTAGCTCTCTAGGCAATCCATGGAAGAGTAATATTTCTTTTCCATGCTTCATCCACCACCTCCACAACTCCTTTATGAGTCAGCCAACAGTTGTTAAATTGAAACGGCTTCGGACCCCAATTAACCACTTTGTGCTTAAGAATAATGGGACAATGATTAGACACATCTCTGCTCAGAACCTGAATGAAACCATCTCCCCAGTAATCAAGCCAGGAACTAGAAACAAGAACTCTATCGAGTCTGCTCATCATAGAAGCATCCCTTTTTATCCACGTAAATTTTTTACCCACAAGTGGAAGATCTACAAGTTCCATTTCCTGAATGAAAGAATTTAAGCCATCAATTTCAGAGATACCATGGTTTGCCTGACAACCTTTCCTCTCTTTCACCTGTCTTACAGCATTGAAGTCACCCAATATACACCACATAAATTTGCCAAAACTTCTTCTTGTGATGAGTAAATCATCCCATAACTTTCTCTTCTCATTTAGTCTACACGATGCATAGACATTCACTATAACACATAGGTTTCCAGTAGCCAATACCTACAAGCAAACATCCAGGAATCCAGTACCAGAAAAGGAGAAAAGTATTTTACCTTTGGAAGTATCCCAAATTGAAAGTATACCCCCGCTTCTGCCAATGGAGGGCAAGGCACACCAATCAAAATCCACAGAACCCCACAGACGCGCATAAGTTACTATTACATGTCTCAAGTTTTGTTTCCTAAATCGCCAAGAACTCCAGACCTTCAGAGCGAACAATCTCACACATGTTCTTTTGCAATCATTCTATCACGTACCTCCATCTTAATCAATTTCTCTCGAACCTGCCCATCGTTCCCACGTACAACCAAACCAACCTTCTTGCCAATGTGTAATAATCTCGACGCCATTGCCTCATCATCACAATCTGTAGTAGCTATTCGCTCCCCCACCTCCACTGAAGGATTGGAAGGATGCGAGTTGTAGGAGCTCTTGGAAGCATTAGCTGAGACTTTATCAGTAAGCGATACCTGTCTACTAAGTTGCGAGGGCATTGACGCTTCTTTATTGTGATTCTTAAGGTTGTTTTGAGGGGGTTCTATAGAAATTACGCTCTTATGCCTCTTCCCTTCTTCATTACCTCGACTACCTTTCATAGAGCGTGCCCTTCGAAGGGATTCATGCACATTAACCCTATCTTTCTCAATTCTGGATTGAAAGGGGTCGATTTGCGCTGTCTCAATTGTCTTCATATCCCATGATTCTGAATTTTCCCAAATCAATGCATCTAATTCAAATAGGTCTGATAAATTCAACCCATCTCTTACTATTGGGACTCCCCTCTCCACATTTTCAGAAGCCTCATTTACAGCATCACAGATAGCCACCGTCAAACCCATAACATCCACACCACCAGCCCCCAAACCCTCATCCACCAAGCACCTTTTTGCTGACACTTCACCCCTAATCACAGAATCAACCGGACGACCCTTACTTCCGATATCACCTTGCAGCATACCCTCCTCCTCACTAGAATAGTTATCCAACGCTTCCAACTCCATTGAACCAACCTCAGATGAGTCATTGCCGTCCTTAGAAGAGTTAGGCACGCCTTCCTCTATTGCGGCTACTACATCACAAGCATACTCGTCAAACACGGCTATTGAGTAAAAACGATCATTGACTTTCACTGTAATGTTTTGCTTGATAAGCTCAGCAATGGTAGTACCTAATTGTATCCCCCTATAATCCAATCGTCGCCTTTCTGCCGTGACTTGGTCTATCTGGATAAAATCACCAAGCGAAGAAACCAACTTACGAAAGAATAATTCACTCCAAGCATGCAAAGGGACCTCATAACAATGTACCCAAGTCACCCTCCGCGCAGCTACCATACTTGGGTGCCACTCTCGTAAATCATAGAACTATTTCTCCCACCACAATTTGTTAAGTGATACTGTATCCTCTAAATCTACCCCCACATCAGATTCCACCAATACCATATCATCACCTATGGTCGTGAGATTAATATCCAACATACCTTCTCGCAAGAGAGCTCCTCGCATATTTTTCAAATCCTGTTTTTGATGAAGGCGACCGACCATAGCACCTTTACACTCCTCAATTCACCCCTCATCCACCTCAAACTCAAGGTGAGCTCAAGGTTTCTTCTTTTCCACCCACTTCTGCCTTATTGGTGTCTTAACTAGACGGGGTGCTTTAAGCTTGTCCGCATACGTATTCCCTGACGTCTTTGTAGCTCTTATGACAAAGGAGTGTCTTGTTTCACTGCCCTCCACAGACACCTTTGTACCCACAGTTTTCTTCCTTGCATGACTCGTCAAGTTGATAGACAAGCATATTCTGCCAATAACAATAGATCTAAGCTTAACCTCCAAACTCTTGGCATCCACCACATTTACAAAACGCACAAAACTAAAGCGATGTCCTAATTTATCACTCTTTTGAGGTATGAAAACATCAACCACCTTCCCCCACCATTGAAATACCCGCCACAAGGCTGAGACATCGGTAACAAGTAGAAAATTCATAAAAAAGTAAGACGTGGAAAACCTAAGAACTTTTCAAAGATACCCACCAAATTTACCCCTTTCCCTAGACCTCCGTTCCACCATTGAATTCTCCAACTTCTCTTTTGCGTTTCAAATTAAGAAGGGACAAGAAAATTGGGTCCATCGATGAAAGACTCAAACCGATGAACAAAAAGCGACAGCGTATTCAGATTCAAATATTTTCTGATCAGCAGCGACAAAAACAATTAACACTCCTCAAACCTTCCTTTTTCTCTCTGCAACCGCGACGCCATGGCTGAGCGCCGTAGCTCCGAAGCTCTCCCAGCGGAAGCTCCGCAGCTCCATCCAAAACCAAACGATTCTCAAGATAAAGCAAAAAACACTAAGAAACGAGTCGCTGAATCACCATCCACTGCTAAGTCGCAGCGCAACGAGTTATCGAGTCCTAACAAACCTCGTACGGAATCCAATTTAGAAACCCTAGCTGCCGTTCCCTCTTTGGTTGAATCCCTTAGCTGCCGTCCTTCAATTTAATGATTATCACTTGTATTTTTATAATTTTTAATAAATTTTAATTAATAATTAAAAATACATTAAAGAAGATATTGCTAGCATTCATCTAATAATTAATCTCACGTTTATCTGATAAATTTATTTATTTTTACATATCATAATTTAAACAAGAATACAACATTATATGTGACTGAAATTAAAAATATCCAGATGCATGCATCGGAAAGGACACAGAAATTTCAAGAGTACACTTTACTGACGTGATCTCATGTAATTTCGAACGAGATTCAAACAAAACAAATAAAACTAAAGTCCACTTCACAAATTCATGCATATTTAGTAGCTATCTGCAGGAGAGAATCGCATAATTCCTGTGGCTTGCAAAGCATAGCCATATGGTCTGCGTCTTTGATCTCGAGAACGTCATTGATCCCAGCATTTTGAATCATCCAGAGCTGGTAATTCAATGGAATTGCAAGATCCCCATTGCAAACAATGAAGGCAAGTGGAACTGACCCATATCCATCTTTAGAGAAGTTCTTTTGCTGAGCCAAGTCTTCCATAAAGAGTGATCCTGGCCTTACCAAAGTTTTGGCCAGTCCAAGATCCTGCAAAATGCACTACTTTTCATTACTTTCGATCTTTGACCCAACAAAAACAATTCTTCCCCTTCTTGTTTTCAACAAATAAACAATTAATTATTAAGTTAAATAAAAATTAATTATATGTCAAAAATTTATAGTATATATATTTTAAAATTATTTATAGTAACAAATGTTTAAATTAATGACTCATACATTAAATGAATGAATATATTACTTTTCATCTTATTTATAAAAATAACTATCAATATTTTTTTATCCTAATTTTAAAAAATAAAGGTTCTTTTTTAAATACATTAATTGTTAAATTGATTTATATACCCTTACCGTATATTTTGTATTAACGAAGTTCTTACCTTTTACCCGGCTTATAAGTGAACACGTTCATTTATTTAATAAACAATACATCAATTAACATTATAGATATTAAAATAAAAATTGAGTATTTATTTCTTGTAAATAAGACCAGAGATAATATTCACTTGTAAGTAATGGATGAGTGTCTCATTAGTATAATTTTCAAAATAAATAAGAATATAAAATATTAATAATTAATAAAGATAAAAATAAGTCTTGTTTTTTATAATTTAGAAAAACAATAGAGATAATTGTTTTCTATTAAAAGACCCTAAAGAGTTTTTTTTAAAATAATTTTATAACATGTGTAAAGACATAATAAAAACCTATTTATGATAAATTTTTATTAAAAATAATAATATATCACATAATTCAATTTATAAATAACATTAAAATAGAATGATTGTTAACATTACTATTTTTTATTTTATGAATATGTGTCCTTAATCAAATGTTAAAAAACTATTTCATTTTTAGTTGAAGGCTAGAAACCTCTAATAAGGGGGTTCCCAAGCACGTGTATGCATTAAATGAGACAAGGAGATAATTGTTGTTAAAATGTGAGTACCTCAACGGATGAGACTTGGTAGAGCTTCTTGGACAAGAAATCGGGACCAAAGAACATTGATGTTTTGTTTCCACTCGGGGAAAATTGAGTGTCCAACCATTCCGCTGATGGGGTCCTCTCATTGTACTGTTGAAATAATAATAAATAAATAAAAGAAGTTGAAGATTAGTAAGAGCAAGTTTTTCACAAAGGCGCAAATTTTCTAATGCACTCTCTGGGTGATTTTGGTCAAAACTCTACATTATTTACTCTTTTTCATTTCATTAAAGGAAAATATTTGTTTAGAGAAAGGAAAAGAAATAGGAATATTTATATACAGAATTTTTGGTCGTTCAATTAATAAAATCATTTCATTAATAAGAGCTGTCATGCTTTTTAAGATAAAAATTTTAAATATAATTATAAATTGAAAAAGTTTGGTTGTCCAACTATGATATTAACGAACATGCTATTATAATCGGTGTGGGGTGAAATAAAAAGGTTAATGATTGAGACATTTCTATTATTTTTTGATTTGATCTCCTTCTTTTTCGTGGACCGCGTCGTTTTCTTTTTCTTTTTCTTTCTAAGACGGGTGGCTTTTAAAATTAAAAACATTTATTGTATGGTAAGATTAAATTTTTATATAAAAGTACTTTATTTAAAAAATTAAGCATGTATCATTAACTCAATTATTTTCTCAAAAAGGAGAACAACAGAAATTGTCTTTTCTTATTTTAAAGATATATTTTTTAAGGGTACATAAAAAAAATAATGAGAAAAATTTAATTTCCTACAACACCTCATATGATATATATTTTTTAGTGCTCAAAGAATAGATCTGATTCCATAATTTGAATAATTGGGCAGCAATGTGAGGAGCAAAATGTAGCAGGAGCATGAGACAATTTACCAAAATTATCAGAAATATCCTCATGGGGTCAGAAGCAAACCTTTTCCAAGACATAGGATGGCTTGTGTTCAGTGTCTGGTACAAAAGCACTTAAGAAAACACCAACTGCTACCTTTTCTGGGAATATGTCCATGGCAAGGGCTATGCTAAGCCCTCCAAGGCTGTGTCCCACTAGAATTACCTTTTCATTTTGAGGTATTGTTTCCAATAACTGCAACAGAGGCTCAGAGTACTGTGAAAGAGTATCAACATCTTCAATTTTCTTCATGTTGATTCCAGAAGCAGCAAGGTCAAGGTCTGTGACCTTGTGACCAGCTGATTCCAGAAGAGGCTTGAGCTTGTACCAACACCAAGCTCCATGGCAAGCACCATGCACCAAAACATAATGCTTCTTAACAATACAATTTTCTGAACCCATGATGTTAATTTTCTTCAAGTGGCTGTGATAATTACTTCCCATACATACCTTCTTCCTATATATAGACAACCAAATGGGTCTGCTTTGGCGTCTGCATCTTAAAAAGTCTAATTATTGGCTTTGAATAGTCAAACTATACGTTTAGTTATTTTTTTATTTTTATTTTTAACTTTAGTTCTAAAGTCTTAGTTTAAGTATTTAAACATAATAATTTTTATTAAAAATATTTATTACATTAAAAATAAAAAATTATAATATATAGTTATTTTTAATATTAAATATTAAATTTAATGTTAATTTATAAAATTCAAGTATAATTCTGTAAGTATTTTTAATATTATTTTAATTAATTGTTTTACATGAATAAATTGTTTATTTTAATATTATTGCAGGTTATTAAAGTGAAACTTTAATTTTTATTAAAAAGCAATACTAAAAATATTTAAAGAATTGTATTTAAATATTTATCTTATTTTGCTGTCACCCCAAAGAAGTAATGCATGTTGGAATACACAAATTCGTAACCTCTAAATTGTGATTCGGGGGAAAATTTTCTAAAACATTTTGGTTAAATTATGGTTTGAAAATATTAAACTAAATTCAACCGCGCTAATTATTATTTCATTAAGGGTTTTTTTT
Source organism: Abrus precatorius (assembly GCF_003935025.1). NCBI lineage: Eukaryota > Viridiplantae > Streptophyta > Magnoliopsida > Fabales > Fabaceae > Abrus > Abrus precatorius. The sequence goes on along the minus strand of NW_020874362.1, from coordinate 3,572,034 downwards.
CCAGATATTAATGAGATAAATAATTTAATCTTAAATAAACTAATTTATGCACCCATTTATGCTTTAATTAGATTATAAATTGACTAATTACTTCTAAATTTTGATTTAAACGAGTTTAATTAAATGGAATGAAACTATAAGACGTGAAAATTATAGTAGGAATTGAAAAGATCAATTAAATGATATTATTGGATAAAACTGAAATGATGTTTCAATTTTGTTCTTATAATTGACATACAAAATTGATTGAAAAGTAAATATAATGAAATGATAGATTATTAAAAAAATAAGTATTGCAAAACGACAAAGAGGATCCAACATCCAACTGTCGTTTAATTTTAAATGATTGACGTGGCATTCATAGATCTACTACGTCACAAATATTTGTTATTGTTTAAGAAATTGCTATTGTTTATTGAGAAATTGAAGAGGCAGTAATTTATCTGATCCTTTAGTGATTGAGGATTATCCTTGAAAGATTTGCATAGATAGTGACCTTTATTTTTCTTTATTGAGTAGCATTATTTTTTTTTTCAAGATAAGGTTTTTGATTTTAAGGTCAATGTGGGTTTACTTTTATTTAATTACCTTTAAAGTAATTTTTTACGTAAATTATTTTTTGACCACATGTTTGGATTTAAAGTGTTTTACAGATTTTTATACCGCCAACAATTATATATATATATATATATATATATATATATATAATTTTTTTAAATAATTTATAATTATATATTACAATGATATTAATGTAGATAAATAATGTATTAAACAATTTTATAGATATAATTTATGTAATAAAAACTTTTAATTTAAAGATAAATTTTAAAATAAAGTTATTTAAAATAATATTAAATTCCATAAAAACAAGTATAATTGACAGTGATAATCGTCACTTTGCTTAGAAAATTTGAAACATCACGTAAAGAATAAGTTTAAGCCCAGATTGTTTAAATAATTTTTATTATATCTTAACATTGTACGCAAAAAATTTAAGATAAAAAAACTTTTTTGCTATTTAAGATTAAAAAAAAAAAAAAACTTTAACATCACTTAAATGTAACAAGTGCATCTGAAGGTTAAGTAAAACACAGATCAAGATATTAATAAATATTTGTTATTAAAATATATTAAAAAGACATAATAGTGAATGTATTTTTATATTTTTAATAACATATTTTTATTTTTATTTGTTTATTAGTATCTTAAAACACTCATTAATATTTTTTAAAAGTTATTTAATTTTTTAAATAAAAGAAGCCATAAATTTTATTTTTCTTTCGACGTTCACTTCTCCCAACACAAGGGTTCTCCATAATTGGTAAGGTGAATTCTTTTACCTCAAAACATTAAGCCTAAACCAGTCAAACTATAAGTTTGGTTTTTTTTATTTTTTAACTTTAATCCTAAAATTTTAGTTTAAGTATTTAAATATAATAATTTTTTTTATTAAAAATATTTATTATATTAAAATACAAAATTATAATATGTATTTTTAAAATTTTTAATATTATTAAATAATTAAATTAAATATTAATATTATTTCTTTATAAAATTTAAATATAATTCTTAAGTGTTTTTAGTATTATTTTTAATTATTTTTTACATCAATAAAATGTTTATTTTAATATTATTGTGGGTTATTAAAGTGAAATTTTAATTTTGATTAAAAAATAATAATAAAATATTTTAAAAAATGGTATTTAAATATTTATCTTACTTTTCTTTCACCCCAAAGAAGTAATGCATGTTTGGAATTCACAAATTCTAAAGCACTAAATTATGATTTGGGCGAAAGCAAATTTTTCATAATTTTCGGTAAAACCATGGTTTAAAAATAGTAAACTAAAATCAAGCACTTTAATTATAATCTCAAAATAAATTAATTCATGCACAACATTTATGTTTTAGTTAGCTTCTAAATTGACTAATTACTTCTAAATTTTGATTTAAACGAGTTTAATTAAATGGAATGAAACTACAAGAAGTGAAAAATTAATATAGTGGGAATTGAATGGATCAATTACATGATATTGTTGTTTTATAGTATCATGGACAAAACTGAAGTGATGTTTCAATTTTGTTCTAATAATTGACATACACGATTAAAAATAAATATAATGAAATAATAACTTATTAAAAAATTAGTATTGTAATATGACAAAGAGGATCCAACTAACTATCCACGTTTAATTTTATATGATTGACGTGCCATATTCACAGATCTACTACATCACAAAATATTCGCCTCTGTTTAAGGAATTACTTTTGCTATTGTTTATTAAGAAATTGAAAAGGCAGAATATAGTCATATACACAGCTTTAATGTTAAAAAAAAAATATAGTTTATCGGATCTTCTAGAGGTTGATGATTATCTTTGAAAGATTTGCACATATTTTCGTGTGTGTGAGAATAATGGGACTGAAAATTGGTTAGAGATTATTTTAATTAATGGGTAATTACTTATTCTATTTTATTTCTTTTCTGTCTTTCTTCACATGACTATAGCTGGGCTTGTATATATGACTAGTTAGATATTTTGAAGAGTGATTAATAGATGTGTGTGACTGAGAGCAAAAGAGAAATAGAAAGAGAAATAAAAAGAAAGTGAGATCAGCGTACATCGGAGAGAGACTGAGAGTGAGTAAACTTGGGTTTCTCCTACAGAAGAGATGTTAGTAAGGTTTTAAGCAAAAACTTAGAGAAATCATCAAATCTGTAACAATTTTGACGCACTTGTATTCACTATGATGAATGAGAAATTAATTCGCTGCTTTTTTTCGTGGACGTAGGCCAAATTAGGCTGAACCACGTAAATCTCATGTTTTTCTTCTCTCTCTCTCTCTATTCTGTTCTTGATATAATTTGTTGATATACAAATAGATTTTTGCGGTTAGTGATTTTCTAGCTTATAAATTGTTATAGCAGTGACTGGTTTTTTTTTTTTTTTTTTTGGTTTTATTACTTGGATAGGTTGCATGTTGGGTTGGTTTCTTGTTCTGTTTCTTTGTTTCAGGTCCATATAGGTAAACTATTTCAAAGATCAGAACTGACAAGTAGCGCCATCTGTGGGGACGAAAGAAAAAAAAAGTTAAAAGGTTCAGAACAAGGAGAATGGGAACCACCAATTATGATATTGAGAAGTTCTCAAAGAAGAATGACTTTGGGTTATGGAGGATCAAGATGGAAGCAATCTTGATCCAACAAGGTTGTGCTAGAGCCATTAAGGGAGAAGAAAAACTGTCAAGTTTTTTAAGCCAGCAAGAAAAATTAGAGATGATAAATAAAGCAAGGAGTGCTATAATCTTGTGCCTTGGAGATAAAGCTCTAAGAGAGGTTGCAAAGGAGAAGACAACAGTTTCAATGTGGTTGAAGTTAGAATTCTTGTACATAACAAAGTCTCTGGCTAATCGGTTATGCCTAAAGCAGCAACTCTACACCTTCAAGATGATAGAATCAAGAATGATCACAGAGCAACTGACTGAGTTCAACAAGATCTTTGATGATTTGGATAACATTGAAGTGAAACTTGAGGATGAGGATAAAGCTCTTTTGCTCCTAAACTCATTGGCAAAGTCCTTTGAGCATTTCAAGGATGCTATCTTGTATGGAAAAGATTAAGATATTATGTTGGAAAAAGTTCAAACTGCCATAAGGGCTAAGGAACTGCAAAAATTGCAAGACTCAAAGTCTGAAGACCATTTGAATATATGGGTCCTTCTAGAGTGAAAACTCATGGTGGAAGCTCATACTTTCTTACCATAATAGATGATTTCTTAAGAAGAGTGTGGTTGTATGTTTTAAAAGATAAAACTGAAGCATTTTCAAAGTTTAAAGAATGGCACACTCTTGTTGAAAATTAATTAGAATCTAAATTGAAAACCTTAAGGATTAACAATGGCCTAAAATTTGTTTCGGAGCAATTTAATGAGTTTTGTAGGAAACTAGGTATTAGAAGACATAAAATAGTCTCTCACACTCCATAGCAGAATGGTCTAGCAAAAAGAATGAATAGAACTATTCTAGAAAGGGTTGGATGCATGCTTCTACGTGCAGGTCTACCAAAGACTTTTTGGGATGAAGCTGCAAACACTACAGCCTATCTAATTAATGGGTGTCCCTCATCAGCCCTAAGTTATAAGATACCTATAGAGGCTTGGAGTGGTAAACTAACAGACTATTCAAATTTGAAAGTGTTTGGATCATTGGCATTTGCGCATATTAGACAAGGAAAACTTGAAGCAAGGGCCATAAAGAGTAATTTTCTTGGATACCCTGAAAGGGTGAAAGGGTATAAGTTATGGAAGCTGGAACTTGGGGAATAAAGGTGCTTCATAAGCAAGAATGTCACCTTTGATGAAACTAGGGTGACAATGCTATCTAAGAACTAGAAAGGAATGAAACATAGTAACAAGAATACTCTGTTTGAGGTGGAGTCTTCAAAAGGATCAGATCAGGCTAGAAAAGAAAATCCTATAGAATTGACAAATCAAATAGAAGCAGGAAATTTAGAGCAAGCTTCAAAGTTTGATGACCTCTCTAATTATCAATTAGTTAGAGATAGAGCAAGGAGACAATCTAAACCAACTAGTAGATATGGATTTGCTGCCCTAATATGTTACGCTTTGAATGCAGTTGAGGGTATTCACGGTTTAGAACCAAGAACTTTGAAGGAAGCAAGTAAGAGTGAAGATAGTCAACTACGGTTTCAAGTAATGAATGAAGAAATGGAGTCACTAAAAAAAAATCATACCTGGATATTGGTGAAGCAACTTGAAAAACAAAAGGTTGTTAGATGTAAGTGGCTATTCAAGAAGAAAGAAGGAATCGCAGGTGTAGAAAAGTTTAGGTATAAAGCTAGACTAGTTACTAGAGGTTTTACATAGGTTGAATGGATTGACTATAATGAAATTTTTTCAGTTGTAGTAAAACACTGCTCAATAAGGATCCTACTTAGATTGGTAAATCAGTCTAACTTGGAACTTGAACACCTTGATGTAAAAACATTTCTTCATAGAAACTTGGAGGAAACTATCTACATGAAGCAACCTCAAGGTTTTGAAGAAAAAGAAGAACAAGTGTGCTTGTTGAAGAGATCCCTCTATGGTTTGAAGCAAAGTCCAAGGATGTAGTATAAAAGGTTTGATTAGTTTCTAACAAGCTATAGATTCAACAGAAGCAACTATGATAGTTGTGTCTATATTTTGAAAAAAACAGGAAACTGCACTCTGTATCTTCTTCTCTATGTAGATGACATTCTTATTGCTAGTGCAAATAAGGGAGAAATAGAAGAGTTGAAGCGCACTCTAAAGATGGAGTTTGAAATGAAAGAATTAGGACCTGCTAAGAGGATCTTAGGAATGGATATTCAAAGAAATAGGAAAAAAAGAGAGCTCCTCTTATCTCAAGAAAATTATGTAAGAAGGGTAGTAGAAAGGTTTAGAATGCATCAATCTAAACCGGTTTAAACACCACTTGGTCATCACACAAAATTGTCTATTGATCAAGCCCCAAAGTCAATTGAAGAAAGGTCTAAAATGAATTAGACCCCTTGTGCAAGTAGAGTTGGAAGCATAATGTATAGAATGATTTGTAGTAGACCTGATTTAGCACATGCTGTGAGCATGGTGAGTTGGTTCATGGGAGATTTGGGCAGCTGTCATTGGGATGCTTTAAAATGGATTTTAAGATATCTCAATTGGTCACAAAATGCAGGTTTAATGTATAAGAAAACAACTAAGGAGAAGGCTATCACTGGCTATGTAGATGCTGATTATGTAGCAAATGTTAATACCAGAAAATCATTAACAGGGTATGTGTTTATGCTGTTTGGAATGGCAATTAGCTAGAAGATAACTCACCAATCCGTGGTGGCACTTTCAACTACGGAAGCTGAGTACATTACTATGACAAAAGGAGTAAAAGAAACAATCTAGCTTAGAGGGATGATAGGTGAATTAGGAATAGAGCAAGCTCAACTCATGCTCTATTGTGACAATCAGATTGCAATTCATCTAGCAAATCATCAAGTCTATCATGAAAGGACAAAGCATATAGATGTGAAGCTTCATTTCATTCGAGATGTCATTAAATCTGGGAAGTGAAGATTGCAAAGGTAGCAACTGAAGACAATCTTGCTGACATATTCACAAAGTCATTGTCAAGGGTCAAGTTCAAGCATTGCTTGAATTTGATAAGCTTTGTTGGTGATTAGAGCATATTAGTGGAAGAGCAGCCTAGTGCAGTACAAGAATACTTAAAGATTTAGAATCAAGGTGAAAAAATGTAACTCAAAATTGGTTAGAGATTATTTTAACCAATAGGTAAAACCTACTTTATTTTTTACCACTTTACCCTTGCACATTGTATTTTATTTCTTTTTGGTCTTTCCCCACATGACTACAATTAGGCTTGTATATATGACAACTAGTTAGATATTTTGAAAAGTGATTAATAGGTGTGTGTGGCTGAGAGCAAAAGAGAAATAAAAAGAAAGTGAGATCAGCGTACATCGGAGAGAGAGAGTGAGAGTGAGTAAACTTGAATTTCTCATGCAGAAGAGAGGTTGGTAAGATTGTAAGCAAAAACCTAGAAAGATCATCAAATCTGTAGTAAATCTAAACTTGTATTCACTATGATGAATGAGAAATTAATTTGCTGCTCTTTTCTATGGACGTAAGCCAAATTAGGCTAAATCACGTAAATCTCATGTTTTTCTTCTCCCTCTTTATTCTATTCTTGATATAATTTGTTGACATACAAATAGATGTCTGCGGTTAGTGTTTTTCCAATTTATAAATTGTTATAGCAGTGACTAATTTTTTTATTTTATTTTATTATTTGGATAAGTTGAATGTTAAATTAGTTTCTTGTTCTGTTTTTCTGTTTCAAGTCTATATAGATAAATCATTTTAAAGATTAGAATTGACAGGGTGTTTGAAAATATAAATTTTTTATTTAATTTTTCTCATATTATTATAATTATCAAATTTATAATTAATTATAATATATATATATATATATAGATAATCTATTAGATATAAAATAAAAAATTTAAAATTTAGACTTACATTTCTTTATATATATATATATATATATATATATATATATATATATATATATATATATATATAAAGACTATGTCATGTCAATTTATAGTACAAAAACATTGAAACACAGGCAATGTCAAATAGTTTGGAACATTAAATAAATGTATTTTTCTTTCGATGTTCACTTTTCCTAACACGGGTTCTCTAATTGGAAAGTGACTTCTTTTACCTCAAAACATTAAGCTTAAACCAGTCATAATAAAGAAGCTTTAGGACATGCCTTTGGTACGATGAGTGATAGTTTTGGAAAATTAGTAAAAATGTAGCGCTGCATGTGGTGGTGGGCCTCCCTTGGAACAAGCTGGAAAACTAGTATCACACTCCAAGGCTCCCTATAAGGCATGACGTTGTGACTGAAGATTTGAAGGTGATATGAATAATGTTGAAAGCTGAACACGACAGCGTTGTTGGCTACCAAGATATAGACGCAGTGGGTCAGATGTATTAAATTACTTAAATTAGAGATGATGGATACGACCCAGTGAGAGAAATGCTGAAATTTTTAATCTCTGAAAACAACATATTTAAATGAAGTGCCCCTTTGATGGTGACGTTATATTTAAATGAAGTTTAGCTTTTTTGGCTTTAAAGTTTTGATAAGCAATGCTAAAATACCTTTCATATATATCTAGAGAACTCTAACAATTACGGATAGGAACTTCCAATTTGTAATCTTGACTAGCCCAGTAGCTTTGGTTGCTGAACCATTGATGAAGGCTCGTCGTAGATCAGCTTTTGTTTACTAACCGAATTTGACTTTTTTGCTATTTCTTTCTTCGTCGACCCGCCACCCGCTTAAACCGCGAAAGGGGAGAAGGAATAATTCTTTATATATATTAATTAGTTAATAATATAAAAAGTAATAAACCAAAATTAAATTTTCTGTGTGTGTTAGATGTAAAGAGTTTATTTTTAATATATATATATATATATATAAGAGCAAAAGATATAAATTTAAATCGTATAATTATATGTAGATAATTATAATTATAATATTTAAATAATCATATAATCATGAATTATATAGTTTAATTTTAATTGTTTTTAATAAGATTTAAGGATCAAAGTTTGTTTTTCTTATTTTTATATATATAAAAAAATTTACTCAACAAAATTTATTCCTCTCATTATCATATAAGAAGTTTCTTTTGTTTTATTATATGATGTGTCATATACAAATACGAGTTAATAATCATTAATATTAAATGTTAAATTTAGATGCTTATAGTATTTAATAAATATTTTATTATATTAATAAATAATATACATAATAACATTTAAATTATATAAAATTTAATATCTGTAATTTATTAATTTTATATTTTATAAAAAATATAAAAATTAAATTAAATAAAGAAAAATATGATAAGTCTACTTCCTGTTTGAAAAATTCAAGAATTGGATTGTTTCAGTATTAATAATTCATCAATTTCATTTAACTTATATTTGAAACAATGTATATTTATTTATCGTTAATTTTTATTAGATAGTCACTTATAATTTGAAAATTAGAAGAAAACGACCGAGTACTTGATGGTAGGCAAATAAACGTGTCTTCCAAGGTGGATCCAGTGATATCGAATGTGCTACGATGTTTTGCTTTCCTACCCAGCTGGGCTTAAAAAGGGGAAATAGTTAGGCGTATCAAAATATCTCGACCGAAAATCATCATAGGTCGGCAAACCAAAAACAAAAAAAAAACAACGAAACATTAATAATTAACAGAGTTACTAATAATTTTATTAAAAAAATTGAAACATATAAAAAACTTAGTCTTCAAATAAAAATCAAATTTTGCGAACTTAATCATACTATAAGAATTTAATCCTGCTCACTTTTAATACAACCGTCGAAGGACTTGTTTAGAGTAGTTGAAATTTTTTAGATTTTAAATGTAATTTAAAAATAAAATATCTTGATTAAAATAGAATTCAAAAAATTTTAAAATAGTTTTTAAAACAATTTTAACTTAATTTTCAAAATAAAAATTGTTTTAATTTTTATTTTAATTATAAAAATAAATTATTCAACCTCGTTATCTTTTTTAAAAAAACAAAATTACATAAAAGTTTTTAAAATAATAAAATTTAATTAAAAACAATGTTTTAAATTTAATCATTTGTATATACCCTTTATCATATTCTTTTGAGCAACTAAATATAATCTAATATGACTTAATTTTATGTTCTCAGTTTAAAGTCATCAACCATCAATAATCAATCAATCATCAATTAGAAATTATATAGTTATTGGCTTAAATAAGTAGAGTCAAATTTAGTATTTAAAATTTAAATTTGATTTTGTGAAAAAATTATTTCAATTTAATTAATTTATTTAAAAAATATAAATTTAAAATATAAATTTGATTTATTAAATTATGTATGATTTTTTTTATAAACTGTAAATAATTTTTTTATTAAGTTAGTATTTAATTAATATTTTTATATTAAAAATAAAGTAAAGCAATTATAAAAATAGTATGTTTCTTTAAATAAAATTATGGCCATTTATTTAAAATTATATATATATATATATATATATATATATGAGTTATTTACTAACTATTAATCATAAATATGAGTTTATTTAATTAAATTAAAAAATCAGTTTAATCAAACATTTGAGTTATCTTATATTTCATAAGTTCATTTTTGAACTTTTAGTAGAAAGTAATGTTATTTTTCCTCACTCGTTATAAGCCCATAATATTTTTTTCTGACAAATAAAATAGAATTGGTGATGCATTGTCAATTATTTTAGTTTTCAATGGTAACAACAAAGGTTGTTTTTCTTGTTTCACCGCTAATATATATAAGCGCTCAATTACATAAAGTTCTGCCTCTTTGAATTGATATCTTGTACAATTTGAGATTATTAATACATATTAAATTTAAGATAAAGGAGATATAATATTATTGAAAGAAATTATATATGATCAGTAAGAAATTGAATAAGTTGTATAGGTCATGATGAGGGGCTTCTCTTACTGTCTAAACCTTCTCAATTGGCATAGAAACATGAGCATTAGCATTTTCAACCCATTTAACCACTACTCTAAGCGAACCATCATTTATTTTTTGATGGTGTATAGTTGGACCTAAGTTTTGTATTGTGCCATATGCTAATAGCTATAGAGGAGCCTCTACAAAAAATTACACTAATCAACATCGTCCTTAGAAGCATTTATCAAGGTACAACTCCCTTTGGTGCTAACATATTCTTCAGGACAAGAGGCTCGAGGAACACAAGCTTAGAGATTTGTGTTCACCTGAGAGAGACCTAATGAAGCAAGTTACCTAATTTTTACTTTAAGTTCTTATTTGATCTTTTCTCTATTAACCTCCAATTCGTCCTTTGTAACCATTCTTTCCTGTTGTGGTGTACTTGACCTAAAGCATTGTCAAATGTCCACACCCAGCAACACGAACACAGCTAAGGTGCTTTGGTCGTCTGATAGCAACAAATAAAATGTCGTTACCCAATATGTGTAAAAGCGTCCTTAGAACTTTACTCTATTAATGAATCCTAAAAATATAAACAGTTAAAAGGCAATATTTAGATAAGACTAAATTGACTATTTAAAGTTGTTTCATAAAGTTTCATTGAATACTCACAATTTGGTCACCAACATGACTCTTATATGAGGTGTAGGTAGTGATGGAGGAGAAACAACAACAATTTGGGTCAAATGGAGAGGCCTCTTGAACCACTTTGGTCATCTCTTCTAATATTTTTTTCTCAAGCAACTCACAGTGAGACAATCTATGAGGGTAGCAATTTTCTGCTTGAATTACATGTGTATAGATAGCAATTTTTTTGCTTAAATTACATATTTTTTTTCTTTTATTCAGATGGAGAGGCCTCTTGACACACTTCGGTCATCTCTTCTAATATTCTTTCTTCAAGCAACTTACAATGAGATAATCTATGAGTGTAGCTATTTTTTTGCTTGAATTACATGTCATTTTTCTTTTATTCTATCATTAGTAAATAAATTGATATAAGTTTGAAAATGTGATTTAGTGTACAAAGAAAATAACATCTATGTATTTTTTAATCAATGTTTTTTTTAAGTAGGTTAGGTTGACTTTCCACAAACTTTTGCCATGTGTCATCTATCAATAAATTAATATTTTTGACAATGAGAAACATCTTTCTGACTTTTAAAAACATATTTGAAAATTAAGTACGTCTTAAGACCCTTCAACATTCTCCCAAGAAGGATAATCACTTGCTTTTCAAGAAGTTAGTATTAGTTGTATTTATTGCTAATTAAATAAAGTTTGAGAGATAGGAAATTGATATACCATGGTGTTTTGCCACTTGACACTTTACTTTATTCCAATCCTTGGTCAGCATACTGCTAACCTTACTATGTCTAAGAAGTGTTGCATATCTCTCGAACTGCATGTGATTCAGTTCTAAAGAATTTCCTATTAAGTGTCAAACTAATTGGTATCCTACTCAACATTATGACTAAGAGAAACTCTTAGCTGTGTGACATTGTGAAGTTGGATCAACTATATTTTTTTAGATAATAATAATAATAATAATAATAATAATAATAATAATAATAATAATAATAAATTGATATGCATAAAAAGTATTAGTGTAATATTTATTAACAATTAGTACAATAAAAAATTAACTTGTAATTTGTTATTTTTAATTATTTTCTCATATCATGTTGTGTGTTGTATACATTATCTACTTTATTTTCATAATTTGAAGTAGGTATATTTGATAAGAAAGAATGACTCTCAAATAGGTGAAGGTTTGAATCTTGAAAGTCATTATAACTGGGCATTGGTTTTCTTGAAGCATTACTACCAACTGTTATTAGTACAATCAGTGACATAGAAGACTTGTTTTGCTTGAGTTGTTATGATAAATGGTTCATTCTTATACCCAAGTTTGTTAAGATGAAGTGATATAATTTTGATTCATCTACTTGAATATCATGGTTACTATCAACTAGTTATATTTGAAAATAAGAACTCTATATTTAGTATAGTCATCCTCTCAAATTTCTTCAATGACTCCAAAATAAGAAAAAGATATTATTACATAATATTTATGATTTGAACTAGAGAAATACATGGACTCGGCTACTATCATCACACCACTATATGCACTATACTCTTGTTATCTAAAAACTTTGTATAAAAGGAAAAATTGGTGCTATCAATTCAGTTTAACATATCACATCAAAGTTTGGACCATGTACTAGCCATTTCAATATTTTTGAAATTGTATCATCCTTCATAATTTCATCTTCAAATCATTTTAAGAAAGTCTTATGCTCATTCAACAACATTTTTCGTTCATTCGAGGATTATTTTTATTAATATGTTTTTGTGAGCAGGCAAATAAGGTTGAACTTCGTCAATATTATTTAAGATATACAAATGTGCTTGTAGTACATCTAATTAACCTATGCCCTTAACATTTATACTTTGTATACCTTTATGATACCTGGGAAATGTTTGTGAGCAAATGTACTTGTCAACTAGTAATAAAATGGGTTCTCAAATTAAGTTCTTATAATATTGTCCTACAAAAATTATTTTCAATTATCAAGAATATCATGATTTAATTGTTTGAACCTAACTAAATAGTGCGTAATGAAGTAAAATAGCAATATGAAAGAATTAAATAAAAAGGGTAATTAAAAGATTAAGAAAATAGTGAAACTTCTGACAAGAACTATTTAAGATGAGCCTAAGGCATATGATTTCACTTTTACACTAATTATGTTATTAATTATTGAATTTTAGTTGGAAGTTGTTATTAGTGTATTATGGAGATATTCTGAATAAAAATTAGATATTTTTAATCCTTGGCAATGCTATGTGAAGTTAAGTTTGACTTTTGAATTTTGAATTTTGAATTTCAAATTTCAAATTTAAACTTAGATATGAAGATTTGGAGTAATTCTGATTGTGGATAAAACTGATTTGAAAAAACAGAGCTCAATCAACTGGAAACTCAAGGCACAACCTATATAAAGAGGCCTTATGCTTCAAACTTAAGACATTTTCACTTTGAGAGTTATTGGAGACCATTGGCAAGGACGACAAGCTTCCTCTTGGAATCCAAACAAGTGATTAAGCACCTTTCAGAGAACGAGAACTTTGTTCTTCTTTTACCTTTCTGGGTTTCTTTTGTTTGAGTTTTCCTTTGTGGTTATAGGTTTATTATCACGTTCTTCATAGTTTATTTTGTTATGAGTAACTAAACCCATAGCTAAGACTGTGGAGGATCCTACTGGAAACTTTGTATGAATTTTACTTTTAATGTTAGTATTGGTTTTTTTATTGTTTGATTTTTATTCTATTAGATTATATTGTGTATGTTAAGATTTGATCACCCTTAGCATCTCATAGTTAGTTGCATTATAAGCAATCGTACCACGTGTAATTAATAAAACTATAGGATAAAACGAGACAAGGGGCTAGGTTAATCATACTTAGTTCCTTTCTTTCAGTCGTTATTAAATTAACAAATTCATAGGATCTTCATACTTTCTCGACTAATTACCTTGTATGACCATTCGGGGTGTTTGCTCAAGAAAAAGAATATTGACATTGCATAATCATTAGGTGTTAAGAGAACTAATTATGAGTGGTTGGCAAATATTTGGATATCAATATCAGGATTAAATTAATTAGAACATAAAGAAGTGTAGTAGGTGAACCCATAAGTCTTAGGCTCATATCATCTGATCTCTCTCATACATTGTATTACTATTTTTTTTTAATTTATTGTTAACATTAAGCCTTATTTTTGGTCTATTATAATCTTGTTACATTTAAACAATTGAATCAAGTTATTCTTGGTAGTTGAAAATAATCTCTGTAGGACGATAACTTGGAATTCTTTTCAAAAACCTTTTATTACTTTTTAATGGGTACACTTACCCACGAACACTTAACATATAAATATAAACTTACTAGGATAAAAGTCAATCGAGAAAAAGAAATTGCAATTGTTATTAAATATAAAGATCAAATAAATTGTGCAAAGGATTCATCATAACCCTATTTATGAATTTAGTTACTCATAATGAAATAAACAAAGAAAGTAATTGTAAAGAAACTCATAGCCATTGGAAAAGAAAATGTAAATTAAAGGAATCCTAAGAAGAAAAAAAATGAGGAGTTCTTGTCCCCAAGATGCACTCTTGATTGCTTGCTTTGACTCTAAAGAGATATTCCTATGTCTTCACCAATGACCTCCACTCCTAAACGACTCCAAAAGTTGTTACAAGTCAGCTTGAAAACATATGTCTCAAAAGGTCTCTAAGAGAAAAGTCTCTTCTACAAGTGTGTGAGGCCTCTTTGTATAAAGCATACAATCTATAAATTATTTCTTTGCAGATCCCTTGAAAATCTCCAAGTTAGTTGCAATAGAAGCAAAGCACGACTATGGATACATTTTAGGACGACAGTGAATTGTCTCCTAGTCACTACATTTAAATTGCTTTTTAATTGATTGAGTATGACATTGACCAACTTTAAATAAACCTCAATATGATTTCCTAGTTGTTTCGAGCCCAAAATCATTATTAACAAAATAATGTATTTTCATTTCATGCACAACCGAGAAGAGAAATTGTAAGTTACCAAAAGAGTATGTCATGAACTATGTATACTACTTACGTTACCATAAGGATTCATTTCATTTGTAGCAAGTCTAAGCCTAAAGTTTCTTATCTCATTGTCAAACTCTAGAAGCAACTAATCAATTTTCTTCCATTGGAGAGAATCAGCTAGATGACACAACTTTCCATCATGTTATCTTTCGTCTATATAACGACGCCAAAACCTTGTTCATGGGAAAGTATACCAAGGCTTTCATGGTATTATTTTCGCTGGAGGCTGAGAAGAATATGAAAGTTGAACATATACAGTGGTGCATGATTTCTTAGAAATTTTTCTGACAATGTGGTTGAATTGCCACCAGATGTCGCCTTGGGGAGCGAGATTTGAAGTATTTGTTCAATTAGAATGAGTTAAATATGAAATCATAAGAGTTTGAAGTATCTATTCGATCAAAAACTAAATATGCAACAAAGGTGGTGAATGACATTTCTCAAGGATTATGACTTCACATTGTCTTAGTATCCTGAAAAGGCGAACATAGTTGTAGACGCATTGAGCAGGAAGTCCCTGCATATTTTAGCTATAATGGTGGCAAAGTGGAAGATGATAGAAGGGTTTAGAGATTTAAACTTAATAGTGGAAGTAGAACCTCAAAGTTTGTACCTTGGAACTTTGAAGATGATACAAATAGATTGATAAGATTCAAGGACTATGTGTGTATTCCTCAGGATGACGAATTAGAACATATGATATTGAAAGAGATGCATAAAAGTAAGTTAAGTTTCCACCCAAGAGCAACAAAACTGTATCAAGATCTATGAAGAAAGTTTTGGTGGTATGGAATTCAAAAAGGGGTAATAGAGTATGTTACAAAATAGAATTGCCAGAAATCGAAAGCAGAACATTAATATTTGCCGAGAAAATTGCAACCGTTGGAGATTCTTGAATGGAAACGGGATAGTATTTTTATTGATTTTGTATCCGGTCTGCTAAGAACTAAAAGTAATCATGATGTTGTGTGGGTGATTGTATATCGCTTGACCAAAATTGCTCGTTTTCTTCCAATTAATATGACGTATAAGTTGAAGAGACTAGCAAAGGTACACATAAAAGAAATAGTCAGATTGCATAGGGTACATATGAGTATTGTGTTAGAAAGAGACCCAAAGTTTACATCAAAATTTTAGGAAAGTTTGCAAGAAGCTTTAGGAACCAAGTTAAAGCTTAGTTCAACATATCATCCCTAAACTGATGGGCAAACTGAGTGAACCATTCAATCACTCGAGGATCTGTTGCAAGCTTATGTGATGGAACAACAGGGTGTTTGGGATAAATGCCTGCCTTTGGTAGAATTCACGTACAAAAATAGTTATCATGCTAGTATTGGGATAACGCCATACAAGGCATTATATGGAAGAAAGTGCAGAACGTCTCTGTGTTGGTACGAAACTGGAGAAGCAATTTTGCATGGACCAGATGTGGTTCAGAGGAAAAATGACCAAGTCAAGGTGATTAGAGAGAAAATCAAGATCGCACAAGACAAGCAAAAGAGTTATTACAATCAATAGAGAAAGCCTCTAGAGTTTCAAGTTGGTGACCATGTATTTTTTAGAGTTTCATCCATTACTGGAGTTAGTAAAGCTTTAAAATCTAAGAAATTACCTCCCAAATTCATTAAACCATTTGAAATATTGAGTAGAATTGGCCCTGTGGCCTATGAGATTGCCATACCTCCAATTCTTTCAAATTTACACCCAGATTTTCATATATCTTAGCTCAGAAAATACATTCCTGATCCTTCTCATGTAATTAAATTTGATCCTATTCAAGCTCAAGAAAATCTTTCATATGATGTATTTCTAGTGAAACTTGCTTACCATTGGACCAAACAATTGAGGGGTAAAGATATTTTGTTGGTGAAGAGGATATGGAATGTAAGCGATGAAGGAGATGCCACGTGGGAACTTGAAGATTAAATGATGGAGACATACCCTCATCTTTTCCTAAGCTAGTGAATTTTTGGGATGAAATTCTTTAAAGAGTGAGAAAGTTGTAACACAATTTTTTTCTTAATTGTATTTTGTTGTTAATAATTGTTGATTGTGTTTTTAATTAGTTGAATGTGTTTAAATTTGAAAGTTTTTGAATAAAGGCTGCTACAGGGAGTCTCGCTCAAGTGAGACATATCTCGTGAAGCAAGACTGATTGTTCTAGACCAGGTGATTCCAGAGAATTCTCACTTAGGCAAGAATGAGTCCCACTCAAGTGAGATAGGATAGAGTTACTCCAACTGTTATTTCACCCAGGTAAGATGGGCTCGCTCAAGTAAGGACTTGAATGAAAAAAAGACCAACTCTCTGGACCCCTTCTTACTCAGGCAAGAATCACCCTCGCTCAGGTGAGAATATCAGAAAAATCCTGAGAGACCATTATCTAATGTTTTCGCCCAAGCAAGATCGTTCTTCGCTCAAATGAGAGAGCACGAGTTTGAGGAGTATTTACAGGTTTTCTAGTATGACAACTTGCATTACAATCTAAGTAACATCTTTCTCCTTTTCTCTCTGATTTCTCCTCTTCCTTCCTCAGAGAAATCTTCTTCAAACCCCAATCATTCCTCGAATATGAACTTGAACATGCAATCCAATCGACTCCGAGTAAGTCTCTTAGAGTTTGATTCTCTATTCTCTGTTCTCTTTACTTCATTTTCTATTTTCTCAAGGATATCCTATTTTGTGATGTTTATTCTTTGAAAGGTAATCTCCACAAAACTCTTTCATAAATCTTCTTTTCAAGATAAGGAGAGCTCTATTTCATCATTATAACATAGTGCATATTTTGTGCTGACGAGAATACTATTATGTATTTCTTGCATGCAAATACATGATTGAATGATATTTGAGTGTTGTGAATATTGATGATGCATATTGGTTAATTTGGATGTTTGCACTATATTTCTATGAAACATGTGATAAGGAATTGGTCCGGAAATGATATGAGAAAACATGATGCTTTAACTGAATAATATTTGATTGTAGTGAAAGGATAATGTTGTATGTTGATTAATTTTAGGTGTTAGTACTATACTCTTATAATATGTATGATTGAGAATTAGTCTGAAAGTGCTTTACTAAGCACAATCTTTTAGCTAAGTGATGAAATTGATATGAAAAGGAATATGGGATGAGTACAAAGTGATGAAAGAAACTAGTGTAAATAGTTACAGAGATACACTTGGAGTATAGAGTTTAGAGATAATGTGAAAATATGAGAAAAATATAGGATGGTGAGCGACATTTGCATATGTGTATACACTCTTTCTCAAAGCGAATGCATCACATGGTCTCACACTCGTTTTCTGACTAGACTCTTGACTATATCTTTGTTAAGAAGCCTGTTATTGTATACGTTATATCTGTGTGCATGGGTTAACCAGTGACTATTTACTTATATACATAAGACATCAAGAAGTGTTGGAGGTAATGAATATCTGTGATCACAGTGCATAGAAAAGTGCGTGTTAGAGAGATAATTATAGCAAATTGTGTTGGAATAATTTGATTATGTGAGAATTGCTGATATATTATCTTTGTGATTGATGTGGCAAGATTTTTTTTAATTTATGATTAATATTTATGTTGTGATAAGTATTATTGAAAGTATATTATGTTTAGTGATAAAATAGATGATCATCCTTACTGAACATTTCAGAAAACAAGAATAATGGAACCTCAGAGACAAATTAGATTAGTAGATTATCTTATCAATTATAGATTGATCTATGTATTTAGGGAATATCAACGATTTTGTCATTTTAATTTTAATATGGATTATGATGATGAATCAGGAAGTGTATGGACTATAAAAATAAATGTATATCATAATATCCCTTTTGATTATGTCGTAAATAGTCATATTTGCCATGTCCTTAGTCTTTTTATCTATTGAGGGACTGTTAGGCCTCCAATGACTACAGAGTATATTTACACTTTTCTTGATCACAACTTTCTTGGAAAACTTACTTGATATACTTTTGAATGAATAATGGGTGTTGAAGTCATAGTTGATCCTAGTAATCTCAAAAAGGATGAGAACCTTACGCCAGAAGAGCTGGCTGAGATAAAGGGCTAGCATGGTGATAATGACTAAGACTAAATCTTTAGTATGTTGATTATGGATAAGAAATACTCGTAAGACTTAGCCTATTTTTTATATTATAAATATATGTTCTAAGTCCTACTATATTTTGTTAAAAGTTTATAAATATTATACTCTTGTATATAAATGAAATTTTGTATACTTAATCTTTATAATACAATTTATATTTTATTAATTTAATATCTTTGCAAACTTTGTGGATGCATTTATTTATAAGAATGTTTTAAATTTTGGTATACTATTCTACGCGTTTGAAAAGAAATTCATTTTCATTACTTCATTTTGTCATAAATTTCAAAGCAATTCCAATTAATAAATATGAGGTGTCACAAACTCTTCTAGTAGATATATAATATTCAAACTTTGAGACATTACTAATCAAAATTAAACATGTATCATTTAAACTAATCACTCTTAGCTAAGTTACTAAACTTTCTGTTTGTTTCAATATTATATATAAAAATATTACAATATTAAAATTTTAATAAAAATTAAAAATGAAAAATTATGTGTAAAATTAAAAACAATATGATATAATACACAATCTAATTGATTAAATGAGTTCTCTAATTAATTAAGACTTTTATGAAACTATTTAATTATAAAACTTAACATTCTTAATTGATTAGGCAAAGTCCCTAATCAATTAGGGATTTTTTATCTAGCATTTGCTATAATTTTAGAACTAAGTTAATCAATTAGTTTAAATATTTAATTGAATAGGCAAATGTTGTCAACTCAAATTTAAGTTTTAAAAGCTCAATAATTGATTAGGTCAAGTCTCCTATTCAATTAGCCTATGTTTTTTATATATAATATTGCAATAAACAAGAAGTTTAATAACTTAACTAAGAGTGATTAATTTAAATGATACAATTTTAATTTTCATAAGTAATGTTTCAAAGTTTAAATCTTATTTACCTACTAGAAGAGTTAATTTTTAATTAGGCTAAATCTAGATATCACATAATTAATTTAATTGTTCTATCTAATCAATTACATCAAGGTTTTGTTAACCTTAACTCTTAGGGCTGAATTTAAACATTCACAAATAAAAAAAATTATGAAAAAAATGCATAATTATTGCATTGAAGTTATAAAAATACAATAAATACTTCTCTTTTTGATAAAATTTTATTATTATTAGCTGTTTATCTTCAGTTCCATAAAATTCTTACATCAATTTTATTTTTGAATATTATTGGTAAAACATAGCCTAATTGATTAGGAGATTTAGACCTAACTAATTAAAGAGCTTCTAAAACTTAAATTTTAGTTGTAACACTAGCCTAATTGATTAGCTTAATTTTAAAAATGCTAGACAAAAATTCCTAATTATATAGGGACTTCGCCTAATCAATTAAGTAGGTTAGGTTCTTTAATTGAATACTTTCATAAAGTCCTAATCAATTAAGAAACTCGCCTAATCAATTAGATTACACATTTATATCATATTATTTATAATTTTACACATAATTTTATGTTTCTAATCCATATTAAAATTTTACACAGTTAGAAATATAATTAAGAGGATTTTTTGAGTTTGTTTAAGTATGAAACACATAAAGTAATGTATGCGCTGTATAAACTCTAATTCTTACTTTTATTGAACTCATCGTGCATATTTTTTGCCTATAGAACTTCAACTTGTATTATTCTCTGAGAAAGTTTCTTTGAGTTTTTTTTCTTCTTTAACTCCATAAAAGTTTAGAGAATCCTTTTATTGTAAGGGTAGAGAACCCTTGACAGAAAAGCTTTAAATTTGAGTGTGGTATTAATGTTTGTTACAGTGAAAATTCTCAAACAAAGCTTATTAATTGAATATAAGTCAAGTGATTGGTGATTAAATAAGGATAAACTAAGTTTGTACTTCTCTATCCTTATACTCTTTTTATATTTTATTTTAATCTTTACTGCATTTAGTTAATTATAGATAACTTCAATCTCTTTCTTATATTATCCATTCATTCAATTTTAGATTAAAAAAAAAATCTTATAAAACACAGTATCTTTAACTTGTAAAACTAAATTTAAAAAATTTATAAAATTCTTATAAAATCTATAAACACAGTATCTTTAAAAAATTTACCCTTCCTTTTAAATTTTGAAGTGTGACAATAAACAGGCATGAATGTGCACAAAAAGACACAAAAAGTTACAAGAACGTCACTTTATTCATGTGTCTCATCATTCCAAGCGAGACGACTTAGTTATTCCAACAAAACACAATTTCAAACACAACAAATAAAGCCTGTTTCACGAATTCATGCGTATTTAGTAGCTATCTGCAGGAGAGAATCGCACACTTGTTGAGGCTTGCTAAGCATAGCCATATGATCAGCACCTTTGATCTCCAGAACATCATTGATCCCAGCATTTTGAATCATCCAAAGCTGGAATTTCAATGGAATTGCAAAGTCCTCAGTGCAAACAATAAAAGCACATGGAACTGACCCATATCCCTGTTTGGAGAAGTTGCACTGCTGAGACAAGTCTTCGGAAAAGAATGATGATGGCCTTAGTAAAGTCTTGCCCAATTCTAGATCCTGCAAAATCCATTTCTTAATATTATTGTTCCCGATTTGATACATCAGATTATATAAGATGAAGTCCAATTAAACATGTAATTTTTCGGCAAGCATTACTCAAGCAAGTGTAGCAGACAAGGAGAACGTGTAATTACCTCAATTGAGCCGACTTGGTAGAGTTTCTCCGCCAACATCTTGCGACCGAAAAGAAGTAAAGTTTTGTTTCCATCTTCGGGGAATTCAGAGTCCAACCAATGCCCCTTAGGCATAGTCTCATTGTACTGTTGAAGTTAACAAAAATTATAAAAGGAATATAATGGAAAATTATTATGAAAAAATATTCAACTAAAATATTATTATGTAAAAATACATTTAACTGTTCAATAATAATATTTATTTTAGAACTGTGTTTGAACGTACTTTAAAATAATAATAATGTCAAAATTATAATTAATAACATTAAAAAAACATAAACCTAAACACACACACTTATTATTAAGAGCTTAAGTTATGGAAAAAAAAAAAGGTTTTCAGAGAAGTACATTAAAAATGGTACATTTTTATCGTTAAAATAATTTGAATAGACAAAGAATCTTCCAAGTATCCCAAGAAGAAGTGTTTTCTTTTTATATATCTTTTTTCTTTTAGAAATAGTTGTCTCTTTTACTTAAATATATTTTTGAAAGTATATCTATAGAAATATATAAAAAATAAATAATAAAAACAATATATTACATTACCTATACGATTAATTTTTCATTATTTATTTTAAGTTGTCCATAAAACATAAAGATTTTACGTACTAATCTCTAACTCTTGGACCTAACTTTAAACACAAAATAATAACCTTTAATAAAAAAATGCATTTAGTATGGGAAAATTATAAAATATCATGAACGAGTTTTTAAGAAAATTAAATTGATCAAGTTTACATTTTCCGTAACATAAATGTTGTGAGAAGCAAACCTTGTCCGTGACATAGGAGGGCTTATGTTCAGTGTCTGGAGCAAAAGCTGATAAGAAAACACCAACTGCTACCTTTTCTGGGAATTTATCCATGGCAAGTGCTATATTGAGTCCCCCAAGGCTGTGTCCCACGATAATTACCTTTTCATTTGGAGGAATTGTGGCCATTAGCTGCAACAAAGGCTCGGAGTACTGTGAAAGAGTATTAACATCTTCAATTTTCTCCAAGTTGATGCCAGAGGCTGCAAGATCAAGCATTGTGACCTTGTGACCAGCAGATTCCAAACGTGGCTTCAGCTTGTACCAACACCAGGCCCCGTGGCAAGCCCCATGCACCAAAACGTAATGCTTCTTTTCAATGCGATTTTCAGTTCCCATAATGTTTTGTTGTGGTTATTATCATTCGCACTCCTTCCTATTTATAGACAATAATTGATGTCGGTGGGGTTTGGTGTCATGTGTTAATAAAATAATCAGAGCATTGAATAGTCAAACCAACCGCATTTATTGTTATTTTTAAATTAATTATTATTTTCTTTCAAGGAGATAGTTAAGAACACATTTTTAATATGCTTTCTTAACTAAAATCTATAAAAATTTGTAAAAGAATAAGAGAGAGTTATTAAATTAAAAATAAAAAACTAACAGATTATTTCTTTTATATTTTGTCTGATTTTGGGAAAAAATTGAAAAGATAAAAATAAATAAATGAACAATAAAAAAGTATATTTTTAAGTTATTTAGTATACAGAATATGAAGGAACGTAAAAAGTGAAAGAAAACAAGTTTTTGCATAGACAATTTATGTTTCTGAGAAAGATATAAATTTTTATAATATTATATTTATTGTATTATTTTTACTATAATATTTATTTAATATATTTAATCAAATAATGTAAATATTAGTTTGAAACTATTAAAATATAATTTCCAACACAACCACAAACCAGCACTGAAACTAGAAAGGGAGAGATTTTTGAACCCAAGAGAAGGAAGGACATAAAACGAATAGACAAAAAAATTATACTCTATTAATGTCTCACAAAAAAATTCAATATTGAAAAAGTTATGTAACTAAGTTATTTTTTTCTCTTGCTTTTAAATTAGTTTTGCTGCTATCTTAAATGCATAAAAAAACATTATTTATTTATTTTACCATTGTTTTCATGATTTTTTTTTTTAATAAAACTAAGCGGGGTGTTACATTCTAATTAAGTTGAATTAAATGGAATGGGTTTCTGCAACAAAAAATGAGAGTGGAAGTTGAGTAGATTGCAATGATGATTATCTTGTTTGTTTCACGTGGATAAGAGTGGAACAAGTTTCTCCTTCATTCTTATGTTTGACAAGTGAAATTAATAAAAATAAAATAAAATAACGTTTTTCATTATTTTAGTCTTTCATAAATGTTTTATAAAATTTATTTTTTTCACAGATTTAATTATCACCTCATTAATTTTTACATAGCATTAATCCCTTTTTAAAGATTAATAAGGTAGTATTTTATTTTTCTTAAATAATTTAGTTACAAAGTATTTTTATAAAGCATTAATTTAGTGACAAAATAATCTTTAAAAATTAATGTAATAATAATTAAAAGTTTTATTAGACTAATTTAAATTTATTGGCATAAATCTTTTAAAAAACTTGTTCAGTGACCTTTTATTTTTAAGGAACAATTTGACTTTAAAACATAAATAGCATACGATTTCCTTAGAGGGGGGATATTGAATTGTTTAAGTGAAATAACGTATTAATTCCCTAAATCATACATGCTTCTGCTTTTGGAAAAAAGCAAAAATAATAATAATAATAAACAAATTAACCTTTTTGCAACCGTCTAATCAAATAAGAAAATGGGTTACGCATTCTTTTCTTTTCACATTCGCTTATGGAATTCAAGAAGATTCCGGCATTGACTTTTGTATTTTGTTTAGGGTTTAAATTTAATCACGAGAAAGAATTGTTTTAACTAATTAAACTGAACGCTTCCATTGCTTAAAATTTTCGTATTCTAATAAAAATTTTAAGAGTATTTTTCAGTCAAAGAAAGATGTGTGCTCTTATTATCTAAAGATCTGTTATTACAACTATTATCTCAGTAATTAAAAATGAATATATCATATATCACATGACAAAAAAAAAGGTGTTTCTATATTAAAGAATTCATGTTGCTTTCATTAAATCTATCCAATTAATTATTCTAATAATTTTTCAAAATATGAAATTAGAAACTACTAACTTTTTTTTTCTCAGAACATGTGTAGGGCTTATTCGGAGTGAATCTGAGATTTTAGTTTTTAATTTGTAAACATTAATTTTAAAATAAAATATGTTATATTAAAATAAATTTAAATTAGTTTTAAATATTTTATCTTATTTTTAAAATTTAAAAATATATTTTTAATATTATTAATAAAAACACATTTAAATTTTATTTTTTAAAAATTATATATAATATTTTATGATTATTACGATCATTTTATAACTTTCATTGAAAGTTAATTATTGTGACTTTTTACTACAATCATGGCTAATTATTATCTTTAGTACATGATTATGATTATTACCGTCATTTATTTTATTACAACAATTATTATTGTTACTATTATTATAATAATAATTATTAGTGAATTATTATAATTACAACTATTATTATTATTGTATCATTATAATTGTATTATTATTATTATTATATTTTTTGTTATTTTCATATTATTAAATAATTAAAAAATTTATAAATAAAAATAACTTATACGATTAAAATTCAAGTAAAACTAAAATTTAAAACCATAAAAATGTAAAATTAAATTTTATAAAGTTAAAAGAATGAAAAACTTTAAAAGAGTCAATCATACTTAAATAAGACTTATCTCTTACAATTTAATAAATTTTTTATTAAATAATAAAAATTAGGAGAGTTTTCCAACGATGGAGAATGATGCAATCTTTTAAAGATTACAAGGCAGGCTTATATTTGATGCATGACCTGTTTCATAAAGGTAACCAGATTAATCATTTACTTAAAAGACTTTTTATCATTTTTTTTACCAAAAAACAAATAAAAGATAAATATTAGGTACCTAAAAACTCTACTCTTGAATTAGCAGCCAAAAGAATATTTTTTATAATCACAAACTACCGCAGTTGGGAAGTTCCTTTTTTAGCTCGGTGGTTTACACAAAAATCAGAATAATTGACATATTACTCTTTTGTAGTTCTTCTTCCGTATAATATTTAATATATGACCCAAGCTGGCATATAAATCAATTATCCAACTACTCTCTGTATTTTTTATTAAGCTTTCAAACCCTCTTGGACTTGGGTTATCCATAAAGCTCTCATCTGCACTAATAATCATGTTATCTTCTTGTTGAAGAAATCACTTTATCCACCTCTCTTTTCTCAGTCTACCAAGTTGAGTAGACCTTACAATGTTATAAGTCCAATTTTACTTTTTTATCTAAGTCAAAATAAAATTTTTAGACCATACAAACCATTCAAACACCTGATAGTTACAATTCCTCCATACTATCTAAAGGGTGGGAATAACCCACAAAGCCTTGCACTTCCATAAAATTATTATCCGAAAAGAAATTCATCATATATCATCAAATCCTAACAGTATTAATTTGGACACTCTCATAAATGAATCTCATCCTCCAGCTACATGTTACAATGGATGCATAGGTTTATTAATGAAAATATATTATGAACATAAATTTATATTAATTATTACATAAATTAATAATTTTTACGGATTAACAGATTAGGTGATGGCATAAAAAATATACTGTTAATATATATAAATTAAATTAAAAACTAATTAAGTAATGCATATAATTTAAAATATATATGGAGTTAAGGATTTTATCTAGAAATAATAATAAAGGACGCAAGTACAAGTAACAGACAAAAAAGAGTACAGAGTACTGTTAAAGATATATATTAAATAACGTGTCAAAAGTGGAGTTTCTCCTCAAGACGATCACTACTTCCCTTGGTATCTCATGTGTGGGATGGTGGCTCCTATAATTTTTATGGTTTTATTTTTCTTTTATTTTTTGCTTTTGCTAGCTGTGTTGAGTAGGAAGCGTGTGTTTAATTTCTTGTCATCTGATTTGGTTTTGATTGGTGCAGATCACCTACAAACTCACATTTTCTTACATCACATTTAGACCTTAATAAAGAGAACAGTTATATTCTGAACTTCCCATAAAATTGCAATGGAAACATATGTAATAGAACATCTGCAGCATCAACAGATATTTTCAGAAGTGAAAATTAAGGACGTGATGTCAAGAATTACGTGTAAAAATTGATCTCTCTATAACCATTATTATCATCCCCGTGTGATTTATCTGCATTAAACATTTAATATTTTCATTTATAATTTTTTATTGGATGCAAATATTATTATTTAATATTAATTTGATTTAAATTTATAATTATTGATACATCGAATTAAATTTAAATTAATTTTTATTTTTAAATAAGCTGAATTTTAATATTATCATACTCTTAATCAATCTCAACTTAAAACGCATTTTTAAATTTTGAATTATGAAACACCATATCTTACCATTAAATAAATTTTTTATTAATTTATTTCTTATTTTAAAAGTCTTATATTTAATTTTATTATTTAATATAATAAAAGTAATTACTAAAAATAAAAATATGAAATATTTTCTTTAATTTAATTTAATTTAATAATTAAAATATCCATAGAATGCTGAATTGTCATTTATTTGCAGAATTGTCTATCAAATCGCATCAGCACGGTAATAGCAAGATAAATTAAGCGTTTATTTGATATAAGGTTGAAACATTAATTTTTTTTGTTTTTAAATAAAATTACACATTCTTATAAAGTTTACAATTTAAATGACTTAAATAAGGTTTTATTTCTTAAAATTTTGTATTTTTTTTATTTGGCTCTTCATTTTAAATTTTTTTAATGTGCTCTCTTGAAAATCATTGTTTGTTATTTGATCTATCTATTAGTAATTTGTAAACTTATTTTATTATTTGTTTATATAACATTCAAGTTGGTTGATATAACATCAACTGTTGCATCATTAATAACGGTCGTATCTTTTGGTATTTTTAATGAAATTTTAGGTTTTATAATTAAAATTTTTGAAATTGAGACAAAAAGATATGAAAAAAAATAAATGAAAGTGTAGATGCAACATTATCCTCTTCGTTATTATGTTAAGTGTTACATAGATAAATTAAAACTAAAAATAATGAGTTATTGGAGAACTAAAACCTTATTTAAGTTAATTTAAATTTATTTATTTATGTGTTTTAATTATATTTAATGATGCAAACTTAATTTTATCAAACTTATTTTAAAACTAAATGAGTATTAAATATCCCTTACAAAACTAAATGAGTATTATATCAGATTGGATTATAACTCTAATGCTTCGACTTTTGTATGAACATATTCCCACTACTTAATCTTTATTCAACTTTATTGGATACGCAATGTACATTATCCACACACATTGAGTGCATTTTTATACAAAATAATTAGTGTTAAGTGTAGATAATGATAAATCTATCTCAACTAACGATGTCTATACAAATAATTAAGTGTTTTAACGTTAATATTTTTATTATAGTTTTTATTTTCCATCAATTACTATAGAATATTTAAAAATATTTTTTTATAAGAAATAAAATATTTACTATCATTGAAATATAAAACTATACTAAATTTAAGTTTATTTAAAAACATAAGTTTTATTTTATCAAAATTTTGTGATTTATTAGTTACTTAAACTCAATTTTAAGGTTTGAAATTAACATTTTCTTAGTTTGTTTATTATTTTTTTATTATACTTTCAAATGAATGAATAAAATATTAATATTAATATTTTTATTATATTTTTTTTATCGTACATCAATTAATATAGAATATTTTTAAAAGACCCTTTTTTAATAATAAAAAATTTACTAATTTTGTAACATAAAACTATACTTGATATAAATTTATTTGAAAATTAAATTTTTAATCTTTTAAAATTTTATGATTTTTTTATTCAATTTCTTTTTTTTAACAATTCCATTTTTATAATTTATCGTTAGATTACACATTTAGTAATTATACTCATTAGTCATACACTTATTTAAAAATTAATTCTTACAAGTAAAATTTACGTTTTAGTGCCTTTATGAATGGTTTCTTTTATTTTAGTGCCTTCCATCCAAGGTTGTTAATAAGATTTTAAAAATTACTAATATGAAAAACATTTTATTATGTAAAAACTAAATTGTATATGTTCTTTTGAAAAAATATATTAAGAATAAAGATCAAATAAATAATTTTAAAAAGTATCTTTTCATTCTTAAAATCATTCCTTTCAATTTTTTTCTTTAAAATTATGTCATCTACGCATATTTTAGATTAAGTAATTATACTTAATAAATTATTTATATTCATTAATCGTTGATGCACAATCTTTAATAAGAAATAGTTACTTATTTAAAAATAATAATAATTTGTATAATGTTATACAAAATAAAAATTTACATAATTTAAAAAAAACAAAATTTTAATCAATTGGCAAAATTAATCTTTTCGTTCTTTAACCTTAAGGTAAAATTCAATTTATTCCTCTAATATTTTTTTTTAATTCACTTTAATCCTCTAACTTTTACTAAAGTTTTAAATAGGTCATTTTCTATTAAAAACCTAAAGTTGTTAAAAAAATATATCGTTTTGTGCCACGTGTTTCATCGTTTCCCTTCTTAGATCTCTAACCTTATCTTTAGCACTTCTTACCCTTCCTTCTCTCTTACATCTTCATCTTTTTATACTAAAAACTTCATTTTCTTGCTACTAACACCGATCATCCACCCCTAAATTCTAAACAAATCAACTTTTTAAATACACATTTTTCATCTCTAGTAGATCTAAATGCGAAAGAACCTTATCTTTAGACTGTGCTTTGAGATTTTAAAGCACGGTATTCTTATCAGTGAAGGCTTCAGAAGTCATGATAGCATGAAAAATCAATAAAATAAAAATTGAAAAATATGAATATTTTTTGTTCAGATCTACTGGAGACTAGAAATGGATATTTAGAAAGTTAGTTTACTTATGGTTTGGGATTGTTAACTCATGAAGAATAGTTAGAATAACTGAATATTATTTTGTATTATCGGTCCAAGTTATTTGATAAATGAAAAGGCCAAGTTTTATAGACTTGACTGGACAGTGGACTCCTTAGAAAGTAGCTAGCTATCTAACATCCTAATGTTACACTCCTAAATGTGTAAACATGGATAGCAAAATAGAAACAGAAAAAAAAAAAAAAGCCAATTGACCACACACTAACTAATTTTCCTAATCATTGGTAATGGAATAAAAATACAAATAATAAAAACAAAAACGAATATCTTCAAATATATTATTAGATTCAATCAACAATCCCTTCCTTAAAATGCATGCTCCTTGCAATAGTTTATCTCAGAATCATTAGGCATGCCCATAGCACTTCACAGATATTGGAAATCCTCATCCTTAAGCAGCTTTGTCATGATATATGCTAATTGATCTTTAATCCAGCTCAATAACACCATCATTGCATAAATTTCTCAAGAGGGGGAATATGATATCAATATGCTTACTTCTTCTATACAATACTGAATTTTTGGATAACTTAATTGTTGAAACATTATCACAAAATATCACAATAGCTCCTTCCTTCTAGATGTTCCAAAACCCTTTTTATCCAAACACGCTGACACACATATAATGTTGCTACCATAGACTCAACTTTAGTTGCGGATAGGCCCAACCACAGGTTGTTTCTTTGACGCACAAGAAATCACACCACTGCTCAACAAAAAAGTATAACCAGTGCTCTTTTTTCTTGAGGATCTCCTACCTAATCGCTGTTAGTATAAGCAAATAGTTCTTGATTTCCATCAGCCTTATAGAAAATTTTCAAATTCTAAGTGCCTTATAACTATCTGAAAATTTGCTTTGCAACTAAAAAGTGACTCTCCTTTAGGTGCTCCTTAAAGTGAGTAATCGGGCTAACAGAATGTGCAATGTCTAGTCTTGTAGCTATAAAGTACATAAGGGTTCCTAAAAGTTGTTTGAATAAAGTGTTATCAACCTTCACTTATTTGTCTACTTTCAGCAACTTAATACCTAGAACAATAGGACTTTTTACTAAATTACAATCAAACATATCAAATCTATTCAACATATCCTTGATGTAATTTTTATTTTTTTTGCCCAATAAAAACTCCATTACAACCTTGCAAAATTTCAATGCCCAAAAAATATCTCATCTTGCCTAAGTCAGTCATTGCAAACTCATTCATCATCATAGTCTTAAAATCTTGAAACATCAGCTCATCGTTACTAGTATATATGAGATCATTTACATAAATGCACACAATTAAAGTTTCACCTCCATGCTTTTTTTTTTTTTTTTTTTACAAACAAGGTGTGTTCATGTGGACATTTCACAAAACTATTAGTTGTAAGATGAGATTCCAGTTTGCCGTACTAGACTCTAGGAGCTTGTTTAAGGTCATATAAGGTCTTTTTGAGCTTGCATACTTGATGTTCACCTCCCAGAAATACATAACCTAGGGACTGCTCTAGGTATATATCTTCATTGATTGCTCCATGCAAGAAAGGCGATTTAATATCAAGTTGATAAATGCTCCATCTCTTCATGGCGGCCAGTGCAATAACAATTTTGATTGTTTCATGGCGAGCTACTAGTGCAAAGATCTCACTGTAATCTATGTCTTCCTCTTGAGTGTATCCCTTTAGTACAAGTTGGGTCTTGAATTTGTCAATCTCCCCTTGTTTCCTTCAACTTAGTCTTGAAAATTCACTTGACACCTACTACTTTGCAATTTTGTGGTGGATCAACTAGTTTCCATGTATCATTTCTGAATAGTTGAATTTTAGCATCTATTGCATCTCTCAAATGCTGAGCTTTTTATGCTTGATTATATGTTATTGGATCTGCACATGTAAACATAGAAAAATTCAAAGCATCTTCCTCAATTAAATCATCTCCTATAACATAATCTCTCATCCATGATGGTGGTTTTCTGCCTTTCTTCAGCTGGATTTTCTGGAGCTCTAGCAATTGAAGAAATGGACACATCAATAGTTGAGTTCAAAGCTGGTGCACTAGAAGTTGTTGTATCATTAACACTTTTCTAAATTATCTCCTCAGTTGCTTGAGAAAACTCTTCCATAAAATTCAACTCATTTATATCTAGTCTTTTGTTGGGTTTGGCGCCATCCCAATCCCAAGCTGCATCCTCCTAAAATTTAACATCTTTACTAATCAAAATTTTCTTCTTGATAGGATCATAGAGCTTGTAGGCTTTTGACTCCTCACTCACACCTAACAACACACATTTGATACTTTTGTCATCAAGTTAACTCCTTTATTGGTTAGGTACATGAACAAATTCAATGCAACCAAAAATCCTAAAATAAGAAACAAATGGCTTTATTCTGCTCCATGCCTCCTCAGGTGTGATGTTTTTAATAACAAGGGTAGGACTTCTATTTAGAATGTGAACCACCTATTTTGCAGCTTCTGGCTAAAAAGATCTAAGTACAATTCTTTCTACCAAAATGCTTTAAACCATGTTTATTATGGTTTAATTTTTCCTCTCTGCTTTATTTTGTTGTGGTGTATATGAGGTCGTGAGTTGTCTTTGAATAACTTGCTCATTGCAAAATTCAACGAACTTCTTGGAGAAATACTCTCCTCCTCTATCAGTACACAAGATTTGAATAGAAATGTCAACTTGTTTTTCAACTAAAGCTTTAAACTCCTTAAACATGCCAAACATTTTGCCTTTCTTAACAAGAAAATATACCCATACTTTCCTACTCAAATCATCAATAAAAGTGAGTATCTACCTTCTTTTTCCATAAGATGTAGGATTAATAAGGCCATAAATGTTAGAGTGAATTAATTGTAGTAGTTGAGATGCATACCAATTACTTTGTCGAGGAAAAGGATCTCTTTGATACTTCCCTTTGAGACAATGTTCACATAGTTGTAGTGGTGGCTTAAATGAGGGTAACCCTTTCACCATATCATATTCTAGCAAAGTTTTCAGTCCACTATAACTCAAGTGACCATAACGAGAGAGTCAAACTTGAGCTGGTGGTACTAAAATGACCTGAAAACAAGACTGAGAAACTTCAAATTTTGCAAAGACAGCAAACATGCGATTAGTGGTCATAGAGGTTTAAAAAAGAAGTCCCTTTTCATGGAACACCCTATACATATTTTGCTCTGTTGCCCTGGGTTTCTTTAGACATTCATATTGCAAATGTCCAAAATCATGGCAGTAATAACATTCTGTGGTAGCCTTGTCCACCAGTTGTCTACCTCCTCTACCTTTACCTCTTCCATGTGGAGCTCTACCTCAAGAAATGTCTCTTCCTCGACCTCGTCCAACACTTATCTCATCCTGTGCAACCTTTAATGCGTGCTTTTCATGTGAATTATGACCATTCATTCGTTGCTCATGTACTAACAGGCCACTTTGGAGTTCATCTACAATTATGGAATCTAAATTATGAGATTCTTCAATAGAACATACTACATAGTCATACCTAGATGTCATTAAGCAGAGAATCTTTTCAACCATATTAAGATCAAATACTTGTTCACCATACACCCTCATCTTGTTTGCAGTTGTAAGAGTTTGAGTAAAATAATCATAAACTAATTCTCCGTTCTTTATTTGCAAAATCTCCTAATCACGTCGTAGGGCCTGGCATTGTGCTTGCTTTACTTTGGCAATGCCTTGGTATTTCTGTTTCAAAGAATTCCAAATCTCCTTAGTTGTAAATCGTTTCAAGAACTGCTTTGTCAAATGCTTGAAACAAGTAATTTTTCACCTTCAAATCTTTCAACTTAAGATCCTATAGATTGTTCTTCTTATTCTCCGTCAATACATCATAAGTTGCATGTTGGGGAATCCTTGGATCTATAAGATTCCAATACTCTTTGAACCTTAAGAAATTCTTCATAAGCATTGCCCAATGAATATAATGCCATCATGTTTTGGAATCGTAGGTTGAACAAAGTTTCACTTTGCCTAGGCTGAAGTCTACTG
Organism: Abrus precatorius; assembly: GCF_003935025.1. Taxonomy (NCBI): domain Eukaryota; kingdom Viridiplantae; phylum Streptophyta; class Magnoliopsida; order Fabales; family Fabaceae; genus Abrus; species Abrus precatorius. Next base: position 3,538,535 of record NW_020874362.1, on the reverse strand, counting down.
CTTCCTTATACTAGAAACCCCACTTGGCTCTGATGCCAGATGTTAGCTCATGAGAACAGTTAGAATAGCTTAATATTATTTTGTATTGTCAGTCCATGGTATTTGATAAATAAAAAGGCCAAGTTTTATAGACTCAGCTATATGATGGACTCCCTAGAAAGTAGTTAGCTATCTAACATCCTAATGTTACACTCATATATGTGTAAATGTGGATAGCAAAATAGAAATAGAAAAAAAAGGTAACTAACCATACACTAACAACTTTTCCTAGTCATGGTAACAGAATAAAAATACAAAAGATAATAAAAACAAAAACGAATAACTTCAAATATATTCTTGGACTCAGTCAACAAGATTTTGGGGTGAGTGTTTGGTGTTAATGAGTTTTTAGTATAAGAAGATGAAGATGAAAGAGAGAGGGAAGATGACGAAATGTTAGAGATAAGGACGGAGTTCTATGGAGGAAGATGATGAACAGTACTACACAGTACACATGGCATAAAATGACAAAATTTTTAAATGAAGTTAGGGTTTGTAACAAAAAAGACCTATTTGAAACTTTTATAAAAGTTAGAAGACTAAAGTAAACTAAAAAAAAGTTAGAGGATAAAATTAAATATTACCTTAAAATTAAAGGACAAAAAGATTAATTTTTCATAATCAATTTAATGTATTACTACTATTAAATATTATACTTTTAATAAATTTTTATTATAGATTTTAAGCTTAATTATGCTTTTAGTTCCTATAAAAGTAACACTCTATGATACGTCATTAAAAAAATTTGGAATTTAGTTTCTAACTTATTTAAAATATTACGATTTAGTCTATACCATCAACTCTTCTTTATTAAGTGATGAGTTGGATAAATTTTTTTAAATATTTGCAATTAAGCTCCAAAACTCTATATTCCTTTTCTTTCCCTTCTCCCTTTATTCTTTTTTAACCTCACTTCTTCACTCTTGATTTTGTCAAACCCCTTCTCACCAAGGAAGAACATGGATCAAGCTTGACTTTTTTTTTTTTTTTAAAGAAAATAACCAAAGAATAAAACAAATTGGTTGGATGCATGTAAATGTCGGCTCAATACAAGTAGACACTCACCATTTTGCTTTTGTTATCTTCCACCACATGCTCTCTCTTTCTACCCCTCACTCCAATCACTTCATTTACCCCTATGTCCTTAAACTTGGTTGAACTCATGTTCTGCCAATTTGTTGCATACCAAATATTCAAATCCAATTTTGAACAATATCATGTTGTGCAAACGGTTCTTGTTGACTTGTACTTGAGGATTTTTGTTGGTTTGAAAAATGTAAGGAAAGTGTTTGATGAAATGTGCTAGGTATACTCTTAATTACTAACCTTGTCCTTGGAAACCTTGAACCTCATTTCCATTCACATCCAAGGTTACTATTTTCCTTTGTTATTTGGCTTCTACTCTTGTTATAGATCATCCTATCTTTAAGGATGTAGTAAAAAAAATCTAATTCAATCCCAACAAAACAAAAAGAAAGATAAAGAGAGACCAACAAGAAGAGAAAGGCAATAAGGTTCTAGGGACTTGTTTGCAAATATTTAAAATGTGTTTAAAAACTTATTTTCAAATATTAATTTAAAATAATAAAATATTTAAAAAATAAATAAATGATGTAGTAATGACAAACTATAACTCTATTATCCAACTCATCATTCAACAAAAAAGAGTTTATGACAGAAACTAATTCTTCACACTTTAAATAAGTCAAAGAGTGAATCCTAATAAAAAAAAATTAAGCACTTATCACAAAGAGTTACTTTTATAACGATAAAAAATATAATTAAATCTAATTTTTAACTATATACCATTGAACAAATTTAAAAAATTATTTTAAAAATATATTAAATATTTCTAATAATAGATACTATTAGAGTTTGACTTTTATATCTAATATATTTTAAGAAGGTTTAATTATAATTTTAGTTCTTATAAAAATATTACTCTTTGAAATTATTCTTTAAAATTTTTTTATTAAAATTTAATCTCAAACATTTTCAAAATGTTTAGAATTAGTTCCTATGATTAACTATCGTTTGTTAAGAGATGAGTTAGACAATGAAAGTTTAACTCATTATTACTACATCATATTTATTTTTAATCTGTTATTATTTAAATATTAATATTTACAAAAAGACTTTAAACATAATTTTTTTTTGTCACTTCTTCCTTCTTTCCTTTTCTTCTTTTTCACTCAACACCACCCTTTGTTCTCCTTAACCTAAATCTTACCTCTTCCTCAACACTCATCTCCAACTTTAAACTTACACTCCTATTAATGATAGGCACATTAATAGATTCTGACAATTCTTAATACTAAGTGTTGCTATATTGGCCAAAAGACTTCTTTTAAGAAATGAAAATTAATAAATGTTGAAATTTTCACCACCACCCTTACCCTTTCCAATCAATCATCAAATAAAAAATTTGAATTTTTTAGTAAAAAATAATAAAAATGAAAATAATAATCAAACATAAAAAATAATTATAAAAACATGTTTTAAGTAAAATTTTATCTTTTCATTTTAAAAATTATATATAATTATTAATTTCATATCTCAAAAATTAAAAAGTCACTAAAATAAAATGCAAATTAATAAAAGATATTTTAAAAATAATTTTATTAAATGGTGTAAAATTAATTAATATTTATTTATTTTAAATTATCATACTCCAAATTATATTTGTTTATTTTTAAAATTAGAGGGGTGCTTTATAGTTTCTACTAAGCATTTATCATATTTTTCTTGTAACATCTTTAATTTATATTTTAAACTGCGACATAAATTATAGTGAAGAAAAGCAAATATAGTAAATACTTTTATTTTTATGCCTTAAAGAATTGGAAAAAAGTCAAACTTTTATTCTATTATTTAATTTTATAAAAGCTTAAAGGTATTCAAAATTTTCAAAGAAAACATTTATAAAATTTAAATTTACAAATAGAGTGAAAACTAACATTTTCATTCGAATAATTTACTTAATCCATGACATATATAAAAATTTGAAATACAAATGACACAGTTTTCTAGTAGAGTAAATTTCTATAAAAATATATGTAATCTATAGTTAAAATAGTTAACTATCAATATTATAAATACACTTCAAATTAATATTTATAATCAAAATTATTAAAGTATTATAAATTCAGAAATAAACATTTAGAATAATTACATAACTTTGTCAATTTAAATAGAAGTTTGATAAATATTACAATTCATCAGAATATTCTAAATCCTACATAGCAGTCATTCCTTACAGTCCCACTGAGAATATGACTTTAGATCGAGTCAATCTTATTTAATTTCTTTGAAATCTATTTTCTGAAAATAGTTAGTAAAGATGAATATTATCTGTTTCACTAAATCTCTTATATGACAGATTAATTATATAATATTGAAAATATTATCTGACACATTTTAATATATATTAGTTGATAATAACACATAGATCATACTACTAATTATCATAGCAAAGCACATACACTAAATCAATCACATTTGTAATATTTATAACATATAATTCTACATTGATTTGTATGTATAATACATGTATTATATCACATTAATTAGTATGTCACAATACATGTGTCTTAATCGCACTTTTCGATGTATTACAACACATATATCATAACAACACCAAATAATATGCTACAACACATATATTATAATCACATAATTACTATACTTTATCATATCCATCACAATATCACAATCATTGTCCTTGCAATTCCTTGAAGTCTTCATATTATAGATAGTTGCTGGTTAGCCGCTACACACGGATACAACGTGTGCTAACCCAATCCTTATTAGCAAAAGTGCTAAGAATTTAGGTTAGGAAATGAGTGTGAGGCTTATGGTGTCTTTTTCCTCTATTTTCATTAATTATGTGCAATAAAAAAAAAATCCATCATCCTCATTTCTCCCAGATTTTCAAAATCGCTCGAGTTTTCTCTACCTCCAATGTATCTCTATGACTACCTATACTTATTTTCAGCATTTCTCATATTATTCTCATTCATTTCCACATACTTTTCATAGATCCGCATGTCATAATATGTGAGTTATGATCATATAAATCAATGCAATAAAATACATATATTATAAGTATACCATTCGATGTATTACAATACATGTATCATAATTACATCTATCAATCTATTATGATTCACTTATTATAATTACACATCTCACAATTACACAATCATATCATATTATCTACTTTTATACATAATACTCTTTTTTCATTCAAGAACGATCAAAACTTTTCATCAATAATATAAATCCACCAATTTCAACACATATCAGCTATCAGACAAACATCCATATTTGTTGTATCATATTAGTCTAATATAGAAAAATCATCAAATAATTTCACACCACACAAATTAATACAATGTGTCGAAGGTCAAACACTTTCAAACTCAACCCAGGCATACAATTTAATATACACACTTTTTCAGTATTAATAAAATCATTTATCCTAACATTTGACATCATCTAATATTCACAATAATTTTATTATTTAAAGTATCAAATAACAATCTTAACTACACCTGAATAATGTTCAATAGTAAAATCATAATATTTCTAAGATGATTCTATTCAGAACTTTTATTATAAAATTATATTTAGCTAGTTCTAAAGATAATCATAAGTTTTTCATGTTTAAAAATCTTTATTTCTATACTTGAAATTTTAGGAAAATATTAGGGATTTGTGATTCTAATAAAAAAAACTTAGTATTTTCAAACCAAAATACCTAAATAGGAGTTAGGGTTTAGGATCAACTCCCCTTACTTGGAAATAGATTTCTTAGACCAAATTTTCTTGGAGACCCAAGAGAGAGGTACAACATTCTTATTGGAGGATATTGTCTTAAGGATTAAGGTTTCCTTGAGTATTATAAAATATAAAACTTTAGATTAAGAGACATTTGAGAAATAGGAATGAAGTTAAAGAACTAAGCTCCAAGAAACTTACTTGTATTTGAATGGAATAGACGTTCGAGCTCAGATATGGAAGCGATTCGAAGTTTGGGAGAGTTTTTTCTGAGAATAAAAGGTGGGTGAATAGAGACAAATGAGAGGGAAAACTGTTCGGTTCAAAAAATGAAAATCCTTGAATTGAAGTTCCTTAAATACTTCTCCAAATTGTGCATTCTCACTTGAGTGAGTTTGATTCTCGCCTGGCGAGACCCTCTTCGCTTGGACGAGAAAACTAGATAAGAGTTTTACCCAATTTTCTAATATTCTTGCCTGGGTGAGAAGCAATCTAGCCTGAGCGAGAGACATTCTCACTTGGACGAGAATAAGTTCAAAGAGTTCTCCATTTTTCTTGCGAGGCTGCTAGGCGAGACTCATTTTTGCCTGAGCGAGACCTCCTTCTCGCTTAGGCGAGAGGATAGTTGGGGTAGCTTTATCCTATCTCTCTTAAGTAAAATTTGTCTCGTTTGAACGAGAGTGTTCTAGAATGGTTAGCCAAGTAAACTTTGTCTCACCTAAGCGAGACATATCTTATTTAAACAAAAAACTCTGCACTAAAATTTCTATTTTCCTATACATGGGTAACAAAATTAAAGATGTTACATTTCTCATGTACACGTATTAAATGAAGTTGATAAGAATATAAATTAAAATCAAGCTGAGTAAATATTAATATTAAATTTAATTTCAACAATTTTAAATAAAAAATTATTATATTATAATAATTATTTAAAATATTAACAAAATTAACTAATTTTAACTGTTTTATTTATTTACATAATTTAATATATTGTATCCTATAAAAAAGAATTGGACAAAATATAATATATAATTTAATTTAAAAATTAGTTTGATTTTTTGCACAAACATAAAGGACTGAAACAAAAATCTCCTCTTTAAGTCTTAAAAAGTAAAATGCAAATATAATATTAATTTTATTTTTAACAAAATTTTTAATTTAATTTTTTTATTCTTTTTCTATCCCTGCATTTCACTTTCATCTTTGTTTGTTTTATTGAAAGACTGACAGATGTAAAAGTAGTAAAGTTTTATTTCCAATTATGCTATCACGAAGTGTGATTTCTTGTTTAAGAATTAATTCTTACATTCTTTAATACAAAAATATATATTTCAATTTATGCTATAATTTATTCAAAAATAATGTTAATGATACATTTTTAATATATTTCTAAATATTAACTAAAATTATAAAATTATGTAAGTATATTTTTCATTTTTTAAATTAATATTTTATATGATAATATATAATTTTAAATAATTTTTAATTAATAATTATAGTGTATGAAAGAAAATTGTATTTAAGAATGCATTTTATAAGGAATTCCATTTACAAAATGTATTGGCAGTAAATGGTTTTGCATCTGCCATCTCTCATACTGCGACCACATCTCAAATGATTGGTCTTAATTAAATGTAAATAAGTACAATGATTGGACTTGTACTTTTATTTTGATCATTTTGGCTTTTGACAATTCAAATTAGAGAGGGATTTGTTCATTTTCGGTTAAGAGGGGACGAATTTCAATAAAGAATACCTTTTCAGGTTTTAGGGAGACGTGTTGGCCTCTAACAAAAAATGAAAATAAAATTCTTATCCAAATTCTCGTTGGTGGAACCCATCGCGGAGGGAATCGTTTTACTCGTTTTCTATAATCGTTTCTAATTTATGCCGAAACTATTGATTCTAATTTCTATATTTAAATGTTTTAAAAAGAAAAGGCTGAATGATAATAGAGAAAATTATAAACTTTTGTTAGTTTTTTTTAATAATATTGTTTTATTCTTATAATAAAATTTGATGTAGTTTTGAAATGAAAGAAAATTGGCATTGACACGCGATTTGCAAGAGTTAAATCACCTTTCGGCTTTTGACTTCTTTTCTTTTTTTTAAAATAAATTGGGTCAGTCAACCCTATCTAAAGAAAAAGGTCAAACAAAAGAGTTTTGGCCGGTTTCATTTAGCTCCCAAAAATGTTTGATCTAAAAAAGTATTTATTATTATTATTATTCGAATTTTTTTTTGTTTTGGTGACTTCGGAGTTGGGTCCTCACTGCGGTGGAGATTTTTTTTTTTTTTCAATTTTTATTTTATCAACCTTTCGCCTGTTTTAGTAAAAATACTTCACTCTCTGTTTTTCTTCTTTTGTATCTTTAAGTTTATTATCTTTTTATTTTAAATAATAATAATAATAATAATAATTTAAAATTGATTCAAATATAATATTAATTTTTATTTTCTTGATTATATTATATTTGATTTTTATTTATAAAATTTATCCCTCTATCATAAATAATAAAAGATAGGTAGAATAATATAAAAATAAATAAAATTATCACAATAATTATTATGCTATTGTTTATATTTAATATTTTTTTTTGTATTACTTGTTCTTTGGTATTATCATTATATTGTAAAATTATAACATATTAATATAATTTGATTTTATATTCATCTTAAACCTTTTCTTATTTTATAGTTAATGAATTATATTTTTAATTTATTTTTATATTAAATAAATACATAATAAATGTTTATATCAATTTATAAGGCTTTTTTTTATATGGTATTTATATTTAATTATACAAAAGATATGAAATTTTTTATTTATTACATAAATATGAAATTTTATAAAATCTCGTCAATGATGTTTTTTAATTCAAAAATATCAAATCACATGAAAAATTTATCAATGGTGATATTTAAAAAAAAAAATTATATATTTATAAAATCGCCAGTAGCAATATTTGAAATTTAAAAAATTAGTGTATATATATATATATATATATATATATATATATATATATACATCGCCATTGACGAGTTTTGGATATTTAAGAAATTAAAAAAATACATAAAAATTTTATATAGAGAAAGTGAGTTTATCATAGAAACAAATTGAGTGTACTCTTATTGATTTACTTTAGTGATGAGATTATTACAAATACTTATGAATGTGTATTATTTAGATGTGAAAGATCAACATGTGTGTATATGAGAAAGAATGTATCATTTGGAGAACTGCAACATTGGCTTACTGAAAATATTGTATTTGAGTTTTCAAAATCAATGAAAAGTATTGTTTATAGGTGTCCAATATCAATATTTGGAGGTTTTATACAATATCAGACACTTCTAATAACAAATGATGCTGATATTCTATAAATGTTTCAAATACATCAACATCGTCATCCGCCAACTCCTGCCATTGAGTAATATGTTTTTTTCAAAGACATTGCACTTAACATTGATGAAGAAGATGTTAAGGAAACATATGCAAGTAGTGTACCAAATAGAGATATAGAATAGATAAATGTTAACAATGAAAGTGGTGACTCTGACTGTGACTCTGACTCTGAAGAGGAACATAGAAACAGTGAGTTGAGTGAAGATGACGATGGTCATGATGAAGTCCATTTATCAAACACAGTGATAGGTCAACATCTATTTAAGGAGCCACTTTTCATGCGTTCGTTAAATCTTGATGCTATGTATACAATTGAGTTTTTAGAGTATGCAAATTTATGTATGTCTTATTTTTAAAAATGTTGTTGATGAATTAAATTATAGTTTTTTAATTTGTTATATTTGTGTTCGTATTTCATAGGTTTTTGTGATGTAGATGAAAACTTATATGTTGAAAAGCAATTTAATAATAGAGCAACTGTTATACGAACAATTAAGTTTTTTAAAATTCTATTATTTCTAATTTATTAGTAACAAATTTTAAATTACTGGTTCCTATTTTTTAAATTTGTTTACCTAAAATTTTGTTTTAGTCTACTCAAAATTATTCTACATTTTTAACATTTTTCATAAAATTATATTTTTTATACCTTTTATGTACCCTCCTAATTAATCTGGCAATAATAATTTTTTTTACAAATTTTAGTGTGATTTTTCATGTTTTATTATGCAATTTTATTTTTTTAATTTAACTAATTATCCATTTTTTATCTCAGTCAACTTAATATATTATTATACTATCTTTATTTTAATTTCAATTTACTATTTTATAAAAACACTCAACTAAAAATTTATTTTATTCACAATTATAAAAAAAAATAATCTATTTTTACTGACTTTACGAAATATTTAACACAAGATTTACAATTTTTTTCACTACTACATTGAAGTCTAGACATATTAAAAAATTTAAATTTAATACTAAAACAATTAATCAACTTCTAAATCTATTTTTTAAGAAAAAAATTAATTCAAATATTACATTTTCAATTAATTTTACATTAAATAACCGAAAATATATATAAACACTTCAATAAATTATAAAAAAATTATATATGAAATTTTTACTTTTCACTTACCTCTATTACCGATTGAAAATGGACTTTAACTTCTATACTCTCTAGTATCGACACCTATAAATTTTCAAAACATAACAAACTATTATTTTTTTTACAAATAAAATAAACATATTTATTTTATAATTTCATTTTTACTTTTAAATTTTGTTCATAATAACACTGCAAAATTAAAAAATTATTCCCAGAATTTTCACACCAACAATGCAGAAAATGTTGCTTCTAATCGGGGTTAACGGAAGATGAAGCACAAGGGAGGGGAAGAAGAAGGCCTTTGCGACACCTCATATTAACGATACCACATGTTAAAACCTGAAGAAATATCGCCACTAACCCTCCGATAAACTAGTCGAGGCAGCAAAGATGATACATCATTAGATTTGAACACGTGTCCCGATTATCCCTAATCGTTGATTTGAAATGTCTATCGTCGCTATTAGGGCTATACAAACTACCATATAACATATGATAGTTATTGCCTTTATTTGTCTGATACTAGAAAAATTATTTATTTATTTTTATTTTTTTATTTATTTGTCGAAATTCTTTGCCACCACGTGTCCACTTTTGAAAGAGTATCGGTTGTTGGCAATGATAGTGTATTAAAAAATTAAAAAAAAAATGCCCTATTGAACATGCAAGTGCAATACAGGTAGTAACTTGACCAAAATTCATAATAGGAAAATTATTTTAAAAAATTCTTATTTTGAGAATTTGTTTTTAAAATGACATTATTTAAATAAATTTATCTAAATTAAGAATAAACTTGAATATTATGAAAATAAATAATAAGTTATTAACGTAGAAATAAGATAAAAAGCATAAAATAAGTTTTGGAAGACTGAATCACTGAAAAATTCTAAGAAAGAAACCTTTAAAAATAACAAACTTTTAGGTGACAAAAAATTGCAAAAAAGATTATATTTATAGCTAGTTTATCACGCTGCTCATCTTCATCACTTCAATTTCCTTATCATTCACTGCACCAAAACAATGACAGATAATCCAATCTACAGGACCCTTAACTGCAAGAAGTGATTGGTCCTCTCCAGTACATGATGTTTTATGAAACTATAAAATCCTTGGTTTTAATAGAACCCCTTTTTGTTTTTTTTATTTTTTCTCCCTCACAATTCACAAGCTTACAACCAAGAGAACTGAACAAATTCAGAGAAACAGATGCCGCCTCAAATCAGCAAAACACTGCCGTGCCGACCAAACTACGTCTTTTCAAACTATTAGACAAAGTTTGATGACCGTCAGTACCTCGATACACTGCACATAAAATTAAGGATGAAGAGACATTTCAGACTACATTTTATGTTTGGAAGGAAAAATAAAAGTAAAAGGAAAATATATATTTCTCCCTTTAATAACTCCATTTTTCAAAAGTAAAATTTATTTGAGAATTAATATTAATACACAAAAGTTTACCTTTTCATTTTTTATGATTATTTTATTATGCTTTATTTTTTGTCATTATAATATTGTTATTGAAAATTATCATTTATTATGTTGTATTTTTTAAACAATGTTAATATAACATTTTAAATAATTTATTTTCAAAGAGAATTTAAATTTCTCTTTATTATACTTAACTTTTTATATTTTTCATTCATAATTCTTTTCATTTTTAACTCTCACTTTAAGCATATAATATTTGCATAATAATTACAACATAATTTTTTATATAATGAAGCACTCATATAATAATAATTATTTTTTTACACAATTTTTTTAATTAATTAAAAATAAACTGAAAAACAAAAACAAATTAATTTTGAAGGAAAAAAAATATAAACTTGTTCTCCTATTTTTAATTTAAATTTCAAACATCTTCTCCTTAGTTTCTTTTCACTCTACCAAATTTAGCGCTAAAGAATACATTGTAGTTTAGTAATTGATTAAAAATAACGATTACGATTATGATATAATATTTATATATACATATATGAAGTGTACCTTTAAAGTAAATATTATTAATGTATTAATTAATAACTATAACTGCACTTTGGATTATAGTTTTTATCTTAGAATAGTCAATTTCTCAAAAATAATAGTTAGTTGTGGGTAGCACGTTAACTTTGGCTTAATTAACTATCATGTGGGGTGGGGTCATTGATATGGAAGTATGACAAAGGAAGATGAGAGTGATCAAGGAAAGTAGGCAGTGAAATGAATATGTAACTTATCTGAAAAAGATGTGTACTAACATTATTCATTGATTGATTGATTAATTAATGATTAATCTATCATTCATCAAATACAACCACATATAAATCTAATTTAATTCATCTAATTATAGAAATAAATTGGATAGTTTAAATTAGTTTTAATTAATGAATGATATTTGATCGATCAAAATATCTGAGATATAGGGATTCTGGAGTCTTAACACCTTTAGATGAGACACGAGAGAATTGTAATGTTGAGCAAATAAAATGCATTTGTGTTTGACTTAGCTTATTTTTTGTGAGACTTTTTAAAAAAAAATAAACGATAATTTTCAAAGTTTAATAATTTCTAGACATTTTATTACATATAGAAGGTTTCAGCTGTATCTATGGTTTCCTTGGCTAAATAGTTATTTTTCTTTAGTCGCCTGGTGAAGAGTTCAAGCCAGAACAAACACACCTAAACACAGACCCATCAAGAAATGTGACAAAGCAGAAACAGAATAGACAAGGGCGAAGCGTTTCTTGCTTATTGGATCACTATAGATACGCTACTCTAAAGCAAAGGAGAAGAATCCATCCATTGTTAAATATATTTGGACTCACTTACGTTCCACTTGTGACCCAGAATGCTCAGAGAGCGACTCTGAAGTCCAAAATTAGCCCACTAAGCATATATATATATATATATATATATATATATATATATATATATATATATATATATATATATATATATATATATATACACATGTAACGAATGAAGAAAAGATCCCTAGCAAAGGGATACACTTTAGGCGATCAAGTACTAAGTAATAATTACTGATTTTCAAGAAAATAGTTGAGATTTAAACATCATAATCTTAATTAATAATTTACTAATGAACAACGGTTATCATTCCACACTTCATCATTTAATGTTAGGAAAATGTTAAAATTTATTTAGAGTTTGTTTGTTTTATGTTTTTAAAAATAATTTTTTAAAGTAAAAAAAAAATTTGTTCATGAACATAAATTTTATTTTTATTTTTTCTTAAAAATAATTTTTTTAAATTATTTTAGAATATAATTTTTAAAAATTAAAAACAAAAACAAACAAGCTCTTAGTATTTTATTTTTATTTTGAATAAGTCAAGTTTTATTTAATTGAGATTTATTGTTGTAGGCTAGAAGTCAGGGTTGGTCAATTACTATTTTATCCTCTATAAGCTTAAGTAATAATAGTTATTTTGAAATATGATATATGTAACTAAAAGATTTCAATGAATGTATAAACTTTTTTCTATATATTTTAACATTTGATATCAAAGCTTTTGCTAAGTTTAATACTAATAGATATTGAAGTGATACTTATCTTGCACTAGCAAGTTAGAATGACAAAAAAAATACTAGCTTTGTGCAACCAGACATGCCTCGCTTTGATAGTCACTATGACCATTGGTCAATGTTGATGGATAACTTTTTATGATCAAAAGAGTATTGACTATTAATTGAAGAAGGTATCACTGTTTATCCAAAAAGAACAATGCTGACAACAACTCAAGAGAAGCAACTAGAGAACTAGAAGTTGAAGGATTTGATGGTGAAAAATTATTTGTTTCAGATTATCGATGATGAGAATCAAGGAAGGCTCATTGAAGACAAAGACTTGAAGGCATTGGAAGGACTTCAAGGGCCAATGACAAGGGCCAATGACAAGGGCAAGGATAAAAAGAATAAATAGAGACTTAGAAAAGATTGTTGTTGTCTTATTTGAAAGAGAGATTAATTTAGAGTTACAAAAACCCAAGATGGTCAATTACATATGCTTAGAAGATTTAAACTTTAACGAGTTTTATTAGGATTTAATTATTATGTTTAGTTTATTTATTTTAATATTAGTCATTACTTATTTTGAGTTTTTATTTAGGATAAAATCTTGTTATTTTATTTAGTTTATTTGAATTTAGGCTTGTTGGTACAAGAAGCTCATTAGGGTTTGCGTTAGTATTAGTTTACAAGCATTAGGCATATATAAGCTCTTGTAGACACACTTTTAATTAGTTTTGAATACAATTTGAGATTGAACACTCTTATGAGAGCGTGTGACTCTAGGTTCTTTAGTAAGACAATTTTCTTTGATCTTATCAAAAGGCCAAGACTCTTGTGGCGATTATTCCTTGACTTATCAATCTTGCGATTGTGGCGCCATTTTTCATCTCTATTTTATTTTCACTTTTTATTAATTTTCTTCTTATTTCAATTCTTATTTATGCCCTAATAATTTCAGTTTTATTATGTGAAATCCAATTCAAGATTGTTTAATTCGGCGACACAGTTTGTGGTTGTCATCAATTGGTATCAAGAACTTTGGTTAGAATTGGATTGAAAGGTACTATTCATTGCACATTGTTAACGTAATGCTTATTGAATAAAAAAAAGCGAGAGAAAAAAATATATACTACAAAAAAAAAATTGCAACATACAAAAGTGTGTTTTTGATATATTTCTTCCAATCTTCCGTTTATTTTGCTTGATTCCATACCAAAAAAAAAGTAGTTGTTATTTAACGTTACATAACCTTCTTTAAGTTCTCCAATTTTGTCTTATTTACAATCTACGTTTGAGTGTGTTTATTTCTTAGTTAGTCCTTTTTTTTCCTATTGTCTTGTTGGCTTCCTTAGTTTTGTTTTAGAGTTTTCTTTTGTTGGCTTCACTTGTTTCTCGTTGATTGATCGTCTCTTAATTTTGGTTGATTGTGTGGATTAGAGGTTGACTTTCTTAAGAACTCTTGAGATCACTTGAGGGAAAAAAGGCAAGAGAGAAATCCTTATATAAGAGCCAATTTAGAGTGAAACACGAGTGAATATCTACTAAGTGAAAATACTTAGCGAGTGGAGAGAACCTTTTCTTTTTGCATTAACTTTTATTATTTTGTAAAATGTCTAAAAAAGGAGGATCAAGTAGAGAGAGCACTCTTGCCTCACAAATTGAAAGACTTGCTTAAAGATTTGAAAGAATATTTGAGAGGTAAAATGAAGCAATAAAGAATGTTCAAGAGGTATTGGCAAATAATACAAGAAGGCGGTCACGTGATTGTTTCCCACATGCCCATGGAGACTCTAGTAATTCTTCAAGAGAAAGAAGAAGAAATAAGAGAGATGATGAAGAAAGAATATATGATAGGTGAAGAGATAACAGAGAGAGGAGGAATCAAAGAAGGAGAAGAGAAGATGTAAGAATAAGAGAAAATGAAAGAATTTGTGGAGTTAAAATAAAGATTTCTAGTTTTCATGGAATGAATGATGTTGAAACATACTTAGAGTGAGAATTGAAGATAGAGCAAGTATTCTCATGCCATGATATAGTGAAGAAAAGAAAGTAAATGTGACCTTCCTAGAGTTTCATGACTACGCTTTGGTGTGGTGAGATCAAATTTAAAGGGACTGAAGGAGATATGATGAGAAGCTTGTAGATACATAGATTGAAATGAAGAACCTAATGCACAGGAGATTTGTTCCTACATACTACAATAGAGAGCTTCATACAAAGCTTCAAGGTTTGAGGCAATGTGGCAAAAGTGTTGATGACTATTATAAAGAAATGGAAGGTGTCATGATAAGAGCTAATGTATTTGAAGAAAGAGAAACAATAATGGCTCGTTTCTTAAATGGGTTGAACCATGACATCCGTGACATAGTGGAACTTCATCTTTATGTAGAACTTGAAGATTTGGTTTATCAAACTATTAAAGTAGAAGCACAACTAAAGAGAAAGGGTACTTTGAGGAAGAGTGTCTCTTCCTACAACTCAAAAGGATGGAAGGAAGAAGTAAAGAAGGAGGAAATATCAATTAAGGATACAGTTGTGCAAAGTGGTAAACCTTCCTCTAAAACTTCTTTTAATTCTACTAATACTTCTGCTTCTCCTACTTCTCAGCATAGAGCAATCAAATTCTTCAAATGTCTTGGAAAGGGTCATATTACATCCTAATGTCTAAACAAGAAAACTATGATTTTGAAGGAGAATGGTAAAATCTCAAGTGCAAGTTCATCCCAATCATCACATGCTTCAAGTGAAGAAGATAGTGAGTTTGAAGCTTTATGCCATGAAGGAGATTTGCTTATGGTTAGGCATCTCTTGGGTATTATAGCTAAAAATAATGACACTACACAAAAAGAAAATATTTTTCATTCAAGATGTTTGGTACATGGAAAGATTTGTTCTCTTATTGTTGATGGTGGTAGTTGTACCAATGTGGCTAGTGTTAGACTTGTTGAAAAATTGAATCTTATTACTACTCCTCATCCTAAGCCTTATAAGTTACAATGGTTGAGTGATGAAGGAGAGTTAGTTGTTAATAGACAAGTTTTAATTACTTTTTCTATTGATAAGTATGAAGATGAAGTTTTATATGATGTAGTGCCTATGGAAGCAAGTCATATCTTCTTGGGAAGACCTTGATAATTTGACAAGAAAGCTATTCATGATGGTCATTCTAACAAGTTTACGTTTGTACATAAAAGGTGCACAATCACTTTAGTGCCCATGACTCCTAGTTAAGTACATAAAAATCAAAAAGTCATGAAGTTAAGAAGAAAGCAAGAAAAAAAAGATGAGAGAAGAAATGAAAAGAAAAAGAGTAAGTTTGAGGGCAAACTTAAAAAGAAAGGGGAGAAAGTGAAGACACTTATAATTAAGAAATATAAGAGTGAAAAGAAAGGTAAAGAGAAAAATCAATGTGAAAGGAGAGAAAATTTGTTTGTGAGAGAAAAAGAAATAAGAAAAGTTTTGTTGGCCTCTCGGTCTATGTGTCTACTTTTGTGTGAAAAAAGTACTCATAATAAATTCATAAATTCTTTTGCTAACAATATTTTGCCTAGTGATGTTTTCTCTCTTCTACAGGATTTTGAAGATGTCTTCCTTAAAGTAAAGAAGTATCTTACTGTCTACCTCCAATTAGAAAGATAAAATATCAAATTGAAAAGAAAGTCGAGCAACAAGCAAAGTATATCAATAAGAGAAGAAAGAAAGTAGAATTTAAACCTGGAGATTGGGTTTGGATACATATGCCCAAAAAAATGTTTCCTATGCAAGGAAATTCAAAGCTTCAAACAAGAGGGGATGAATTATTTCAAGTCTTAGAGAGGATTGGAGATAATGCATACAAAGTGGATATATTAGGTAAGTATGGTGTTAATATTACTTTTAATGTATTTGATTTATCTCTTTTTGATGTAGGTAATAAAGAGTCAAATTTGAGGATAAATTTTCTTGAAGAAGGAGGGATTGATGAGAATCAAAGAAGACCCATTAAAGACAAAGACTTGAAGGCATTGGAAGGACTTCAAGGGCCAATGACAAGGACAAGGGCAAGGGCAAAAAGAATAAATGGAGACTTAGAAAAGATTGTTGTTGTTTTATTTGAAAGGGAGCTCAATTTAGAGTTAGAAAAGTCCAAGATGGTCAATTACATATGCTTAGAAGATTTGAACTCTAACGAGTTTTATTAGGATTTAATTATTATGTTTAGTTTATTTATTTTAATATTAGTCATTACTTATTTTGAGTTTTTATTTAGGATAAAATATTGTTATTTTATTTAGTTTATTTGAATTTAGCCTTGTTGGTACAAGAAGCCTATTAGGGTTTGTGTTAGTATTAATTTACAAGCATTAGACATATATAAGCTCTTGTAGACACACTTTTAATTAGTTTTGAATACAATTTGACATTGAACACTTTTGTGAGACCGTGTGACTCTAGATTCTTGAGTGAGTCAATTTTCTTTGATCTTATCAAGAGGCCATTACTCTTGTGACGATCATTCCTTGACTTATCAATCTTGCGATTCTAGTGCAATTTTTCATCTCTATTCTATTTTCACTTTTTATTAATTTTCTTCTTATTTCAATTCCTATTTGTGCCCTAATAATTTTGTTTTTATTGTGTGAAATCCAATTCAAGATCGTTTAATTCAACGACACGGTTTGTGGTTGTTATCAATCGACCATACAATCTTGGAGATCATTCTTCAGAGGGAAACTGACAAGCAAATATAGGACTCAATGAAGCTTAAGTATCAAGGGATAGCAAAAGTGAAGCGTGCAGAACTTCAAGCTCTTCAAAGAGATTTTAAAACTTTTCATATGAATATAAGAGAGTTTATCATTAATTAATTTGCAAGGACGATGGTCATTGCAAACAATATATCTATCCATGGTGACAAACTAGAAGATATTGCTATTGTTGAAAAGATTCTTTGATTAATGACTATGAAATTAATTATGTAGTTTATTCGATTGAAGAAGCACGTGACATTGATACCCTTTCCATTGATGAATTGTAAAGTTCATTATTGGTTCATGAGCAAATAATTAACCATGAACTACAATTGAAGAGAAAGCTTTAAAGGCATCCACCAATAGTCCAAGTGTTTCAAAAGGTGTAGGACATGGTCAAGGAAATAGCAGAGGGAGAGGCAGATTCAGTTCTTCTTCTAGAGGCAGAAGGCATTGAGAAGTATCAAAGTTCTATATGTTTGCTTTTTTCATGTAAAACATGATTCTTTGACAACTTAATTGCAAAGACATTGTCACGGGACACTAATATAGGGCCTTCTTAATCTTACCCAAGCTCTCTAAGTAACCTTATTAACCAAATAGCTTGACAAACACATAACCGTAGATTTAATAAACTCAGCTTCAATGGAAGATAGAGTAACTATTGGCTATTTCTTTAACACCCATGAAACAACAATTGAACCCATCATGAAAATATATCTAGATGTGTTTTTCCTATCATCTTTATTCCCAACATAGTCACTGTCATTAAACTCAATCAAACTCTTTCGTTCTTTCTTCTTCTTCTTCTAGAGGTAGAGGGTGTTATCAAGTATCAAAGTTTGATAAATCCCATATTGAATGCTTTAACTGCCATAAATATGGCCATTAAATATCATAATGTCCTCATTCCTTTAGAGGTTAGGGCAAAAAAAAAATGAAATTATGCAATGATAGAAGATGTAGATGAAGAAGAAGAAACAACCTTATTGCTGACATGTCATAACAAGAAAGAAAATAATGATAACGTGGTACTTAGACTCAAGTTGTACTAGTCATATGTGTGGCAATAAATTTGTATTCTCTGAATTGGATGAGTCATTTATAGATACTATGAAATTTAGAAACAACTCTAGTGTTGTTGTCATAGGGAAAGGTAATGTCAATGTTTACTTAAAAAAGATGTTGTTGAAAGAATTTATAGTGTGTTATATGTTCCAAATTTGAAAAGTAACTTGATTAGCTTAGGTCAACTCCAAGAGAAGGGGTATGAGATCACCATCAAAAGTAGAGCTTGCCTTATTAAAGATTTAGAGAAAGGAATAATTGCATGTGCTCACACGATAAAAAAACTAAATGTTTCCAATTATCATTGTAGATGATGGCGCAAATTTTCAAACTTGTTTCTCTACAAAAGTAAAAGACAGTGTTTAGTTATAGCACCTCTAATATGGACATCGTAATTTTCATGGGTTGAAAACTTTGCAACAAAAAGTAATGGTGATGAGGTTCTCTCAAATCACTCTTCCCTCACAAATTTGTGAATATTGTCTTATTGGCAAGCAACAATGTGATTCCTTTCCAAGAGGAAAAGCATGGAGTTCTCAACAATTCCTAAAGTTGGTTCACTCACAAATTTGTGGCCCTATAAGTTCAACTTCAAATGAAAACAAGAGGTACTTTATTAGCTTCATTGATGAATATAGTAGGAAAACATGTGTACACCTTTTATAGGCAAAGTCAGAAGCTTTTATGACATTTAAAAACCCCAAAGCCTTAGTTGAAAAGAAAGTTAGTAGAGTACTTAAGTTATTGTGAATAAATCATAGAAAGAAATTCAACTTACAAGAATTTTCTAACTTTTGTGAGTTGAACAGTATCATAAACAATTGACTAAAATACCACAACAAAATCAAATATATGAAAGGAAGAATCATATGATGTTGAACATAACTTGAAGTATGCTATCAAGAAAAGTTGTTCCAAAATGTGTTTTAGCTGAAAGCTGTTAATTGAAGCATCCACATATTGAATAGAAGTTCAACATTGACAATGAAGAACATGACACTCGAAGAAGCATGGAATGGAAACAAACTAGTTGTGATTCATTTTAAAGTTTTTTGTTGTATAGCTTTTGCTCATGTCTCTGATGAAAAAAGGAAGAAGCTTGATGATAAAGCAAGTAATTGTATATATTTTTTCTGTTAGTGAGCATTCCAAAGCTTACAAATTGTACAATATAGTCATAAAAAAAATCTTTAATCAAGATGTGAAATTTGATGAAAGCAAGTGGAAGTAGACTATTAATAGCACTGGAGAGAAAATTCCAATAAGTGATGCTGAATTTGAAGAAGAAAAACATAGTCAACCTTCAAGTCCTATTATCACAAGTACAAGAGAAAGATGATGTTTCAAATTATCCTAAACTTTAATGTGCAAGAAGAAGGCTAGCATGGATGCAAGATTATGAGATTAGTGGAGTTAATTAAATTGATGATTCCCTTACTCATTTTGCATTGCATTCAAACCATGATCCTAATGCTTTTTATGATGCCATCAAAGAATTAAAGTGACAAAAGGCTATGGATGAGGAAATTAAAGCAAGAGAGAAAACTAATACTTGAGAATTAACATATCTTCTCACAGGGTACAAGTTTATTGGAGTTAAATTGGTATATAAGACAAAAGTTAATACAGATGGTAAGGTGGATAAATACAAGGTGCAACTGGTAGTGAAAAGGGCTACAAACAAGAATATGTGATTGATTATAAAGAGAAAAACAAAGCTTGATCTACTTAATTATTTATCTCATTTTACTCTATAAATTCATTAATTACACGTGTTTTAATTACCTACAATGCAATTAATTATGAAATGTTAAGAGTCATCAATTCTAAACATATAAACATAAATTCACTAGGATAAAAACCAATCAATAAGGGAAACTATAACCGTTATTAAATGTAAAAATCACGTAAAGTCTACAAAGAATTCATCATAGTCCTAACTATGGTTTTAGGTACTCATAACAAAATAAACAACGAAAGCAATTGTAAAGAAATCTAAATTCATTCGAAACAAATGCAAATCAGAGGAATTCTAAGAGGAAAGAGATGAGGAAAGTTTGTCTCCAAAAAATGCTCTCGATCACTTATTCTGATTCAGAAAATATATTATATGCATTTACCAATGATTTCCACTCTTTTATAGCTCCATAAGTCCTCAAAAGTTGGCTAGGAAAAAGTCTCCAAGTCAAAAAGTATTCGTAAGGAAAAAATGTCTTCTTCAAGTGTGTGAGGCCTCTTTAAATAAAATAAACTATGACAAAAGATCGTATCAATATTATATATATATATATATATATATATATATATATATATATATATATGTCAATCTTAAAATTTCATATCTAGATTTAAATTCTAAATTTAAAATCTAAATTCAGTTACAGATTCATAAGCACAATCATGCATAATTACCAGCATGATTGTGCATGGTCACAAAGCATTTCCAAATTAGTTGTGAAGCAAGGTTGTGCTTCCTATTGAGCGTGACCATAGTTTCTATCAAATTTCAGCTAATCACGATAAAAAGGCATCAATATTGCTTGGCCCAATCCTATGAATTCTCTTCATATACTAAACTGTAACAAATAACAAATAAATTAGTGCAAAATTCTTGTCAAATAAAGGCCAAACTACAAATAAGTTATAAAAACATCTCAAAATATGAACTAATCAACAAGTATACACATTTCACCAAACTTGCAAATAAAGAGAAAATTCTTATAGTTTGCATATATGTTGATGACTTTATCTTCATAAGTAATGATGAAGTCATAATTGATTCATTTAATGCTTCTATGAATCCTGAATTTAAGATGATAGACTTGGATTTGTTGTGTTATTTTTTTGGCATTGAGGCAGTGCAACGCAGTTTGCACTCCTACTTTTACTTGCTTGAAGTTGAAAAAGGATTTAACTGAGAAGAAAGTAGATGCAACGGTTTATAAGCAAATTGTAAGAAGTTTTATGTATCTAACTTCGAACAAGCCAAATATAATGCATGTTGTTAGCCTTATCAGTTGATATATGGAGAATCCAATAAAATTGCACCTCCTAGCATCTAAAAGAGTGTTCAGGGTACTTAAAACGGACTATTAATTTAGGAGTGTTTTACAATAAAGGAGAACAAAAGGGTTTGATTGGGTTTAGTGACAACGATTATGTTAGGATGAAAACGACAAAAAAAACACATTCGGATATGTCTTTGTGATGGGTTTGGGTATTGTTTCATGATTATCAAAGAAATAACCAACAGTTATTCTATCTTCTACTGAAGCTAAGTTTATTGCATCTATGTCATGAGCTTACCAAGCCATTTGGTTAAGGTTACTTAAAGAGCTTGGGCATGATAAAAAAAAGGCCTTGTATTAGTGTTATGTGACATTGTCACTGCAATTAAGTTGTCAAAAAATTTTGTTTTACATAAAAGGAGCAAACATATACATGTAAGTTCCATTCTTTACGTAAATTTGTGCAAGGATGGTGTTATTGATGTTATCTATTGCATGCAAGAGTGAGGAGCATATTGCAAATATGGTGAAAAAACTCCTCAAGACAGCTATGTTTGAGAAACTTCAAAGCATGATGGGAGTTCGTTCAAAGAAAGGAAACTAACTATGATGATGACAAGTTGGTTGCTGAAGTTACTGAAATTTCCTTTAAAATAAACTGACGTTTTGTAAGACCTTTAGTTTAAGAGAGGAAAATATTAAGAAAATGTCAATATTTTTAGTATTTTGTTTTGAATGAGTCAAGTCCTATTTAATTGGGATTTATTGTTGTAGGCTAGAAGTCATGAGTTAATCTGTTTTATCTTCTCAGTTTAAGCAACAATAGTTACTTTGAACTGCTATATATGTAATTAAAAGTTTTCAATGAATGTTTCAATTTTATTTTATTTTTTTACATATTTTAACATTTATAATGTATCTTTATATTATTTAAATGTGAACGCCAAACATGATCTTTTTCATTATAATGTAATTTCAAGTGTTTAACATGGTTTAAACAACTTTTTAAAATATTGTGAATAGATTAATAATTTTTTTATACATCAGTTATGACCTAATTCAAATTCATTTGATCCATTCATTTGCTATCCCAAGTTAAAATGGTCTAAATTTTTCTCTAGAAATAGATTCTCCCTAGTTAAAATGGAAGAAAAGGATTTAAAAGGTAATAGAAAAAGAAAGAGGTTTAATATAAAACTCTTCAAGTTAGGGAATTTAAAAATATGAAACTAAAAAGGTTTCGATCTCTTATCTAAAAACTTCTAAATAAGGATATTCATCACATAAATTTTCTCTTTCTCTCCTCCTCTCCTCAAAAATCAACTTTCAAACAAAGCTTAAAAAAAACAAACAACCACAAAAAGTACTCATCTAAAAATTTCAAACAAAAATATTCATCACATAAATATTTCCCTTTTTTCTTTTTTTCTAAAAACCAATTCCTAAACAAAATTTAAAAAAAACAAACAACCATAATAAATAAATTGGGAAATACGAAACAAAAGTATTGTTTTTCAATATACTAAACCCATCACATTGACACAATATATGACAATATATGAATCTAATATGGTAATATTAGACACAATATGTGACATAAAACTCGAGAGAGAATATTAATGATAGAAATACGAGATCTGAAAAGCAAATATTAAAAAGTAGGCCATGTGAATCACAATACAATTACCTTAAGTTATAGTTTGTTATAGATTTTTTTATTTTATAGATTTACATTTTATAAATTATTATTAATCAACTTTTATATTATAAACAAGAGTTTATTATTTAAGAATTAAAGTAGTTAGTGAAGTCATAATTTTATTTTTACCTACTTTTTTTATTGATTTTGTTTTAAATTTTGAATTTCAAAATTATTATTTTACTTTATCTTATTACCTTATATAAACTTTCAAATTTTCTATAAATACTTACATTTGTAAAAATAATTTATTATCTTATATAAGCTTTAAATTTCTCATAAATACTTATGTTTATAAAATTCATAATCTTTTATCTATTATTTGAAGTAATTTTCATCAAAATTTTCAACAATTATATATCTTTAATTTTTTTTAAAAAAATTTATTTACGAAAAATTACATATTTCATCACTTCTATTCTTTTTTTTTCTTAATTCTCAAATACTATTTTTTATTGTCATTTTTTTAGTTCTCAAATATTGTGTTATATATATATATATTATAATTAATATAATATTTATTAATATATTATATTTAATTATTTTTTATAGTCATACAAAATTCTTAACTTTTATGTTATTTAATATTTATAATATATAACGTTTTTTGATATTTATAAAATTATGTTATTAAATTACTAAATTTTATTTATTTATTTAAAATAAAATACTTTTGCAATACTCGGATAAATAAACTAGTTAACTTGAGAGTAGTTTTTTTTTTTTTTTTAGAATCATTAAAATTCAATAGTAATTATTGGATATTCTTTATATATAAGGTTTTTTAAAGATTGTTTATCCTACAAAATTTTGACCTTTTTTATCAAAAAACTTTGGCTTTATTTTATTTTTTCTTTCTCTTTATTTCCATGTTCTTTGGATAGACTTAATTTATTATAAAAATTGAAAATTCCATGTTAACAGAAGAAATTAACACTAATAAATTATTAAACTCTTTCAAAAAACTATATTCTTTTTCAATATTGCCTATAATATGGTTAATGATAGAATTTAAGCAATTTTTAATTTTAAAATACTCCTTTTGACAGTGAAAAGCATTATACGTATTATCTATTAAAAGTAAAATTTGAAATGCTTAATTAAAAAACTTATACTAAATTTAACAGTTCAAAAAGTTTAAAAGATTAAAAATAAAACTGACAATTTATATTATAATAAGCCCTTCAAATAATTTCGCCTAATGCCCTGAAATTTCTAAACACAGCCCTGTAAATAAGCGATTGTATTTGAAAAGACAAACAAGTTATTTTGCACCTATAGATTCGATTTTATTTACAGAGATTGAACGTTGCCTTCCTTGGAAGCTTTCTTCAGCACCAGATTTCCAGCCTACGCATGAACAAGAATCCATTCAACCTCATAGACTGCTCTACAAACTGTCAATCAACTTAGCATTGTTGGATGCCCCGTCTGGAGCATTCTCTTGATCATGTCCATCCCAAATGCCGAATCTGACGAACTGGTCAATCACAGCACAGGGTTAACTCGAGAGCTTCAGCGAAATATTCAAAAAGGGAAATAACTACTATAACTCATCATGCAATGATCCCAAGGGTAGTAATCTTCAGTTTCCCCCAATACAGATTCTCAAAACATGTGCTTCATGAAACAATAGTTGTTCATGATTGCTAAAAAATGCCAAGCTAAATATTAGAGGAACAAGAAAAATATACACTGAAATAACATGTTACATTTTGATGATAACTCGGTTCTTTAACGTGTCTTCAAGATCACTAAATAGGGCAGATATCATACAATTGTTCTGCAAAGTGATCACTAAACAATTGTATGATATCTGCCCTATTTAGTGATCTTTGTGATACATTAAAAATTTTAAAACAACAAATGTTCTACAGAACGTGCAAGCATCTGGCTTGTATTTGTTGAATTGGTAATATATCCTACCAGACTACATCTTTATTTACAAGTGATTCACCACAAAAGAATGAGAAAAACAAGGATAGTAAAAGGGGTGGGGGCATTCTGATCACTGTGTATCATCCAAAAAGTCCACTTCCAAATTTATTGTGGTTCACATTAAAGTAACACAATAAAGACATTGTACTCACATTACATTACTAAAACCAATAGAAAATCTATCAAAGTAAAATTCTTATAGCACATTGTAATCAGAACAAAGCAGTTCCTAATTTTGAATTAACTAGAAAGCAAGTAAAATTTGATATCCTCTAAATTTGGTTTCTGTCAATTCAAAGTCTTCAAGTATTTCAACTAAGCTAGGCCCCAGCTATTCAAGGTTTCTGTCCCCACATGATTAGGAGCCAAAATAACAAAAGTAACAGCTAAGCCTTATCTCATCACATGGTCTATATGGATTATTTCATTCATTTGACACTAATGTGATCCAGGAAAAACCTATTTTGAAGTAAAAGAGTAAAACCATCTAGAACATAGTCTTTTCAAATAGCTCTCTCTCACACTCTATGAGGAGGGAGGAGTGGAGTTCTTTTCCCAATTCCTACATATTCTGATATCATTGAGCTACTAACATGACCAAACCATCATAGGTACTTTTACTCAATAAGTGCTACTATAATTTTCTCTCATATACATTTGTTCCTAAACAGATATTTTCTTGTAAGTTCACTAATGCACCTTGACATTCTGCATTCCCATTTTCACATCACTTTTTTTTATTTTTTGGCACTTGACTGACCAATTTAAACTACCACCAGTGCATTCTCATATCAATTCTCCTTTCAATTTGATAGGTAATTCATGATCACAAGCATTTTGTCCACCAAATTTGAATCTGTTGTACGATCTCCCCTATGATGGATCTAAGATGCCTAGATTGTACAATTTGTGGTATGGCGTTAATATCAAATTTCACCTCTAAAACATTGGTTCTTTGCATCTTATATATGTGCATTCCATTATATTACATGTCCTCAAACTTACCTACTTAACCAAAAACCTGTGGAGTTCAAAAGCTCTAAGATATTCTAAAAGTCCTAATTGCAAAAAGAAGGAAAACAAAAAACTTCAAAGAGATTACATTACCAACACAATCAAGTCAAGTGGAACACCCTATTCAAAATCAAAAGTATCAAAATGTTGAAGAAATATATGAAAGGCAAAATCACAAATGATATGGTCAGACAGAGCAATCACAGCTCACCTAGGTATTGTAATCTCGTAGGGAAATGAAACTGCACCCTCGAGATTTGGTATTGGTGGAACGTGATCTTTCTTCTCGTTAACAAATTTAATTATTTGAAATAAAACCTCGCGAAGCGATGCCTCAAGTGCTGCACTTCGAGCATTTCTATCCTCCAATGCTCCCTCTACTCATAAGAATTATAGAAAATCCATCAAAGAACCCCGACCCCCACAAAAAAAATAAATTAGAGTGAAGCTGTTAAGAAACTAAATTCACAATAAGGAACAAAACACAAAACGAGATTTAATTTGAGAACAGAGCAAGCAACTGCACCTCCAGGATCAACAACTTTGGAATGATGAGACTTGCTAGAATGTGCCTTCGGATGCTGAGCCACATTCAGATTAATATACCACTGCTCCCAATACAAGCGTTCAATCTTGTTACTGAACCAAGACGCCTGTTTGTTTTTTACCTCATAGAAAGATAAACATATCTGCATCCCAGTCACAACCCCATAAAAAAATACTAGTAACAATAAAACAAACTTCAAAGGCCAGATCAGAGCCCTTATAACACATTAACTTCAATAGCATCCCATTATTTGCAAAACGGATTATATCATATATGACACCCGACCTCATGTTGCAACACATTGTAAGCAAAGGAAAATTGCTTTTAACCACAAAATAAAAACAAAAATAGCAACATTCTAAAAGTGAGTTAAATCACTGACCTGACTCTTCTTGTTTGGATGCTTCTCCACCCAACAAACAAATTGCTCAATCTTCTCATCTATTTTCTTTTCAAGCTCAACCTCTCCACATTGTACCTATAAACCAAGAGTCACAAAACCACACAACAATGTTACAGAGTATATTTTAATATAAGACGCGGTTAAATGGCGTTTCTGAAAGAGTAACGCACGGGTGAGGATAGCAATAAATTGAGATAATTCAAAACAATCGTACATAAGTGATGTCAAAAAGTTCCAAGTCGACATCTTTGGGGCGCACGAGACCCAAGGCGCGGTGAAAGACGACCGTGTGCAATATGCCTGCAACACCGTTACTTCAGTTATCGCAATTCAACACGAAAGCACAAAACGCAGTGACAAATTATTATATTGTGCAGCGAAAAGCAAGTAACGATTGGAGTTGCGGAATTACATCGCAGAACCTCGCGTATCTCGAAGTGTTCCACTTCCTGCATGGAGTAACCGACAAAGCGTATTAAAAAAAAGAAATAGAATATGGAGAGAGAAGAGTGGATTAACGCTTACAAGTTCCTTGAGCTGGCAAACTTCACAGTTCATGATCGGATGAAACCCTAGCAAGCTTGTTTGGAAAGGAAGAGGAGAAGCGAGCGCGTGGATCGAAGAATATGGAGGGTCGCGTAGGCGTGTGTTTGTGGAGTATTTTCTGATTCGATTCTAACTTCTTTTTTCTCTTCTCGTCTTCTAACATTCAGAGTCTGAGAGAGAGGGAGGAAGATGCAGTATTAATTAGATACTTTACTTTGGCGTGGAGTACTGAGTTAAATAATCATTAAACAAATGTAAAAATTTAATCAAAAGAAAATCATATCCACTGTAGATTAAAGCTCATAAAATGGGCTACTGGTCCCATTGTAAATAAGTTTTATGGGATTTAATTTAATTTGAAATTGTAAAATTGATGTTTAGGAGATTTCTTTTTCACCTCATTTTTTTTTATATTTTATTAATTTATTTTTGTATGTAACTTTTTTTTAATAATTATAATTATTATTCTTTTAGTTTCGTTTCAAATTTTAGAATATTTTTTCTTCTCTTTTAGACCTTCCCTCTTTATTTTTATCACTATTTGATTTTTGTTTTTCAATACTTCATGCTCCATTGTTCGTTGCTATTATTTTTAGAGCGTATTTTAAGTAAATTACTCTCTAGATACTTTCATTATTTTGAACATACTGTAAAAAATAAATTTATCATAAAAAATAATATTTTTATTAGTTTTTGTCAACTTATTACTCTTTTAAAAATAAGTATCTAAAATTAAGATTTTACATTTCTAAAAATTAATTTTTTTAAAATTCTTTACGATTTTTAAAAATAGTTTAGAAATTAGGATTCAACACTTGTAGAAATTAATTTTTAATTTTAAGTTTTTACATTTTCAAAAATTAATTTCTAGGATTAAATTTCTATGCTATTGGAAATTAATTTCTGAGAAATTATTAACTATTTCCAAAAATAAAATTTCAACATTAGAATTCTACATTTTTAAAAATTAATTCCATATTAAGTTTTTATACTTACATAAATTAATTTACAGAATTCTTAATCATTTCCAAAAGTAAGTTTTGAAAATTAAGATTCTACAATTTAATAAATTAATTTTTGAAATTTAATTTTCATTTTCAAAAATTAATTTGTAGAATTATTAACTATTTTCAAAATTCGGTTTTCAAAATTAGAATTCTACAATATTGTAAATAAATTTCTAGATTTAAGATTTTACACTTTTAAAAAATAATTTCTAAAATTATTAATCATTTTAAAAATAAATTTTTGAAATTAAAATTTTACATAAAAGATATTTTAAAGAAACAAGTTACAAAAATTTTTAGAAGAGGTGTGAAAAGAAAGAAAGAAAAAAGTGTAAAAAGCAACTTCCTAAAGCTAACATTCAAAATTAACAAATTTTGGTATTTTTTGTAAACTTAAGCCATATCAAACTTAATCAAATCATGTTAAAAAGACTTAAATTTAATTCAAGTTCAATTGAAATTCAAGTTTTACATTTTAGATAAAATTAGTGTTTTTGTTTTCTAATTTTAAGTTAAATTTTAATTTCATTTTCTAATCTTTTTTAAGGCTCTTTTTAATCCTTTAAATTATAAATATGTTTAAAACACTAACCCCATTAAAAGTTTTTTGTTGTTTTCTGTCATATGTATTATGGGATGTAGGCACTATTCATTATCTTCCTTAAATTTTTTATCCGTGTCCTCTTCATCTTTCTCCTTCCCTTCTTCATTATAAGAATATTCAAATCCTCCATTTCCTAACATTTTTGCAGTTGTCCCTTTCAAATTTGCAATCCAAACACACCCTTCTTACCATTCACCATTACAGCATCTCCAGCACGCTTACCATAACTAAATCCGCCCTTTTTGCTTAATGATGTCTTTCTAGTTGATTATCTATATCTCTTTTCATTGGTACAACAAGTACTTCAACCTTCACTGCACTAATTATATCAAAATGCCCATCCTTCTTTCTCCTTAATCTCACAACTAAAAGGACAATAAGTGAGACAATCACTATACTAGCCACCACAAAGACAACAATCTCCAGCAAGCTACTCCTATCTCGCCCAGATACGTTGCCAATTGCATTACTTTGTGCATCAATAAGTTTTCACATTTTACCAAGCATGTCACTACAAAGACTAGAATTTCCAACAAAAGAACTATCATTGAATTTCAACAAATTACCTGGTACTTCACCATCTAGATTGTTGGACAAATTGAGTTGCACCACTAATGGTTATTAAATTAAGAATACTTCCACTAAACTAGTTATTCTCAAGATGCAACACTATAAGCTAAAGAATCTTAGTTAATGACGATGGAATATGACTTATAAATTGGTTATCAAAAAGCCACAACTTCTTTAGAGACCTCATTCCCTTGAAGTAATCTTGAGTAATATCCCCAAAAAACTTGTGTTCAGACAAATATATAGTTTTTAAGAAACTTAACCTATGTGAGGTTTGAAGAGGAAGAAGAAAAAAAAAAAAGGAGAAGAGGAAAATGAAAGAGAAGAGAAAAAGGAAGAGGCAGAATAAACACATTAAAAATTTAAGGAAGACAATGACTAGTATCTTACGTAAGATAGGGAACAAAAATGATTAAAAAATTTAATAAAGTTAGTATTTTTTTTTTAAAAAAGTGATCTATTTAAAATATTTTTATAAGTTAAAGAACGAAAATAAATAAATAAA
This sequence comes from Abrus precatorius, assembly GCF_003935025.1. Classification (NCBI taxonomy): domain Eukaryota; kingdom Viridiplantae; phylum Streptophyta; class Magnoliopsida; order Fabales; family Fabaceae; genus Abrus; species Abrus precatorius. The sequence continues at coordinate 3,508,049 of NW_020874362.1, read as the reverse complement.
GTTAAAAAATAAAATTAAACTTATTTTAAAATTAGATGATAAAAATATTAAGTTTGTCTATATTTTATCAATAAATTTAAGTTAACTCATTTTGTTAGCTCTACTCTAGATATGATTTATTTAATATGATAGGATAAAAGAGGGTAAGATATAAGTATTGAATAAAAATAAAATATGATAAAAGAATAATAAATTATTGTCTTATTATATGTTTGATATACATAATGTCATTCTTTTTAATGATTGAGATTAATAAAAATAAATAAATAAATAAATATATATATATATATATTATATTTAAATGAAAAAAATATTTTTTTATCAAAATTAATCTCATTTTGTCAACTATAAATTTTTAATTTTTAATATATATATATATATATATATAATTATTGTTGATGAGCATATAAAATTTGAAATTAAATTATAATAATTTTATTTATTTTTTTATGATTAAAATTTATTTTTAGGTAAGAAATTATAATAATATTTCTTTTATAAAAAACATTTAAGAATATATTTTATAAAATGATTTTCAAAATATACCTTTCTGTAAAAAAAAGATAATTTTTCAAAAATATATAATTTTATGAACAATTATTAGAAAAATTATTTTTACATTATTATTAACAAAATATTTTTTTATATAATTATTACAAAACAATTTTAATTAATATTGTAATTCATATTGAATTACAGTGTAAAAAATCTGAATGATTGTGAATGAAATACTGGCATGCGTGTCTGGGAAAGGAGGAAGAGAAGCAAGTGCGTGACTGCTTTCTCTTCTCGTTTTCACAACCAGACCGTACGAGCTGTGACCAGGAAGATGTTGTATTAACTAAATTAAATAAATTTCGAAATTTAACTAAAAAAGGATCATATCCACTCTTGAAAGTAATTTTGTTATATGGAGCAAAAGTTATCTCTGTCACTTATACTTTTAAAATTAAATTAAATTAAATACAATCTTGAAGCTAAGATAAGGCATGTTTAAACATCAAGTTTTGTTTTTTTTAATTATTATTATTATTATTATTCACCATATTTTAATTTCTTTCATATTTATTATTATTGTGATTAATTAACTATCATATTTTTATGTAAATATAATTCGGTAGAATTTTGTGATCCATCAACATTTATTTATATTTTTACATGAAAAGTCTAATTAATCAAAATTTCTTGTTATTAATTTCTCTTTTTAATTGATTTCAATATTATAAAAGAGTATTTAGTTTTTAAAATAAAATATTTAATATTACTACTGCCTTTTATAGTCAATCACGTGTATTTTTTATAATTAAAATTAGTTTAGAATTGTGTAAATTTTATTTATTTTTAATTAAAATTACTTTTTTTTAGTTAATTTTATTTTAAATTTTAGAGATTAAAGTTATTAGTTCACTTTCATTTATTATTTTGTATAATTTTTAGATATTATATAAACACTTATTATATTTATGTTTATAAAATTTATAATACTTAATATATTATTTGTAATACTTTGAGTAAAAATTCTCGCTGATTATATATATTTAGTTTTGTGCAAAAGAATATATTCTCTGCTAGAATTGTAAAGGTTATCACTTCCATTTTTTTCTCAAAATTTGCACTATTCTTAAATATTATTTCTTATAATTCTACCTTTTTTGGGATAATTACAAGAATTTGGTTTTAACATTAGTATTCTTTTATTCTTTTTTTATCTATTATAGTATTATATATTATGCCTATACTTTTTTATATTTTTATTTTTTTACACATTTAATATTTTTTTAAATATATTTTATTTTTTTCTTCCAAATTCGATTCAGGTTGCGCATTTTAATCTTTATTGTTGTGCTATATTTGATTAGTTTTATAATTGTGCAAAATTCTCAATTTCTACTTCTTTCAATCATTATAATATTATGATATTTTAGATGTATAATTTTACAAATTTTTTTTTCTAATTTTATCAATGAATTTTTTTTCATGTTATTTCTTATTTTGAGATAAGTATACGTTATTAATGATTTTATAATATTTTATTTTATAAATTTTAAAAGTTATTTTAAAGATGCAAACAAGCTCACAAGTATAGCTTTAAGTATGTGATCTTATTTTTTAAAATTTAGATTGTGTTTGGATAAGGTAATTAAAAATTTAACAAAATTTTAAATTACATTATTTAAATTTCTATTATTTTAAAATATTTTACTTGGATAGAGTAATTGAATTTCTTTCTTTTCAAATTTTTTTGTTTAAATAGAGTAATTTAATTATTTAAATTCTTAAAAAAATTATCCCTACATTTGAAAAAAATAATTAAAAATATGAAATTTAAATTATTAAATTAACCATAATTAAATAAAAATATGAATAGAATACACAATAAATGAAAAAAGTTAATTTTAAATTCTCTCTTGTTAGAATTAGAAATATTTGATTTTAGTCTATTAAAAATTTTCACTAAAATTTTGAGAATTTAAAATTTTAAAATTCTTTATCCAAATAACAAATTTTAATATATAGATTGTACATTCTTTAAAAAAATAAATTACTTACTTAAAATAACTTATTTAAACACACTATTAGAGTTTACTTTTAAAAGACTTATCTTTTAAATTTATGATTATTAATATACATATATATATATATATATGATATTTATTTTTTTACAATATACAATAAAAGTAATATTTTAAAATAAATTATATTTTCAAATAGTAAGTACTAAAATTTATCCTACCCTTATTTTACTTTTTATTTTTATCTCATTTTATTTATCTATCAATTTATTTATGTCATGAAATTAAAATTATAAAAAAATTAATTTAATCATAAAAATCAAAATTCTGAAAAAAATAAATAAAAATAATAATAAATCTTCATCTGCATCAGAGTTGACTTGTTGAATGGTCTAATCCAAAAAATAATTGAGAAAGGAAAGTTGAGCACACCTATGTGATGTGTTTCAATTTGTCTTTTTAATTCGCAATGTAGCTAACTTTTTAAGTAATAATTATCTAGAAATGGTAACAAAAGAGAGAAGTTATAAGAGAAAATGAAATTAAAAAAGGAAATGGGGAAGAGATTGAAAAAAAGGGAAAAGAGAAAAAAAAATGGAAATGGGAAAACAAAGAAAGGAGAACGGGAAAAAAAGAAGAAGAAAGAACAACAAATGAAAATTGAGAAAAAAAAAAAAAAAGGAAGAAGCGAACTAAACTGAGAAAGGAAGAGTATCATAGAAAAAGAAGAAAACTGAGAAATAGAAAAAAAAAAAAGAAAAAAAAAATAGAAAGTCACCAACACCAAATCAAAATAAAATTCTCTTCTTTTTAACTTCACATGTTAACAAAAAAGTATAATATCCTAATTTATAATCCCAAAATATCCAAAAAAATTCAAAATTAACACACAAAAACAATGAGCAGAAGAAAGAATCTAAAAACCTTACAAGTTATGAATTCTGAAGTGTGATGTCGCCTTCAATGATGAAAACCTGACTTCGGCTATTGATGTCGCCGCTTTCTTCATTCGTGACTCTCCTCTGTGCCCTATTTTTCCAAAATCTTCAAATTAGATTTGAGAAGGATAATGAAATTCTGGGCTGTTAAAGCCTTTTGTTTTTTTGTTTTTACTTTGTTTTATTTATTTATTTTATGAACTTTTTCAAAAAAAAAAATAAGTCATAGATAGGAAAATAAAATGCATCTAATTTTTAACATTGGAACCCATGTGTTTTATTTTTGTTTTTAGGCTTATTGATGGTCAAGTTTGGAATAATAAAAATCTAGCAAGTATTGAGTTAGGAGAGCCCAACCTAACAAACATAACAAAAAAATTAGAAAAAAAAGTCAGAAAATTAGGGCTGATTTTCTTGAAGCCCAACGGCAAAAAAAAAAAAGAAAAAGAAAAAGATATTTAGTAAAAAAAAGGAAAATTGTATATTATTATTTGACTCATATTTTTATTTATTTTATACTTATTTTAATTTTCACTTATTAATTTTTAAATAATAACTCTAATAATAATAATATAAAAATAAAGGTAAATATACTTTTTGAATCAAATTTGTATTAAAATAATAATAATAATAATAAAAAGAAAAAAAAGAAGTTATTGATTATACAAAGTTTTATTTATTTATTTAGAAATTCTATTTCCATTCTTTCCTTAATTTTATTTTAATATAATTATAATCATTGGTATTATCATTTTTAAAAATATTTTTAATCTCAATATTTATTTCTTATCATTAAAATTTTTAGGTTGTCTTTCAATTTCATATCATTAAAATTATTTTTTCAAAATTTATATTAATAATAAATAAGTAAATAAAATTAATAAAAAAATTATAACACCAACGTATAACATTTTTATTGCACATGCTATAATTATCAAGATCTATGTTTAGTTACCATATCTTGAGTCTTATATGATAAAAATTTATCATATTTTAATTTTAATTAATTAAGTAATTATTTTATAATTTATTAAAATATACTTTATCAAATATTTTTCTTTAAATTATTAAATTGTTAATCAATCGATTGAATTAAGTTAAAATTATTTTATCAATGTAATATTTTATAACATTAATGTATAACGACTTTATTTTAATTAAAACTATTTTACTTTCAAATTATTAAAAATGTAAAATTTATTTTCAATTAATTAATCAAAACATATCATTTTTAATATTTCTCTAGTTAATTATCAAATTTAATTTATTTATTAATTAAATTAAAATTATTGTACTTAATCAATGTATCAATTTACAATGTTAATATATATGTTTCTACTAATACACGTTGTTAATTGTCAAGATCTATTTATATTTATGTTATATTAAGTCTTACAGAATATATAAATATTTTTTAAATTAAATTATATATTTTTAATTTATTAAATATCTAATTATTAATCAAAATATATTATTTTAAATATTTATTCCTATAATTATTAAATAATATAAGTTTGTCTTAAGTTAAATTATATTTTTAATTTTAATTAATTAAATAATTAAAATATATATATTATTTTAGAAATTTTTTTTTTAATTATGAAACTATTAAATTATTAACTAAATAAAAATCATATAATATAATGATTTATAACATTAATCTTTAGCGTCTCTATATTTACGTGTAATTGTGAAATAACTTTACTTTAAACCAACAAAAGTAAAGAAAGTATAATTTAAAAAATAGAATGAGAGAATAAAATTATTTAATAATAATAGAAATAAAATTGACAAAACTACTTTCAGCTAGTAGCTAGAATTAAAAATGATAATATGAGTAGCACTCAAAAAATTGCTAATAATTACCTATTTTAACTAATTTATTAAATAGTGTTTGTTTTATTAAAAAAAAACCTTTCAAGTTAACAAAATAAATTTTAGCTAGTTCAAATGCTTTACTAAATACACTCTTTAATAAACTTTAATAGTAATTTTTTTATTTTAAATTTATATTTTAACTCTGCTTGATAAGTTATTTAAGCTAATTCAAGGATTATTTTATAAAATAGAAAGATCATTTAACAATAACTTTATTTGGTAAAGTAACTAAAATAAGTAATTGCTAACTTTTATTTTAACAATGTTTTAACTAGTGTATTTTTAAAATTATTTTTTAGTATGCTAAAATTTTATTTTCTTTTTACATTTTTGTCCTTATTTTTTTTAATGATCCATTTTTTCAGCCTTCAATTTTTAAACCTCAGTACCTTTACTTTTTTAACAATCAACTTTTTAAAACTATTTTGTCATAAAATTTAATTAAAATATAGTTAAATCATTAAATTTTACTACAAATATAAACTTATCAAAATAATAATATAATTAATTTATATTATTTTATTTAATAATAATATTTTAAAATATGAGTAAAGTTAAAAATTTTATAATTATTTAAAAATATACAATTACTAAATTTCAAAATTTGTACTAGAAAGTAATTATGTCCTTCTCTGTCATTTTATATTTATCACCTAGTTCAACACTTGATTTTATCAAATACTTTTCATTTAGACTAAATTGATATTTTTATTCTTAACTTATTTTTTTAATTTCAAATTGGTTCCTTAAATTTAAATTATAACAAATTGGTCCCTTAAATATAACAAAGTTATGATGCTGGAAGAGATGTTATTTTTGTCATAATTTTATTATTTTTGTACTAATATCATTATGAACAAGATTATGTGACACTAATTGACGAATTTAACCTTATTGAAAGTCTATTTTTCTCTCTTTGCCCTTTTCAATTCTCAAGCACAATATGTAGTGTTGATAAACTACCGTTTTATTTACAAGAATTTAACCTATAGTTGATGTTTTATTCATTAAATTGGCTAATTTTCTTTTGATTTTAATGTAAGAAATAGTGATAATGTAACTTGGTGAAATTGAGCTAAATCATGAAGAAAAATTATATAAAAAAAGTAAAGAATTGATAAAATTGGTAAAGGAGTTAAATAAGCATGCCCTTGACATCAACATCCTTATGTTGATTAGACAAACCATATAGAGTGTAATAGAGGGATAAACATACTTTAATAACACAACTGCAAAAGAAGGATGAAAATATTTGTGAACTTTAATGCATCACAAAAAGGAATACTCTTTAGTATAAAATTCTTATGTTATGGAAAGAATAATGGATAAGTTTAAGAATATTTAAATATTTCCTTATATGTGTGTGTGATTAAAAACATGCCTTGATATCTTATTTATGATATGATTGCTTTTGAAGTGCATCAATTTAAATATTTAACAACCTCATTTTGTAGAAGCATTAATTGATTTTAATTAGAAACAAAAGAAATAATTTAAGTTAAAGATAAATGAGAATAAATATTTCTTTTTACTTAATTTATTTATGTTGGATTAGCTACAAAAATAAGTGAGAAATTGACCCTAAAAGGACACATACATGAATTATTCATTTTTCTTTATTACGAGTTACTTTATTTATATAGAATTTAGAACTTACTCTATAACCTTATTGATGTGAAATAGAACTAGTTAAATTTATTATTAGTTGACTACTTTGAGCCTAATAATGTTGAGATATTTCATTGGCACCCTTGTTTTGATTGCAATATTTCACATAGGTAGCCTTAGAAAATCAAAGAGACAATGAAGGGATCAAAAATAAAATAAAGGAAAAAAGCCTTTAAAAAAGAAAAAAAATAATGAGTGATGAAAAATTTAAATAAATAAAAAAATTTGAGAATAAAAATAGTTTAAAAAGTTAAAATAAAAATGAAAAACACAACACACTATACCCAAAAATTTGTGTTTATTAGATACGATTTAAAGGTTAGTTAAGCCCTTTGTGTATCTTTCTCTTCTTATATCCTACTTAACTTTGTGTTAAAACTTCTGGCCGTGCTACAATCATGACCTTTTAATTGCTGAGATAACTAGTCAAATTAGTGGATATTTATAAGTTTACAAGTAAGCTTATAACATGATATATTTTATACTATTATACGCCCTTGGGTTCCTTGAGATAAATTTATTATACTATATTTTATTTTTAAAAATAGAAAATTGTTTTGAAAAAGGAAAGCAAACATACTTTAAGACTTCTCTCTTTAGGGTTTTGGATTAGAATCTTTTATTTTTTGAATTTTGAAAATGTCTTGGGTAACTTTCATATTTCTTCTATCTACTATGCACTCAAACTCTAATCCTTTATCCAAGAACTCCTCTATCATCCAAGAGGCTACATTCTCCATTATAGAGTGATGTTCCTTCTAGAAGATATTAGTCATGTGAGTTTTTCTTTCCTTTTTGTTTAGGATTACGAACACATTATATTTAGCTTTTGCTTTGAACACTATATTCATGTGTAGCTAAACACTCCTTGCTATTAGGCTAAAGTAGATACATGTGATGTAATACTTTTAAAACTCTAATTTGATTTAATGATATTAATATTAGTTGTTAAGTAAAAATTTCTCTTTGTTATTATTGTTATTCATGAATTGGTTACTCAAAGATTAACTTTAATTTATCAATTAATAGTTGATTGTATCATTTATAGGTTAACAAAACTAAGTAGCAATTTGAGTTTAGACGTTCTAATAATCAATCTATCACATAAGTTTCCAATCAATTAAGTGAATTTAACAAATCTAGTGAGTCTTAATGCTTTTATTTACTTGTGATGAGGGTGGTGAATGTTGTTTGTAGTGGGTGCACATAAATTGCTGAAAGCAAAAACATCATAAGCCTCACACTCATTTCATGACTAGACTTGTAACTATACTTTTACTAAAAAAGGTCAGCGGGCACATGTTGTATCTGTGTTATTACGACTAAACATCAATTATCTATACTTATGGAAGACCTTAAGGGATCTCAGGGGTAATAATTGTAGAATTGTGATATATGTGTTATAACACAATGATTGTGTGATTCTAATATATATATATATATATATATATATATATATATATTGTATCATATTGATTGGTGTGATTATAATATATGTGTTGTAATACATCAACATGTGCGATTATAACGCATGTATTGTGATATATTAATTGGTGTGATTATAACACACACATTATGACATAATGATTGGTGTAAAAATATATGAAATAGTATGATCTTAATGTGTGTTTTAAAAATATTGCTAATATAATTGTTATCGTGTTTGATTTGTTATAAATTTATTATTTTAACTTGGTTTCAGTAGTGAGGAAAAGACTCATATGTACTTTCATTTTCAAGAAATAGAATATCATTATTCTGAGAAGACTGGTTATATTGATTCATATTAGAATCATATTCTCAAAATTTTGGTGTGAGAGTGATTTGCTTATTAAAATCTAATGTAATTTGGTTTTTTTCTTACTATAATTATTAAATTTAATTTTTAATATATTTTGACCATAACTTGTAAATATTGCACATCTATATTTTAGTAATATAAATGAAGTAATTGTTTAATATTGTTCAAATTTTAATTTTGTTAGTATGTTATATTATGACAAGAATGTTTAATTATGTTTTAAATTTGGTCACTTTAAAGTAATTATTAAATTTTTACAGATTGGGTGATGAAAAATAAAAATTTTACATTTTTGCAAGTTTTTTCATATTAAAAATGAGAAAAGATGAAATGATAATCTAATTAAGATTTTAATTTTTTTTTTATAAATTATCAAAAAATGGTTTATAAAAATAGGAGCGTCACCTAGAACATGTTGATTGTTAAATCTTTCTTATTGGGAATGGCAAAAGATTTTAGTTTCAAATCACGTTCATGTGCTAATGATAAATAGAAGTAAAGAAAAAGGTTGTAAAGAGGAGAACAAAATGCATGATAAAAATAGAAAAAAATCAATGTGAATATAAGGGTTGGATTGCTCTATGCAATCTTGAGTGCAAAGTTTTATATTTATAGCATGGCATTTGTAAAGAGTAGTTATAATCTAATTATAATCTAAATGACCATATTTATAACTCTTTGACCTATATTGTTTCATAAAAAAAAAATGTTTCTTTTGGTTTATCATTAATTTTTTTTTAAGTTTGTTCACTGTCACGTCAACAAAAAAAATTATAATGTTATAACAATGTATGCCATTGAAAAAGTAAAGAATTAATAAGTTGTTTATTGTCTCTAATTTATTGTCATATTCATTTTAATAGTTCCTTGGTTGTCTAAAATTTTTCAAGGTGTTAATCAACTAAAAATATTGTCATTCTATTTGTATTGATTTTTTCAATGATTTCATGTAAATCAAACAAAGCCTTACTATTTAGATTGAAGTTTTTGTCAAAAAAATAAATAAATTTAATCAAACAAAAAATAAAGTAATTCTTATTTTTACTAACATGCTAACAACCATGCTAACAACCCAAAACTAGTCAAATAAGCAACATGAAACTTAAAAGATAAAAGATGTCAAAACTTAACTAAGAGTAAGATAATAGACAACTTGTACGGAGAGGCTAATGTAATTGTGAATTTTATCTAGCATGAATAATCTTTCACACATTCTTTAACTTTGACTCTTTTAAAATATTTTAGTAATTTACACATTGCCTCTATCTATTGCTTCATAAATATATGGAATTATTAGTTTTGAATTGTCATTTATAAGTCTTAGTATTTTTATTAGTATGTGAATACTAATTTTTGTCCAGATAAAAAATAAAGTTCTAATTTTTCTAATTTGTATTTTCTTATCCTTTATTACAAAGAAAAAATAAATTTAAGTAAGCTTTTCACCTATATCAAACAAAAGTTGTTTGTCTAAGATGATTTATTTAGTATTTTTAACAAATTTGTCAAGTGTTTTATCATTATTTTTAAGATTATTCAAATATAAATAATTTAAACATTCAATGAAGATTATATTGCCTAAAACATGATGCAAGGTCACAATTTCGTAGTAATTTACCATATCTGTAAGTCAATCCATTCAAGTAAAGACTATTTAAATAAAAACATACATGTGTTAAATTGATTCATAAAAAAATCATTCAAGCAAAAAATTAAGAGTGTAGAGCTCAGAGACTAATAAATCAAGAAAGTACTAAATATAATGAGCTAATTAAGAATAACAATGAGAATAGCAAAGTTACATTTATTAGTGAAAGATAAAGGCATACTTTTTTTTCTTATCCCTATATATTTTACTAATATAAAAAAAAAACAAAAAAGGACATAAAACATTTTTTAAATACTCCTATGCAAAAATATAAAGAGATATAATAAAGTAATATTATACAATCACTAAAAGTTGTTCTTTTTTGACTTTTTTTTTTTGCATAGAGAAGGTAGTTAGCTTAAAGAGATTGAGTGAAAATATTTGAAAAAAAAAATTAGCCTACAAATGTTATTTATAAAAGAATAATTAAAAGTTTATGCAAAGATATTTAAGTTGCTGAGATATTTGTGTATATATTTTTTAAATATTAAAATCTATAGTTGAAGTTAAAGATTAGATGTAACTCATTTTTTTTAAAAATAACTGATATAAACTTTATATGCTCATACTTTTTATCTCCATTCATTAAAATTAATTTCAACCATGTTTCTCTTATTTTAAATCTCTTTACTTTAGTAATTGTATTGCATGCTAGTTATATATAAAAAAAATATATTACAAGAATCTTTACACAATCTTCAACTATAAATTTTAATTCTCACATCTATATGATTTAATTATCCATTTTCGTATAGGTATGTGTTTATGTTTTTTTTAGTATCTTTATATAAAATGAACTTTCTTTAACATTACAAGAAAGACTATATGGTCTTCAATTTATTTTGATTAACTTTTTAAATTTGTATAATATAAGAAAAGTGAAAGTTACGTATAGTATATTATACAGGATCAAAAGATAATAAAATTTATAAATAAAAACCAAATAATACTTACTAAATATCAAATAAATATATTTTATTTTTTCTATTTAATGTTAATATATGTAATAAAATAATTTTTTTTATAATTTGTTAAAAAATTTAAGTATGTTTATTTTTATTTATTCAATAGTATAAAAGATTAACTAGAAAAAATTAAATTTGAAATAAATTAAAATTTAATAAAAAGCGGACCACTTATAATTTTGGTCTCTATTTTTTGTTAATTAAATTTATCTAATTTTAAATATAAGAAATGAGGTTTCTTAGTAAATATTTTCACTTTCCATATTTAAATTATTATTATCTACACAAATATTTGAGGGTTTATACTATTTACATAGCAAAAAATTATACAATTTAAAATCAATAAATTTAACAAAAACTCATTAAGATTTAAATGATTTTACAAGATATAAGGTTAGAGTCTGGTTAGAGATTATTTTTTTTATGTTGACTGTAATTTGATGTTCTAATTAGTAATTTTTTAATAGAAGAATATTTAATCAATTAAAATTATAAATCTTTTGAAAAGTATAAAAATTTGTAGATATAAGTACCAGAAAATCCACTGGATCAATTTTGCTTTATTTTAAAATTAGAAAGATATAATTGACTTAAAAAATGAGAGACGGAAATTTTATATGATTTGAAATTGAAAGCTCCAAAAATAATTAAATCAAAATTAAATGAAGTAGTCAAATTAAACAAAATTATAAATACAAATTTTGAAAAACTTCTTGTGACAATTTATTAAAAGTAATTCGACATATGAAAGTGACAAAAAATTTGAAAACGTGAAAATTGAAGAGGTTCATACATGAAATAAATAAAATTAATAAAATAAAGTTAGATGAAGTAATTAAATACAAAATTTGAAAATAAAAATGTATAAAAAAAGTGCCATGTAACAACTTTGGCAACAAAAAAATTTAGTGTTATATATATCTTCTATATACAAATAAATAATAATAAATTTAATTTATTTAAGGCGAGAGATATATTAAAGAAGAAAAACCGAAGGTGTATTCGTCTTTGAAATAAATTAAAACAACTCAAAAACTAAACTTTAATAGCAATAAAGAGTGTAAAAGAGGTATTTTAATTATCTTGATCTAAAGTATGTTAATTTATTGAATAATAAATACATGTCTAATCAAGATGAGATCCAATCATTAAATTACCAGTGTTCTATTAGTAATTTTGAGTTTAAATTCCTGAAAAGATTGTAGTCACTAGTTAGAGTTTTATCGCCTGTAGAAAAGTTACTCATTTTAAATTAGATTAGTCAGATATCTATATAATATATTTATTTTGTGATCATCTTTGTTATTTTATCATGGTCTTCGGCCAAGTAAAAGAAGCCCAACAAAAGGATACAGTCTAATTTTCTTCATCAACCCAGCAAGCCCAACAAGTTTATGTGATATTGTGCAAATCAACTAAAACGTTGGAAAACAAACGATCCAAATTAAAACAAATAACCTTGAGAAGTTTAAGGATATGTTTGATTTCTCTTTTAAAATAATGCAAAAATTGAAGTTGTGTTTCACTATCCCTGAAATTATAATAATATTATTGGAAATACAAAAGAAATGATTACGTTTAGAAGAAAAATAAAGAATGAGAACCATAAAATGAATAAGGGAAGGGGGAAAAGAGAAATGAAAACACTTGAAACAATAATGGTTGATTTCAGAACGGTGGATGTATTGGGAAAATTAAAATATCAGAAGAATAACAGAACCCTATTCTTTAAAAAAAAAATAGTTTAGAAAAAGTGAATTTAATTAACATTAGATCATGAAATTGGCTTAAGGTCAACTTAAATAGTTGCTTTTTTATATATATAATAATAATAATAATTTGTTATTGACTAATTAGGAAAAAATAGATGCATCAAGAAGATAAAAATATTAATAAGAAATAAAAATTAACAAATGAAATGTGATTGATTGGACTACATGAGTTAGTCTTAGTCATTTAAACATTAGTTACTCTAAAATAACCATGACTGAAAATAGCATAAACAAAATTTATGATTATTATTACTTAATTTAGAAATTAGTTTAGTTTGTATAACTTAGAAGCATTAGAAAGTAAAATGGTTTTCCTTAATTCACAATAAAATAAAATGCAAGCATCAAAATATCAGATTAATTGTAATCTAAAACCTTATTTTAAATATAGGCTCAAGCTAGCAGGATCTGGGTGGATGGTGAAGTCCCAAATTCCAATGTTGGCAATGCTCACGGACATGATGATGATCTTTAGGACATCAAATTAGCAAATGATCAAGACAAGAGCCAACCTGGGATTATCTCATCGATCTTTTGTTTTGACAATGACCAATGAACATAATAAATATCATCATCACAGAGTACATCAATACCAAAAGGAGACAACAATCGAAGATACGTGCCTCTTCAATTATTTGTATTTTTTGTAGGATGTGAAAATGATATTACTTCGACCCCATTGTAACTCCCTTTGCAAGCAAAGGAGAAGGATACAAATCGACAAATATATTATCATAGATCAACTACTAAAAGTATATTCCATTTTATAATATTTATGATTGGTGATTGCCCTCGTGTGACAATAAATTAATAAGACAACGAATAAATCCTTAAATTGATCTTTCAAATTAGCATGTTAATACATTAATATTTAAAGATTGTCGTTTTCACCGATATAAATATGATATGAACAGTTTTCTTACTTTCTAATCTCTAGTATAATTTCAATTTAATTATCAATATGGTTTATGTTTCGTGATTTCGTGGGTCACACCCACGACTTAGTAAGATTTTCTAAGTGAAGTCACAACTATTGTACATGACATAAAGTATATATTTTTATTAAATATTATTGAAGTCTTATATCAAATGCAGGACTTAATCACTTAAAAGTTTTTCTGTAGAATAAAGTTTCAAATCACGTCTCGCATACAGGACTTTCATCTATCAACTTAAATTGAGTCGTGGTTTAATTATATATAATCACAAACTTTAATACAGACTGGCTCTTCTGTATGAATTTCATGTAAGATTAAGAAAATTACCAAATCGCGTCTTAATCATATAATTTCATATAAAGTAAAGCTAAATAATTAACGAATGTATTTTACTAAAAATGTATTTTAAAAAACCTTGCTAAAAGTCATGATGACCTATAACTTTGTACAAATTACAAACTTACGAGATTAAGTTTGAATTACATTATACAGGTAAAGATAAGATAAAAGAATTTTTTAAAATTTTGGTCATTAACTTATTTTTGGATGTTAATTCAAGTTAGCACTATGCCAGAAATTAGTTTTTAGAGTGCTAACTTAGATAGCATTTAGTAAAAATTATTTTGTATAAAATACTAAGAAAGCGGTTTCGCCCTATTTGCTCTCTAAATTTAACTTCTTAGAGTAGTTTCACAGGAACCGCTCTCTAATATATATTTCTGAAATCAGTTCATTTGAAACTATTCTCTAATACTGTTAGAAGTATAAAACTTTTATTCTTGATATTATTATTGTAAAAAATACATCTTATATACAAGTTTAAGTAACAACTTTATAGTTATACAAAAAACTAACCATGTAACTAACTGAAACAAAACTATTTACATCCAATATCCCTTCTCAAGCTGTAGCATATATATTTTTAATGCTCAGCTTGGACAAAAGAGACTGAAACTGTGCTGGATGCAGTGGCTTGGTGTGAAGATCTGCTAGTTGTGCCAAAGTAGGAATTGGCATAAGCTTGATGACTCCAACTTGGACTTTATCTCTTATGAGATGACAATCGATTTCAATATGTTTGGTCCTCTCATGCATAGCTGGATTCTGAGCAATTTGTATGGCAGAACGATTGTCACAATATAGAGGAACCGGCTGTTGCAGAGGTTGTTTCAGATCATGGAGTAAAAAGAGCAGCCACTAGATTTCACATGCTGTGGTTACTAAGGCTCTATATCCAGCTTCAGTAGATGATCTGGATATGGTTCCCTGCTTCTTTGATTTCCAGCTGATCAATGATGATCCATAAAAGACATTAAAATCAGTGATAGATCTTCTGGTTTCAGGACAAGCTGCCTAATCTGAGTCACTAAATGCCTAGAGAGAATGATTTGTGGCTGAAGAGAGAAATTGACTGAGTGTGCTAACAACAAAGCATAAATCTGGTCTTGTGTTGGTAAGATAAAGCAGTCTTCCAAGCAATCTTCTATAAGCATGAATATTAGAATAAGGTTTTCCTTCTGACTTAGAAAACTTGGTTCCAGGTTGTATGGGTGTAGAAACATGTTGACAAGCCAATAGGCCTGCATCTTCTAACAATTCTAGAGCATACTTTCTTTGTGACAAAGTGATTCCTTGTTGAGATCTTGCCACTTCTAAACCCAGGAAGTATTTGAGCTGGTCGAGATCTTTGATTTTGAACTTTGCATCTAATAGTGCTTTCACAGTTTGAATTTCTTTAATGTCATCTCCTGTCAAAACTATATCATCCACACAGACAAGTAATATAGTGATATGATCAGAATTACTTTTGACAAAAAGAGAATAGTTAGATTTGGATTGTATGTAACCCAAAGACAGCAAAGTAGTTGTCAATTTATGGTTCCACTGCCTGCTCGCCTGTTTAAGTCCATACAAGGACTTTACTAGTTTGCAAACCTGTCCTGTTTTTGTTGTCTTATAACCAAGAGGCAATGACATGTAGACCTCCTCATCCAAGTCCCCATGTAAAAAAGCATTATTTACATCCAATTGATGTAAATACCAATGCTTTGAAGCTGCCAGGGCCAGAACTAACCTTACTGTTGTGAGTTTAACAACAGGTGAAAATGTTTCAAAGTAGTCTAGACCCTATTGTTGTGCGTAGCCTTTTGCTACTAACCTTGCCTTGTATCTTTCAATGCTTCCATCAGCCAATCTCTTTATTTTATACACCCATTTGTACCCTATAGGTTGCTTGCCAGGAGGTAATTCAGTCAAAATCCAGGTTTTGGTACTTTCTAAAGCTGCAATTTCTTGGTCCATAGCCTTCTTCCAACAATCATGTTTAATGGCTTGATTGTAGGTTTTAGGTTCAGTGATTTGGGAAAGATTTAGAACATATGATTTATGAGGGGAGGACAAGATATCATATGAGAGATAATCAGAAATAGGATACAATATATCTGTAGAAGATGGAGCAGCAGAAAAAGTAGCTAGCATGTTGCAATGATAGTCATGAAGGTAAGAAGGCCGTTGTTTGGACCTGGTAGATCTTCTCTGTGGATTATGAGATGGAGGTTCAGTATCATGGAGTGTAACAGGCTGAGGAATAGGGACTGGTGTAATAATAAGAGATTGTTGATCAGTGATATAAGAGAAAATTGGTGAACTGGGTGATTTTAAGTTGACCATAGGATCCAAAAATTGATGTATAAGATCCTTGTCACTATTAAGAAAAGGAAATATATTTTCATAGAATACTACATACCTTGATAGGAAAATTTTCCTAGTATTGATATCTAACAGAAGATACCCTTTTACTCCTTCTTTTAAACCAAGTAAAACACATTTTCTTGCTCTATGTTGAAATTTAGTTCTATGAGTCTGAATGGTGGAAGCATAGCAAAGAGAACCAAAAACTCTTAAAAAATTGATGTCTGGCTTAGTATTATGCAAAAGTTGAGATGGTGAAGGATATGCTAATCCTTTAGAGGGTAGTATGTTAATGAGATGAACAACATAGCTAATAGCATAGGACCAGAAAATTATTGGTAAATGGGATTGAAACATTAAAGCTCGAGCAACATTTAGAATGTGTTGATGTTTTCTTTCAACCACCTCATTTTGCTGGGGTGTTTCAACACAAGATAAATGATGTTGTATCCCCTTTTGTCTATAAAATTCTGTCATGGAAAATTCATTGCCATTGTCGGATCTAACAACTTTCACATATATGCCAAATTGAGTTTTGATGTAAGAGACAAAACCAACAAGCTGTGTCCTTGTTTCTAATTTAGTGGTCATCAATTTTATCCAGGTGTATCTTGACATATCATCTACAATTGTTAAGAAATATTTAAAACCATTAACAGATGAAATGTTATAGGGACCCCAAATATCCACATGAACAAGATCAAAAGGGGCTTTTGAGACAGTAGCACTCAATTGAAAGGGCAATTTTCTTTGCTTGGAATATTGACAAGTATCACAATGTGAACATTTGATATCAGGTATATGATCATACATGTTTTGTAATTTGGTATAACAAGAAAAAGAAGGATGACCTAGTCTTAAGTGCCATATATCAACAGAGCTAGGCTTTATTGTAGAGAAAACGACAGAATTAACAGTATGTATAGTAGCTAAGGGTCCAAAGTAAGTAGGTGAAGGAACTGTCATGACATACAAGCCACCTCTTTCTTTAGCTTTCCCAATCATCTTCAATGATGACTTGTCCTGTATGACATAAGAAAACTCAGAAATATCAAATTTACAAGATAGAGATTTAGTTAATTTGGTGATTGAAACCAAATTGACTGAGAAATTAGGAACAAAAAGAACATTATACAAGGTAAGTTGTGGAGTTAGCAAACCAGTTCCAGAAAAGTGAGCTGATGATGAATCTTTATTAGGAAGAGACACTGAGATAGGAGTTATTCTACGATAAGAAGTAAAATAGGACAAAGAACTAGCTATGTGATCAGTGGCTCCTGTGTCTAGAATCCATTAAGAACACATATTACCTGAATCCTGAGAAAGAGTAGAAACATTATGAGAGCTCACAAGATTGGCAGAATATGTGGCTGTAGGATTGGTTTGAGGAATAAGAGCTAATAACCCATGAAATTGTTCTTTAGAAAGTCCCAAAGTCGAAGATTCACCAGAAAAATGAAGATCAGCAGAGGATTCTGTGGTAACATTGTGAACCTTTTTTGACTTGGAACGTGTGGGGAAGCCATGTAGCAGAAAATAGGTGTCTATGATATGATTTGTCCTTCCACAATGTGTGCATTGTCTAAGCACACCAAACTTTCTTCCTGAGCATCTATTCTGAGAACCTTGATATGGTGACTTTCCTCTGCCATAATTAGTATGAGGTGTTGCCTTTCATCTACCATAAGGTAAAGAAGGTGGAGGTATAGCTTGAGAATAGGATTGTTGGTGAACCTGTGCTGCCATAACTGACGATTCAAGAAGAATTCCTATCTAGAATTGCCTTTCTTGTTGGATTATCATCAAAAGAATCTTGGTCAGAGAGGGCAAAGGATCCATAAGAAGGATCTGAGATCTGACAGCAGAATAGTTATCATTCAATCCTCTTAAGAAACATAACACACAGTCATTGTCTCGATACTGCTTCATTGTGGTTGAAACATTACAACAACATGAATCAGTGGATTTACACTAAAAAATAGGATGATAGTTACAAAGTTCATCCCAGAGAATCTTCATTTTAGTATAGTAAGCAGTAACAGTGAGGTCATATTGATGCATTGAATAAAGATCCTGATGCAATTGCGAAATGCGTACAGAACCACCTTGGGAGAATCGACCTTTGAGGTCCTTCCATGCCGCAGCTGCTATGTCAATCCAGATAATGCTTGTAGCAATCTCATGAGAAACAGAATGATTGATCCATGATAACACCAGATTATTACATCGCTTCCAAGCTGGAAACATTGGATCAGTCGCAGCTGGACAAGAAATTGAACAATCGGCGAAGCCAAACTTGTTTTTCATCTGCAGCGACATAGTCATCGCGCGAGCCCATCCATGGTAATTGTGACCGTCAAGAATCAGAGAAACAAGGACAAACGATGGATTTTTGTTCGGATGGATATAGTAATGTGCGTGGCATCTTGCAATGATTCAAGGGTGACTGGAGATGCAGCCATGGAAGAAAGAAAACGCAGAAAAAAGCGAGAGGTAGAAGAAGAAGGTTGTTAAAAGGAATTGCAGAAAGACAGTTGCGGAAGAGCATGGTGAGGAATCATTTTCCTCCTGATACCATGTTAGAAGTATACAACTTTTATTCTTGATATTATTATTGTAAAAAATACATCTTATATACAAGTTTAAGTAACAGCTTTACAGTTATACAAAAAACTAACCATGTAACTAACTGAAACAAAACTATTTACATCCAATAAATACAGTTCATCTGGAACCGCACTGGTAATTGTATTTTAGAGAGCGGTTGTTAAATAAATATTCTCAAAAGTGCTATACTTTAAAAAGTAGTTCACGCGTGGAACCGCTCTTACAACTTTACAGAGCGGTTGACATGTAGAATTGCTCTGAAAGGTGTAGATTAGAGAACTGTTATTTCTTAACCGCTCTCAGATGTTGTAATTTTTAAATAAAACCCTAAGCCCTAATCTGGTTGTCTCTGTCGCCACGCCAAGTCTGTACATCAAATTTTTGTCTGTGTTTAGTGTTTTCTAAAAAAATTTTGCAGAAGAACAAGCACTGTTGACATCACATTCAGAATTTTAAGGTATATTCATAATCGTTTCTTTGTTTTTTGGCTATGTTTGGACTTTCGCACTCTCCCATTCTCTCTGTTCACTGAAACGTATTTGTATTATTGACGTTGAACAATTACAAACGTTCGTCCTCTATAATTGGCTTCAGGTGAACTGTGACAAATTAGTGGAACCTCTTTCATTCCAGGTTAGTGTTGTTGTATATGTATGAATTGATTATATTCAAATGTTGACCATTGTTGCGTGACAGAGAGCATGAAATTAGTTTTTATTTTGTAAAAGTTGATTTGAAAAGGTTGAACCTTAGGTTAGTTAACCTCTCAAATATTGTTGGAATGATTTTTTAAAATTTGTTGAACATGATATTAGGACACTGGTTAATTTTAATGCAAGAGATTAATGTGAAAATTCAACACTGGTTGACTGTAATGCAGGTGATTAATGTGAAAATGTATTTGATTGTTGTGAAAATTGATTTTTTGAAGTGAAGTCTCATGTTTTGTTGTTTTTTTTGTTGTTGTTCCAATATAAACAGAAAGCAAGGAACATGTTGCTATATATGTTGTTTTGGGAATTGAAATAAGTTTATGTATTGAACAAGATATTGTTGTTTGTTTTGCTCCCGTTATGTATATTTGCTCTGTGTAAATGAAATTAATGTTTTGTCTTATAGAATGTTATGAATGCATGATTATTGTTAGTGATTAAATTTGTAGGGTATGATTTGAAATCTAAAATTGAGTGAAACCTTAGTTTCCCATCAAATTGTCCAAGTTGGACAGTTTGTGAACACACTTATTCATTCATTGGTTAGCATTTGCTTCTCATAATGTTGTAATACTTAACAAAATTTGAGTTTGGAGCTTTCTCATTGTCTCTTGGTGCATGCTTGATTGAGGTAAATCATCTCATATTCAAGTTGTGTACTACGAGACTAATGCGAAATGCTGCCCAAATTTTGTCAAGTAAAAAATATATTTAAGTATAAATTGTTAATTAAGGTATGAAAAAGTTTGTTTTTAAATGGGATAGGGTCCTACCATATGAGAGTTAATAAGACATTCACATTTGTAATTATCGTAACCGTAGTTGGAGCAAATATGGATTGAGGTTAGATGGTAGCTGATCATTTAAGTGAAGAATACGAAGACAGAGTCAAAGAGTTTGTTAGATTTGCGATTAAGCATGCAACTGATGTCAACCATATTCCATGTCCTTGGTGGTATTGTTTGAATATGTTGCAAATAAATGCGAAAGAATTGGAAGAACATCTAATGTCCAATGGGATAGATGAAAAATATACTTGTTGGACAAAGCACGGTGAGATACAAGGTGGAAGTACATCAACTAACATGGAATCGAGTGTCAATTACTCAAAGACATTTAGAACAAATGAGAGTAGTCATGCTGAACAAATTCCAAATGTTGTCGAAGAAGATCTTAGAGATTGTCCAAAGATGTTTGAGAGGCTAAAAGATGATGCAGAAATATCATTGTATAATGGATGCACAAAGTTCACAAGATTGAGCTCTATTTTAAAGCTTTATAACTTAAAAGCCTCGAATGGATGGATTGATAAGAGCTTCACAAACTTGCTAAGTTTATTACATGAGATGATACCAGAGGATAATGTGCTACCAAAGAGAACATATGATGTTAAACAAGTATTTACTTCCATTGGATTGACCCATGAAAAGATACATGCTTGTCCTAATGACTGCATTTTATTCCGAAATGAGTATACATCACTAAGTCAATGTCCAAAGTGTAATGTATAACGATACCTAAAGAAAGAATCAACACCTACGAAGGTCGTGTGATATTTTCCAGTAATACTCAGATTAAGACATCGATTTCGCAATGCAGAAAATGCAAAGCAGATGACTTGGCATGCTAAAGGCAGAATTAGAGATGGAAAACTTAGGCATCTAGCAGATTCTCCACAGTGGAAAAAATTTGATGATGAATATGAAGAGTTTGCAACTGAAACAAGGAATATACGTTTTGCATTAGCAACCGATGGAATGAATCCCCATGGCATGCAAAGTAACACCCATATAAATGGCCCGTGATTTTAAAAATGTATAACTTACCTCCATGGCTTTGCATGAAGCGAAAATATATGATATTTTTTTTGTTAATCTCTAGTCCTAAACAACCTGGAAATGACATTAATGCGTACTTGTCTCCTTTAATTAAAGATTTGAAGTTGTTGTGGGATAATGACATAGAAGTATATGATGGATTTATAGATGAATATTTCACGGTCAAAGCAATGTTGTATAGAACAATTAATGATTTTCCTGCATATGAAAATCTTTCTGGTTATAGCATAAAAGGTTAATGTGCATGTCTAATATGTGAGAAAAAATAGATTACCTAAGACTATAGCACTGTCACAAGAATATTTTCATGGGGCATCGTACGTGGTTGGCACGAAATCATCGTTTCAGAAAAATGAAAAAAACTTTTAATGGATGTTATGAAGAACGACGATGTCCTTATTTGAAAAGTGGAGAAGAAATCTGTGATGAGGTTAAGCATATTAGAACAACATTCGAAAAATCTTTTGCCAAACAAATTCCAATTAAAGGTTGGAAGAAGATGTCAATTTTCTTTCAGTTACCCTATTGGAAATCTTTATACGTAAGACACTTTGTTAATGTTATGCATGTTGAAAAACATATTTGTGAAAGTGTGATTGGTACATCATTAAACATCGTGGGAAAAAAGAAAGATGACATCAATATAATACTTGACTTGGTAAAGCTGGAAGTACAATCTGATTTGGCTCCAGTGAAGAAGGAAAAATGGATGTTTTTACCACCCATAACATGTACCCTGTTTAGAAATGAGAAACGTGCTTTATGTGAGACTTTTTATTCAGTTAAGATTCCAGAGGGGTATTCATCAAACATTAAAAGTCTTGTATCATTTAAGGAGCTAAAGTTAAAAGGAGTGAAGTCTCATGATTGTCATATCCTAATGGAGAATTTAATTTCTATTGCTATACGATCTATTTTACCCAAAAAGATTCGCGTGGCAGTCACAAAGTTGCGTTTCTTTTCAAAGCAATATGTAGCAAAGTGATTGATCTTGGGAGATTACCAGCTTTACAAAACCAAATAGCTGAAACTTATGTGAGCTTGAAATGTATTTTTTACCGTTATTCTTTGATATCATGGTTCATTTGATCATTCACTTTGTGGAAAAGACAAAATTGTGTGGCCCTGCATATATGCAATGGATGTATCCTGTTGAAAGATATATGAAGATTTTAAAAGGTATGTTAAGAATAGAAACAGACCAAAGGGTTGTATTGCTGAATGATATTTAGTGGAAAAAGCAGTTGGATTTTGCAATGAATACCTGTTAAATATTGAATTATGTGGTACTCCAAAATCACGTTACACAGGAAGGACTTTAGGGGAAGGTAGCAGTGGTTGTCAATAAATAGAGGTTCCTAAATTGCAATAGGATCAAGCATACTTGTATGTATTACAAAACACTCCTGAAATTGAAACTTATATAAGCAAATCCTAATAGAGGTGAGAATTAGATAACAAAAGAACATAGCTAGCGAGTCATTGGATGGTTACAAGAACATATATGTGAAAAATTAATACAGAAGAATAATTCTGTTTTAAAAAAGATTCGATGGTTGTCAAAAGGTCTTTGTATTGATGCTTTTTCATACACTTCTTACTTAGTCAATGGGTTCACATTTTACATAAAAGAGCATGACGACCAAAGCACAATGCAAAATAGTGGGGTAACTCTTGTTGTTGAATCATTACATATCTTCAGTGCAAATGATAGAAATCTAATATATACAAATATGTCATACCTTTGGAGTCTTTAAACACATATGGGAGTTAGACTACACTAAGTTTTGAGTAGCATTGTTTGGATGCAAGTGGGTAGACAACAATAGTGGGGTTCGAATTGATGATTTAGGCTTCATAAGGGTCAATTTTTAAAAGGTAGGTTATCAAGATGATTCATTTATCCTTGCATCACAGGCTCAACAAGTGTTCCACGTCCCAGATCCTGTTGACAAGTTATGGTCAATTGTCTTGCTGTCTAATAAAGTAAATGCTTTCACCGATGGAGAATTAACGGAAGAAGAAATTAATGTGGAGGATGATCCTTTGAGAAGTGTTGAACACATGTCAATTGTAGATATGTTGACAAATGACGGGGATTTTTATGCAAGACATGATCATCAAGAGGGTATTTGGTCAAATGCATCATTTCATTCTATAAAAGGTCATAAGAAACTTAGTAAGGCTCCTAAAAAAAGAAAAAGATGTATCTATAACTAAATTTGAATTGATTATATTATGTTTTTATGATTTTACTTCTTACTTGTATGTAATTATTTAATGTTAATCTTTTTGTTATTCCTTGTAGAGATGACTTTTTCAGATAACATGGACGGAGGTCCCCCATATCACTACGCAGAGGCAAAAAAGAAAAATGGTCGAGGAATTACCAAACTGAAGTCCATTAGCAAATCAAGTAAGTTAGGACAAAAACTACAGATAATTTGAAACCATCAATTAATATTACTGATCTTTGTTGATCTTTTATGCTAATAGTTGTAACACTTGTATGTCTCATCACTTATATTTGCATGTAGATCAGTTGGAATGCAAAAAGGCAACTGATCAATGAATTTTTATACATTTGTGATAGCTATGTAATAGGCCTAATTAGTTGTGAATTATGCTGAATTGTATTGTTTTGGCTGAGTTTTATATTATTGGGCTTAATTGTTAAACTTTGTTAATTTTCAGATTTTAGAGCCTTTTGACCTTTGTTTATTGGTGTAGGTAATATCTCGGGCTGTAGTTATCGGATTTGAGTGATTCCAATTGCATTTGAAAGCTAAGAGAGGGGGCTACAACACTCATGGAGATTTAAAGGCTGAATCATAGCATCCATAAACAGAATTGGACCAAAACTGAGTTGGAAGACGCAATTCGCGGATTCTGGACCTTAGTGCAATGTTTGGGTCATATCTCGGCCCACAGATGTCCAATTCAACTCATTCCAGTGGCATTTGAAAGCTAACATCCATGCCCTGAATGACAGATCAATTACAAATCATAAAAGATGCACTTCCTGGGCGAATTTGAAGGAGGAAATTACGATTTGTTACGGGAGATTTGAAAAGTCAAATTTGAATAAAAGATTGGGAGTATTTTTTTTAGGCGCGTTTTTTTTACTTGGGGACTCGTTTTTTTGAATAGGTTTTTTTCTATTTTCGTGAGCTTCCATCCATGGAGGAGTAGTTTCGTTTATCTAGTTCAAGGATCAACAGAATGCAACATTCATGAGAATCGGTTTATAGATTTTATATTTGAATTCAGATTTCCTGGTTTCTTGTTTCTCTCCATTCTGATTAATATCATGAACTGAAGGTTTTTGTTCGATTTATTTTTGAGAGGCAATTCAATTTATTGTTTTGTTTCGGTTGAAGTGCATGAATTAATTTTCAGAAATTAAGGTTAATTAAGTGGTTCAGAAAGTTAATACGTTCAATTAGATTTTTAGAGGTTTCTAAGTTTAATTGAATTTGTGTTAATCAAACGCATGAAGGTTTTCGTGTGATCGCTTGATTTAATTTGAGGTGTCAGTTGAATCTAGTCTTTAACCATCGAATTTGAATAATATGTATTTTGGGATTCCGTGATTAAATGTTTGCTTATTCCTTCTTGATTCTTGAATTAGGTGTTTTTCCAATTGATTTAATCCTTTCAACTTTGACTCTGTTTTATTGATTCTATATCACCCTCTCGTCTTACATACTCTCTAAATAGGTTAATTTGTCTCTGTGATCCTTTGGGAAATGATCTTGGTTACTTACCTCGTGCTATAGTAATTAGGTTTATTTTTGACACATGTACGACCCCGTGCCAGCAACCGATTGACCTTAATAGATTAAAATTTGTACATTTCATTGGATTTGTTATGAGGAGTATAGTGCCAATCAGTTATTCTGATTGGACAAATGTCCCTAGTAATCTTAAAGAACACATTTGGGAGCAAGTAGAGGTACACATGATTACATTCAGTAATTTTATTTGGTTTAGTGTTTATGTGGTATTTGATATGTTTTTTGAATCCATTGTAGCAAACTTTTGAGGTGGAATCTATCCACAAAGATATTGTTCTTTCATTAGCTGGACGGGATCTTCGTGCATTTCGCACACAAATGAGGAAACATATCTTTGACAAATATGGAAATCGTGCCCCCATCCTCCAGAAAAGTATCAGAGATTTATCACAGTGACCGATCACAAAAGTATCAGAGATTTATCACAGTGACCGATCACTGGATGGACTTTGTCAACCAATCTTGCACAGAAGATTTTAAGGTAATTTATCTCACATTATTACTTCAATTATCATTTCATTTATAGTTGGTTATTGATTTGGTACGTTTTTGAATGCTTAATTTCAAAAAGAAAGTGAGGCTAATGCAGTAAAGGTAAAAGGAATGTCATACAGATATAGACGGTCAGCTAAAGGATATGCTTAGTTAGAGTAAGATTTGATATGTAATTTTGTGTCATATGTAACCTTGTAACGGTTTTTTGACTCTTATGTTTTCTTTAACGAAGGCATTTAATCTTAATTTTTGTGTAGAATGTTACATTTGGGTTTAATTTGACCTCAGTACCTCGACATGTCCTATGGAAAGCTACTAGGGTCAACAAACAAGGTGACATTGATGACAAAGGAGTTCAAAAAATAGTTCATGAATTTGTAAGTGGTTACTGCTAATGTGTTAGTATATTCATTATACATAAAGTTGTATAAGAATTCTCCTTTAATGATGTGCAAGTTTATGTTATGTTTATTGTAGGAAACCCTTTCACAGGTCACTCCAGACGCTAAGTCTGAATCAACAGCCTGAAATGACATACTCTCTTAAGCATTTGGTGTAGGAGAGCATCCAGGTCGTGTGAGGGCTGTAGGTTTTGGGGTGACCTAAAAATCTGCACTTGGGCCAGCACCATCATGTCCACATCCATCATCTACCGAAAGGCTAAAAATGAAGCATTGGATAGCGCATTTGACCAATGTAGTGACACAATTGACAGGGGGTTAAGGATTACCCCCATTCATGTCAGGTCAGATGCCGTTCAACCCTACTGCCTCCCCACCACTATGTATGCCACCCCCTTTCAATATTGCTCCTCAAATGAAACCAATGGCAAACATTGGTCCAAAAATGCCTGGAGATGCACCTTCTACTAGTCATAGAGGAATTTGCACACCAATTGCATCTGTTGACATTCCAGAGGTATTTAAACTCCACTAAATCATTATTTACCTTTTAATGTTTACTACTTTTGATTTAATTAGAAAAGAATATAACAAACTTGTTTTTGTAGGGTGATCATAACTATTTGCTATACTTGAACACCCCCTTTTCGCCTGGTTGCAAAAGGGAGAGTATATTGTACAGTGATTAGGGACTCCTTACATAATATGACTCTTCCTCTAGAGCATGGTAAGGTTTCACTAGAGGGAGTGCAACAACATAAGGAGGAGTCTGCATTGTTTGTCCCAAATGAACAAGCAAACCTAATTTTCCTGAGAGATGTCATTGGTACTTATGTTACTTGGCTATTTTTTCTAATCACTTTAAGACCCAAGGTATGTATGCAAGCTTCTTTATAGTTTGGAAGACTAGATGTTACTCCTAATACATACATATTTCAGGTTGCCCCTTCATTAAGTAAAAGGTTAAGGAAAGAGACAGGCTACTCAAAAGAGTCCATTATTGGTCCATCCAATAAAGGTAGCAGTGCTTGTGTATCATCAGAGATTCTTCAGTTGGTAGAAGCCCAAGGTGCTGCATGCTTGGATATGATGAAACTTTTTGTGAGAAGTGATTAAGCCATTGATACAGCTACAATTTATCTGACAACTCTGCACTAGGATAAAGAGTTTTATGACATTGTGGGGAAGGAAAATATTTTAGAGGTCATACATTGACATTAGTTGAGTGCCTCTAGCATTAACCTTTACATACGTTAAATTACTTTACAACTTTTTGTACATTTCATTGTATAATGCATTTCAATTCTACTTTTGAAATACAAGATATTTGTGTGAAGCTTACTTGCATGGGACAACAATGGCAAATAGATTCTCATTTATATCTCCGTATGAAATGGATGAAATGCTCACTTGAGTGAAGATCGCTTGATTTTAATGTTGGGTAAGTCAATATGATTGAGACTCTACTTTATGTTTTATAATTTAGCATATAACTTTTAATTCTTGTAATCTTAAACATGTATTTATACTTTTGATAGGCAACATTGGTTCTTGGTTGCCATCAATACCTCTGACGAGACTATGTATTATATGGATCTTCTACGCAAGCAGCTAAAGATCAGAACATATATGTAGAACTTATTTAATAAGTAAGCATTCATTTATGTCAAATAACTATGATTAATGTTAAGTGGTTCAAATATATCTAAGTTCTTTCATACACCATTGTTAGTGTTCTTGTCACGTATCGAGCATAGAGGGAAGTGCAGCCCTCTAGGACAAAGATGCATCAAACAAGATGGGTCACTGTACAGGTAACACTAGAGCGTAACCGCTCTCCAAAGTATACATTTCAAAGCAGTTAAATAATCGCTCTCCAAAATTCAAGACATTGCATAGCGCAGAATTTTATAACACTTATAACTGCTCTCTATGAACAACCGAAACTGTTCTAACATCTCATTTCTGGTTAGTGTAGTTACACTTTTTTTGGCTACACTTATTTAAACCATAATGAGTAAAGTATAATTTGGCATTTGTTGGTCTAACTAGACATTATTGGTTTTGCAATTTATTTGTATAGGTAAAGATAAAATAAAATAAAATAATTTATTTAAATAAATTATATTTAAAAAAAATCATTCAAACTTTCAAATTATTTATACTTAAAACAGATAGATTTTTATTTTTAAATAAAATTAAAGTAATCTTAGAAATAAAAGTTAACCAATTTTAGTAATTAATTATGGTAATTACAGACTTGTTAGTCGATAGTGAGTCAAATCTAGGGTGACCAAGTTGGGTCAAAGTTATTTCTTTTTTCATACTTTTAAGCCAACCCACATATTTTGTTAAATTATTCAGATTGGCTCATTAAATTCAACATTTTAACAATTATATACCGAATTTGTCATTTTCTATCTCAGTATACTATAAAGATAAATGTGATGTTGAGATCTTTGGAATAGTAATATGTTATTTTTGCTAAAAATTCATGAGATAATAAATAAAAGGGTACCCCCAAGGTTATATATACAAAGTTCATTGAAGACTTAAAAACTTTTCAAACATAACAAAGGCTTTATAGATCAGTCAGAGGAAGAAAAAGAAAAATTCTTCATCTTGTCCATTAGCTGTGACCATGATCTAAATTTTATTATATCCACCACACTATCAATATTTATAACTTCTTTTTTAAAAAAGATACTATTTCTACGTGTATCAGATAAGGCACTATTCGGTCATCTTTAAATAAATTAGGAACCCAACATCCCTTTGACCTCACCTCTAGACGAAAGGCCTCACCACCCCTTCGACCTAACCACCCTTTCAGCCTCACCTCTGGACGAAAGGTACCAACACCCTTTCACCCTCACAAACTCTTTGGCCTCACCTCTGGACGAGGGGTACCATCATCCCTTTGGTCTCACCTCTAGACGAAAGGTACCAATACCCATTTGGCCTCACCTCTAGATGAGTGATACCAACACCCCTTCGGCCTCACTACCCTTTTAGCCTTGCTCTTGGACGAGACGTACTAACACCCCTTCGGCCTCACCTTTGGACCAAAGGTACCAACACCCATTCAGCCTCATCACCCCTCCGGCCTCACCTTTGGATGAGTGGTACCAACACCCCTTCGGCCTCCTTCACTTTCGAAAGAGGGGTGTTGTCACCACTTCAGTTATATCAAAATAAATTAACAAGTTTATTAAGGTAAATAACCAACAAAGAAAAGGTTAATTATCCAAGTTGTTAGAAGGTTAATCTAGAGTTGACTCATCGAGCCCATTAGCCCAATATTATGCCTATAAAAGAAAAGTAAGAAGGACAAGTAAAGAGAGATTTTAGAATATTTAATAATATTTATTGCTTTATACCAAATACTTATGTGACCGTCGGAGTGCCATTGCAGGTACCCTCCCTTTTACGGATAAGGAGAATTTGAAATATTCTACGAAGACATCACAACAGTATGCGAGGACAGAAGTTACAGTGAATGAGTGTATCCTTTGCAAAAACATTTTGGCGCCCACTTGTAGGGCTCAAATTGCTTCAGCCCTCATTAAACATGGTACAAACTAGGAGTTAGCAAGAAGGCCCTAGCTAACAATGAGGAATACTTGGAAAACTCGTAGGACCCATTCAGAATCAGCCTATACCGGAAGAAGTTCATGTGGAGAGGGGAGAAGATGAAGATATGTCCTCAGTTGTTAAACAGCTAAAAGTGAAGATGATAAAGATGCAGCGCCTCTGAGAAAAAAATGCTTATGAATTGTCTGTGTTGCAGAGGGAGAACGCTAATATCAAAAGAGAAATTAGAACCTACATTCCTTCCCAAGTTACACCTCTTGTTCACAAACAAGAATCATTCGCCACATTTAGCAGCAAATGAGGGCTAGCCCCTCAGTTGTGAGGGATAGACTTCCAAGTCGCAACCCCTTTACTCAACAGACTTTGGAAGCTAGATTACCAAACAAATGGAAAAGTTTGACACTGGAAAAATATGATGGACCTTCTGATCCTGAGGAGCATGTGGATATATTTACTATCTAAGTCGGCCTTTACACTAACAATGATGCTCTACTATGCTGAATATTCCTAACATTGTTTTGTGGACCAACTCTCAATTGGTTCACTAGATTATCGCCCACTTCCAAAGACTCGTTTGCGACACTTGTCACGCTCTTCAATTTGCAGTTTGCCACCAGTCGTCCTCATCAACTGATCTCGTTGGCTTTGGTTAATATTTGCTAGGAGAAGAAGGAAACACTCAAGGCGTTTATGGAACGTTTCGGGCAAATGGCCTTCTCTATCCAGAACTTGGATATGGCAGTTGCGATGCACTATCTCACAACAGACCTTAGGCCAAGTCCGTTTGTCAACAGTATCTGCAACAAAACTCCTATCGACCTAGATGAACTACGTTATCGAGCAACCAAGTACATGCAAATGAAAGAACTGGCCGAGTTTTGCAACCAGGCCCGGATGGAGCAAGTGCCCAATTGAAGAGAATCTAAAGGGAACGAACATGCAAGAAACAAATACGGAAACAAGGACCAAAAGATCAGAATTGAACGTCTCCCGAGGGGACCTAGGTCTGCGAGTTACACAACGTTAAACACCAATCGATTCAGGGGTACTCGAGCAGGCTTTAGCAACAGAGATATTGACAATACCGAAGCGTGCGAACACTCCCACTCGGCTAGAAATTGTACTTTGTAAATTTAGTGCACTCTTTCCTTACTCGAGTTTTGTCCTTTTAGAAGAACGTAAAAAAAGGTTTTTCGGATAAGGTTTTTAACGAGACACTTTATCAATAAAATGACAGAACTTTCTTTACAAGTCAACAATCTCTTATTATTCCCTCTCGGGTACCTCACTCGGCTAAGGTTAAATTGTCATCACCTCTCAAATATCTTAACCAAGATTCAGTTATTTCCTCTTGACAACTTATCTCGGTTAGTGTTTATTTTCCCAAGAACCTCGTTTGGTTTGATTATTTTATCTCTTAACAACCCCCTCAGTTAAGGGAGAATTTACATCTACCCATTCAGTTCAAATGTTCACAGACGCTTACTATGAATGATTACTGTTGTGTAACTTATTCGATTCAAAGTGTTAACTAGCTGCAAATATTGTAGTTACCAATCATTTTTAACTTGTTCTGTTTTTAGCCATGCATAATGTTGTCACCAAAAATTTCATTAAACACTTAACAAAATTTTATTAAGAAAGAAACTTGTATATTCCAAATGAAGGAACTAAAAGGCCAGACAAAAATAGGCGCTAATGGCCTAAAACATATAAAAAATACGTATAAACCTCCTCGGCATAATTCATCTTTTAGACTAATGATCCCTTGCAATTTTCCTATATTCGGTTGTTACTTTATTTAAAACCTGAGCCAAGTCCCCCTTTTCGATTGATACTCCATTTAGGGGTTTAGCTATTGAACCACTACTCGACCCCAAACTATCCCTCAACTCAGATGCCGATAACGAGTCTTCCCACTCTATTTCCCTCTCTATTTGTAAAAACTAAGAACAAATCTCGAAAATGGCTAGGCATATGTACTTGAAATGCAAATTATAGAGCAGAACAAAAGTAAGCATTCCACATTGCCCAGACCCCCTCTTTTATAGTGTGGAAGGCATCGAGGAGATGAAGAGTCACTTATCTTCCTAATGTAACACCCCGAATTTTTGTAATATTAATTATTGTATTTATATAAATCTAAATGCATATATGTGTGTGTGTTGACTTACTTGATAATGATGTTTATGTGTATTAAGTATATGGACGTGTGTATTATGTGTATGCATGACTGGATAGGGCTGAATGGGCTAAGTGCCTAAGTGTAGGGAGTAATTCTGGGCTGTTCTCGCTGCAGCGAGATAATTCTCGTTGTAGCGAGAGGGCCTTAGGAGGAAGGACTGGAACTGTCACCTTCTTGCTGTAGTGAAAGAGCGACAGTTTGGGGTGTATTTCTAGGTGCAGTCTCGCTATAGCGAGATTTTGCAAAAACCAGAGTGCAATTTTGTCTGAGATTTTCGCTGTGGCGACAAAAGGCGTCACTGCAGTGAGAGGTGTCTCACTGCAGCGAGAATATCTCGTTGTAGCAAGAATGTTGCGACTAGGAAAGTATTTAAAGGGAGTTAGGGTTCGGGGAGGGTTATTTCTCCCTCTCCCTTCAAATTCCCTTCGATCCTCTCATTCCTAAACCCTCTTCTACCGATTATATTGCCTCCAAAGCCATTCATGAGCTTGATTGAAGGTTGAACCCCTGTGGGGAACGCTTGGAAGTGAGTTTTAATGGTTAGAGTTCTATTTCTCATCCCCTTTTCTCTGTTTCTGAGTTTCCTTGGGTTCTCATGGAGTTTCTCCATGTGTTTAGGATGAAATTCGTGAGGGGAAGCACTTCTTGGTGGATTTAGCATGTGGGTCTTCAATCCAAGGTAAGGGGGGACTCTATCCTACTCTTTTATGCATGAATTGTTGTTATTGTAATGCCTTGGGTTGTATGTGTCAAAAATCATAAGACTTGAGTGTAGTGCTTCCCATGAATGAATGTATTCCCTTGTCTTAGTGCATTGATTGTTGAATTGTAACTGAATGTGTTGTGTGTTGAGTTGATGTGGATATATATATATATATATATATATATATATATATATATATATATATATATATATTGGTTAGTAGCTGAGGTTGAGATGAGATGAATAGCATAAGTTCTGGTGCAGGGCTTTCTCGCTGCAGCGAGGGGATTCTTGCTGTAGCGAGAGGTCCCAGGGAGAAAGGCATGCGACTGTCGCCTTCTCGTTGTAGCGAGAGAGCGACAGTCTGGGTTGCATTTCTGGGTACAGTCTCGCTGTAGCGAGATTCTGCAGAAAACCAGAGTGCAGTTTCTTCTGAGTTTTTTGCTGTGGCGAGAGGGCGTGTCGCTGCAGCGAGGTCTCCTCGCTGCAGCAAGCATTTGTCGCTGTAGCGAGAGCGTCGCATTTCAGACTGTATTTAAGGGTCCTTGGAGAGCTGCGCGAGGGTATTTTCAAAACCCTCCACCCCTCTCTTCTTCCCTTCGCCTTTTCGGTTGATTTCTGCCCCAAATCACTAGAAAACCCCAACCTCTTGCGTGATTCTAGGCCGAGGGGAGTGATTGAAGCCATTTTGGGTAAGTTCTATAGTTTCCTTTTGGGATTTCTTGAAATTCTCCAATCCCCATTCGATTTTATGAGCTTGGCTGCGTTTGTAGGGAAGTTCTTGCAGATTCTAGGCTTGAATAACCAAGAGCACCTTGAAACACACCGGATTGAGGTAAAGGGAGCTTGCCCTAGGTCATTTTGGTGATTTGAGAGTGATGAAAGGTGTTGAGAGAGAGTTAGAGCTGCGTTTTGGAATGAAATTGTTGTGTTGATGTGATTGATTGTTGTTGAACTCTAGGAGGAGTAATTTGATAGTCGAATGATAGAGTATTGTAGTTGTATGCTGTGAAAAACCCTAGGAAGGATGACCCAATATGTAAATATGACGTGTAGTAAATTGCTGGGCTGTTTGCTGAGTTAATAATGCTGTACTTGCTGAAAATTTGCTGAAAATAGCTGAGCTGTTATATGATTATTGCTGAAATTATTAATATGTTGATTGCTGCATCATTCTAGAGCTGAATAGGGCTGTCATGATAGGCGCTGTGTCACATGCTAGGTGGGTAGTCATGTGGCTTTAGAAAGCTGAGCTGTATTATTTGGATCCAGATACTGGAACAGGTCGCTCCCGGACCGGCACAGTTCCTCTGGACTTGCTGAATGTGCTATTAAAGGCCAGATGGACACTGTTTCTCATTTTTGTAAGAGCATGAGCTGGGCTGGGCTACATGGGCTGTAATTACTATTTCTGCTGATTTGTTGCTATTATTTTAATTGATATGCTGTTTCTTTTTCTAAGCTCACCCTTGCAATTGTTGTTGTTGTGATGTTGTGCTGCGATGACCGTACTTTGGTACGTGAGCAGATCAGACAGGTGAGGCTTCGGCTTCCCAAGTTGATATGAGTAGCTGATGGAGAAGTGGAGGCTTAGACATTAGGCTATGTTAGGACTTTCTCGTGTATTCGACTTTTGCTGAAATTATTATTTGTAATGACAAACTAAGTCATATTTTGTAATACTTACCTTGTTTAAAGATTTATTTCAAATTACTACTCGCTAATTTCCTTGATAATTGTCCATGAGTATCTAATTAGGGTGATTACTGTGTTTTGCTGAGATTTAGCGAATTATGTTTATGACCTTGCCTTGGGGTCGTGACATTTATTTTGCTGAATATTGAGTTGTGGCTGAGTTAGAAGGTAGAAAATGTGCAGAGAATGAAAGTTGATTGAGAATTGTGATGAGGGCCATGTGCCGTGAGATGTGAATATTGTGTGTGTGTTTACCCAAAATGGATGAATGTGAATTGTATGCTAAATGTTGCATGATAGAATGAATATTGTGTACCAATGTGGACCCTAGGGTCATGTAATATAGATGAATGTTGGCCATGTGCCGTCTAATGTGAAATGAATGTGGGCCTAGTGCCGTGTATTTGAATGCAATGTGGGCTGTGTGCTGTGTGAGAGCCTAATTATTACGTGTGTGAATGAAATGTATGTGAATGGGGCGTGTGACGCCGTTATAATGTGCTGTGAATGGTTCAACGATACACTGGGGGTGTGGAAGATGAGGACGGTAGAAATACCTTGGGGAAGAGGGAGTGGTGGTGATACTGACTGTGGAACGGGTGCACCACGGGCCACACACTCTCTTCTTGACTAGACCTCTGACTACTATATTTGCTGAGTGACCCATGACTGCCCACGTGGTATCCGTGAGGCGGGGGTAACCGACGACCATTCATAGTGAAAATTTGTGATCACAGTGCCACAGTGAGTGTAGTTAGCATGCATATGCATGGATTTATGTATTGTACTTATGAATGTGAAATGTTGTCGATGCCGTGAGTGCATCGGTGTTAAATTGACATGAGCTGTGTGATAATGCTGCTTGTGATTGTATTTGTTTAATGTATTGAAAATGTTCTGGAGGTGAGACTCTACGTGGATTGTGTGTTTTTGGGTAGTGTAGAGTACTCATCCTTACATTCATCTTTCAAGTAATCAAGACGATCAGCACCGGACTCAGTGAAGGGACAAATGGACTGCTATAGGACATAGAATTTATTTTGAAAATATTGTAATTGAACTAGTCCTATAGTAGTCATTTGATATTAATTTGTAACCCTTCCCTTGTTTCAAAGTATTTTATGAAAAATTGGTTATTCTAATTTACAAAATTATTATTAAATTGAAATTAAAATTAAGGTATTACACCTAACGGTTAAATCTGATCAGCATCAGTGATCGTAAAAGCCCAACTGATAGTCATATTTTAATACATCTTTCTCTCTATGTTTTCGATTTAATTGAGTCTTTTTAGTATATTATTTTGATGTGTTAGTTTAGATTTGTGTTGGTAAGTCATTTAGGATTTAAATTTAAATCTTTCTTAATTTCCGCCATAAATTCTTGTTTTGACACAGTTTCTTGAAAAGACTATATCTGGAGCTACACTACTCGGAATTGGACAAAATTGGTGTCCCTGGAAAGATAAGAGAGAGATCTACAACTTCTCTGTTGCGAGAAAAGCCCAGTTCAAACATCTTCAGGCCCAAAACTGCGTCACAATGTTGCGGTCCTGCAATGAATTTTTCAGAATTTGGTTTTATTGTTGACATTACTTAATTAGGGTTTTAGGAACCTTGTTAGGAAGTTGGACCTTAATTAAGCCCAATTATTTTGTCTTTAAATAGGGTTTATGATTTCGCGTGGGGATCTTCTTCCTTTTTTTTTGCCTTAATTTTCAGAATTAAAAATAAAAGCTTTCGTAAGGATTCCTCTCGTCTCCCTCTCTTTTATTTTCGGAAACTTCATCCCCTTCTCTAATTGGTCGAGCAACATGATTACGAAGCAAGGCTAATTCATCAACCAGTTCAAGGTTTCAAAAACTACATTGCATTTGAGTTTCAAAATAGGTTTTATCGAATTCCTCCTTTCCTTCCTCTTTTCTAATTAGGTTAATTACGTTTTTCATGATATGGAATTTTTGTTGCATCCTAAATAGAAAGAATAGGTTAATTTCATATTTGAATTAATTGGATTCACCTAATTTAATCAATCAATTGTTCTAAATTTTGTTAAAGCATTGGGTTTGCGATTGCGGTTCTTGTTTTGATGGAATTCATAATCTAGATTTAGATTTTAGGGTTGTTGATGCGCATTGAATTAGTGTGATTGGAAATTCGTTGGGATTATATTTGTGTGAACGACGAGAATTGCATGTATGGGTTGAGATCTTGAATTGGTTGAATTTCATAATCCTTAATTTTCATTTTTGTTATTTTGTCGTTTAAATTCAAAACAAATCCTCCCCCAATCTAATTTGAAATTGCATGATGGAGCTAAAAATAAAATGCATTTTATGTCCTTGAGAGATGACCTAGGTTTGCTTCTTGTATTGCACAAATTTTGAGAAAATCTAGCTTTTTTGATACCATTGCGACGTGGTTATCACCAACCTTTTTCTTTCATAACACGAACTACAAGGGGACATCACCTCCGTACCTACTAGTTCTAAAAGAAAGCCTAATTCAAACCCTTACATCATACCTCCTCGGGCTTAGAGGGCAAGTGTACCAGATAAGGCACTATTTGGTCATCCTTAAATAAATTAGGAACCCAACACCCCTTCGGCCTCACCTCTGGACGAGGGTACCAACACCTTTTGGCCTCACCTAGGACAAAAAGGTACCAGCACCCATTCGCCCTCACCTCTAAACGAGTGGTACCAACACCCCTTCGGTCTCACTACCCCTTCGGCCTCACTCTTGGAAGAGTGGTATTGTCATCACTTCAGTCATATCAAAATAAATTAACAAGTTAATTAAGGTAAATAACCAATAAAGAAAAAGTTAATTATCCAAGCTGTCAGAAGGTTAATCTAAGGTTGTCTCATTAAACCCATTAGTCCAATATTATGTCTATAAAAGAAAAGTAAGAAAGACAAGTAAAGAGAGACTTCAGAATATTTAATAGTATTTATTGCTCTATACCAAATACTTACTTGATTATTGGAGTGCCATTGCAAGTACCCTCTCCCATACGGACAAGAAGAATCTGAAATATTATACGAGGACGTCACAGCAGTACGTGAGGACAGAAGTTACAGTGAACGAGTGTATCCTTTGCAAGAACACGACATAACTAAATAAACTAAACTTTAGCAAACTAGACAATCACTGGACAATTTTTTTCCACGATCAAATTGCAACAATGTGTTAGAAAATAAGATATGCCATCTTGAGGCAATCCCAACCAATTATAAAACTATTTCCGTATAAAAAATTATAATTTACAATAAAAAAATCAAGTAATTTGTAAATTCCTCTGGTTCATGACAACAGGTGCATTCACGTTCCTGGACAATTTGTGAAATGTTAATTTTTTTTCCTCAAATTCACTTTAGTAAAGATCCTATGCAGCAAGATTCTCATTATAAAAACAAAAACCTTAGATGGAACAAGTACACTTTGAAAGCATATGAAAAAAGGTCCATATTTGAGTTCATACCTTGTTTTAATAGATCATTAGCTAACCTGACTACATAGCAACCTTAAAAAACTTCCAATCCAATAGTAAATAAAGTGTTGTCTTAGAGTGAACATTTATATCTTACAAATTAAGGTTCCATCATGGCTTTTCCCATGCAAATATCTACCACCTCCACCTCAGCTCCCTTTATCCAAACCTCAACTTCATATACTATACTTTTTTGTTGTTCTGAAAAGTTAAATAACCTATTGTATTTGTCACTTAATCTAACACTCTTTACCACTTTATCCTCCTAGAACCTCACTTTTCTTCCATTACCAATTTTTATTTCTATATTCTTCTTGAATAAACTCTTGTGATATATGAACCTGCACATTCTTCCTAAATTTTGTCACCACAGTTGATATATGAACCTGCATATTCTTCCTAAATTTTTTCACCACAGACCCATAATGTAATCCCGATCTTAAAAAATTTTGTTTATCTTAACTATATTTTTGTTCTGAACAACATAAACTATTACGTTCACAAAGCATCCATCACCTCTATTTTTACAACAAGGTCACATTAAGAGCTTCCAAATTTTTTATAGCCATCCCACACAATATCCTTTGAGTAGCATGTTTTTCTCCAATATACCTAAGATAATTTCTTCCTCTAATTGCTCCCTCCCTATAAAAGATTTTTTTTTTTATAAATTTTGAATTTTTTTATTAATTTAGTAATCAATAAATATTATTATTCTAAAAAGTAAAATAAAATATAATTTATATACACACATGAAAATGGCTTATGGTTAAAAATAAATTTTTTTTATTATAAAAGTAGTATATTTCTTTAGAAAAAATGTAGTCACTTGTTTAAAATATTAATTTTAATAAATAAAATTATAATTATGCATATATATATATATATATATATGTGTGTGTGAGAGTTACTCATAAATTATGTCAAACTTACAAAACTTGAGTTTGGCCCATTTATATAATTAAGCTTAAATTTATGTTTGAGCTTGTTTATTTAAATAAATAAATGATTAGTCTAATTAAACATTTAATAAGTCGAACTCAAACTCAAATTGTTCATAAGTAACTCAAGTTATTTATATTCTTACACTTTGACACTCTACTTCACTTTTTTTGTTTGATTTACTTTTTAATTATTGTCAATAATAACATCCTAAACTTCATTTCATTTAGGTGTGTTCACATACTTTTTAGTTTTCTTGCCTAGGTGTGTTTTGTTGCTTATCTTTTTTCTCTACATGTTTCATCTTATTTTTTTTAAGCTTTTTACTTCGCATTCTCACAATTGTTACTGATTATGTAGCTTTTCTTCATGGTTAGTGAGTTTTCATGCCTAAATGTGTTTTGTTGTTAACCATTTCTCTGTCAGTCTCATCTTATTATTTTTGGCCTTTTACTTCTATTCTCATAATTGCTACTAATTATTTATCTCATCTTTATAGTTAGTGACTAGCGTTATTGTCGATTCTACTTCTATGTGCTTCTGTGTGTTCTATTTTGCCCATTCATTATCCTCACGCTAAGTTTGTGCTTGTCATTCTAGTTTTAATTTGGAGAGTTTTTATATGTGATTTTGATATTTCTATTCTTAACTTTTTATGCTTTATAATTGTAGGCATGTTTGTAATATGAGTAGACAAAATTCATATTAAGTACTTGAAAATGAAGATACTAGTAGAACTCAAGTGAAAAGGCTTTCAATTCCACCAAGTAGTGATAAATGAAATAAGACAATTACAATATCTTCT
Source organism: Abrus precatorius (assembly GCF_003935025.1). Taxonomy (NCBI): domain Eukaryota; kingdom Viridiplantae; phylum Streptophyta; class Magnoliopsida; order Fabales; family Fabaceae; genus Abrus; species Abrus precatorius. Next base: position 3,467,970 of record NW_020874362.1, on the reverse strand, counting down.
GTCTTAGTTGAATTACCATCGTAAGTTTGACCTACTCAATTATCTTCAATAATGATATGTACTAAAAGAAACTAAGTAGACCTCCTATTGGATGGCTTTATTTGAAAAAGATTGGTGATGAATGGTCACTCCTATATGCATGCAATAATTATACACATGGGACAACAAACATATATAAACACTTGAAAGCATGTTCAAAGAATCTAAATAATGAAATCGACAAGAAGCAAAAAATAATTGCATTTGGAAAAACAATGTGAAAGATAACTCAAGAATAAATTTGAATTCAACTTGCAAAAATGATTATTAATGATGAGCTTTCATTTAAGGGTTGTTAATAATTTAGAATTTAAAGGTTTTATAGGTGTTGCTCAATCTTAATTTAAAATTTCTAGTCTCATGAAAATTAATAATGACTACATGAGACTTTTTAGTAAAAAAAGAATGATATTAAAATATTTGTCATCTTTGAACCATCAAAGTTTCACTAACAACTAATTTAGACTTTTATTCAAAACTATGAATTATACATGTGTGGGTGCTCACTTTACTAATGAGTGACAATTGAATAAAAAACTTCTAAGTATTAATTTGAATTATAATCATAAAGGGGGAAATCATAGGAAAAGCCTTAGAAAAATACATAAAATATTGATATATCAATATAATATGCATTGTCACAATAGATAATGATATTACTAACAATACTACTTAAATATGCTTGCTTAGAAGCATCAATGATTAGAATGGTATAAAATAATAAATGGAGAGTACATTCACATGTGTTGAGCTTACATATTAAATTTTATTATTTGTAATGAGATAAAGAAGTTAGATTACTCCATTTGTAGAATAAGAGTTTCTTATAAATAAATATATGCGATCATCTCCCTTTAGATTAGCTTCTCTTAGAAAGTTCTACAAAGAAGCAAACTTACCTAATAATCAAATGTTAATATTTGATGACCTAATATGTGGAATTTCATATACTTTTTGTTGGAAGTTGTTGAAAAGCTTGAAAAAACATTTGCTCTCTTTGAGTATGCGGATCACTCTTTTGTAACTATCTTTGATGTTGATGGAGGACTTCCTAATATTGATGATTGGAATTGTTTTCATGTTTCTATTAATTTCTTTGAAAAAATTTTATGATGTCACTCGTGCTTTTTTCTAAATCATTACATGTCATCTTAAACACTCTTAACTTATGTAAAATTTAGAATACATCATAAAGGTGATTATAAAGTAATGATGAAAGTTAACTTTAGCAAATATTAAGATGTTAATAGGTCTTTATATTTGAACTATCTCTTGTTTGTAGTGGTTTGATTTAAGAAATAAATTAAAGAAATCGTAAATAATATTTTTAGTCCCTAAAATATCATGTCTTTTAGTTTTAGTCCTTATAAACATTTTATTCAATTTTAGTCCATAAAAATAGAAAGAAAAAAAAAGACATTTGGTTTTAGTCTTTAATAAGAGTCTAAAATCATGGTTTTTTGTTTGGGTTAAATATAAGGAGTAAAATCTAATAATTTTTTTTTATAAAGACTAAAATCAAAAGGCATGACATTTTATGGACAAAAATGTTATTTAACCCATTAAAGTATTTAGATTTTTGTTTTAGTTAGATATACAATTTAGAGAAATGTAAAGTGGTTATTAAAAAAATTGAAAAAATATTCTTAAAAATTGGATCAATATGCATAAATGCATCCTCTTGTTGAAAATAGAAATGTAAGCTTTCCATCATCAAATGTTTCTTCTCTTACTGAAGTTATTAGCACTATTGATAGTATAAGTATTAGATTTAAAGATGAATTTGTATTAAAAGTAAGGAGAAAGAAAATAGTCAAAGAGAAATAAAAAAAATTAAGTTGAAAAGATACATGAAGAGTAATGTTGAAGATAATTTTAACGGATTTGATATTTTGATATGGTGGAAAAGTAAGATGGCCAAGTATCATATTCTTTCTTACATTATTAGAAATATAATTGATATTTCAATATTTATTGTATCATTTTAAGTATTCATTTAGTACTAGAGACTATATTCTAGATCCATATTGTAGTTCATTGCATCCTACCACATAGTTGAAGTCTTAATTTATAAATGGAATTGATTAAAGACAATTTAAAAGATTGATAACTAAAAAATTAATTGATTAGTACAAATGGAATTTAATTGGGTATTTTTTTTACTAATAATTAAGTACTTTTTCATTTTATATCTATCCTTTCTAATTATATATTTTTCAAAATTTATATAACCTTAATTTGTTGGATGGTATTTTTTTTTTAAGAGACTTTTCAAAGAAATATAACATTTGAGGAGTTAGAGTGAAGATAATAAAATCTTTTAGTAAGGTTACTTAAAGCTTTTATAATTTATTTATTTCAAATTGTAATTAAAGTAATTTTTAGCTATTTTATACATAAAACATATTTAACTTTTTCTAATTTTTTTTCTTAAATATTGTAGGAGTGAGCAACATTTGGCCATTAACATCATGTTTATATATTTGTGAAGAGAAACACTTCTTTAAGACTTACTAATCTAAATCCATATTAGAAACATTTGATTTTAAAACTCATTTTATAATTGTTATGAGTATTTTGTTAGACATGTAGTTGATTAATAGTCTATACAAGACTAGATAAAATATTTACATAAATTTTTGCTAATTAAATTATATTATTTTGCTGAATTTTTCTTGTAACTTTTATTTATAATAAATTCATATATATATATATATATATATATATATATATATATATAATCCATTTGAACAAATTTTTCACTTAAACTTAAATATACAAGTCTAATTACACTCATAAAAAATAGATGAAAAGAGTATAAAGAGGATAGATTAACTTGAGAAAAAAATGTTTATACTTTTTTTTTCACAGAAAAAATATTAATAAATTCAACTATCTTATATCTGTATGTAATTATGTATATCAAATTTCACATAATTTGAACATTTATATGTATTATCTTAAATTTAATATTTTTAAATTTTAAAAATATATTGTCCCTTAAAATAAAATAATATAATATAATACTTATTTTATTTTTTTATGAAATTTTATAAAGTTAATATTTTTAATATAAACTTTTAAAGCAACAATTGAATTGATCAACCTCTTATTTATTAAATAACTAAGTGATGTATGTATTCAAGTTTCATACTTAATATCAACGAATTGAAACTCTAAGTTTAAATATTAAAATTTCAATGATAATTTTTTTTTTAAGTATGACAGTACTTTCTTTTATGATAATAAAAATAAACATAAAAACTAATAAGTATATAAATTAAAAAATTAAGCTAATTTATAATAATTTTTTTATAATTTCAAATTGTTATTAAAAGAATATAAAACAAGTTTGAATCAAAATACTTGTCATCTCATCCCATTCTTATTCAAAAAAGGAAATAGCAACTACATTGAATAAAAAATGTTGGTAAGTAAGAAAACACAATAAAATAAAAAAACTAATTAGTAGCATCAGCAATTGATAAGTATTTTATTTTAAAATAAAAAATATTTTTATAAATAAAAAATAACTTTTAATTTTTTTTACATATATAATCATGAAATATAAGATAATAAAGAATTTGTATATATAAATATAAATATTTATAAAAAATCTAAAAATTTATACAAAGTAATAAGAAAAAAAATTTATCAGCAATTTTTTTAAAAAAAATTATCAAAAAAATTAAAAATTATATCAATTGCAATAACAAAAGATAATGAGATTCCCATATTATTTTTAAGCAATTTTAATCTTAAAAAATATATGAAGGAGAATAATTTTACTTTATATCTCACTTTCTAAACATAATACGCTCATTTACACTAGAGAGGTTATTGATGATATATTGTTAAATATTTTTTAAAATATGAAAATAATATTAAGATATATATAAAAAAAGAATAAATTAATCAAGTTTATTAAAAATACTATGAGACATAAGACACGTTTAGTAAAATGTTAAATATGAACAAAAGGTATTGTCAGGGATGGATTCAATAGTATTGAAGTGGGGGTATTTTTCTGAACTAATATATATATATATATATATAAAATATTTTAATACCCTCTCTAATATTTTATTTGTTCCCACACTGTCATAGAAACATACCTCAATCACTTTTTATTACATTAAAGAATTGCTTCCAAATTTTACTAAAATTACTTTAATGTCACTCTGTTTTATATCTGACGTGCGCGTGCCTCTCTTTCTAATTCTTTTACTTCAATTGTTTTTTCTCAAATGTTAACAAAATTTCTTCCTTCTCGCACAAGACGTAACAAGTCAACAACACAATAGCTCTTATTCTCTTAGGTTTTGTGGATTTTTTTAGTGTTAAAGCTTCAGTTTTAGATAAACAAATTTCTATCCAACAAACTGTGAGTTATTTAACAGTTGTTCCATTGCATTTGTTACTTTTTCATCACTATATTATTTACATATTTGATTTGTTCTATTTTATTAGTGGATTACTTGTATTATTTTATTTATTATTGTTATTTTTATGTAAAATATTATCATCTTTATTATTGATTTTAGTTTTATGAACATGAAATTAATTATAATTATATTGATTTTATTTATAGCAATGGAAAGATTTTTCAAAAGAAAATCAACATCAGAACAATCATCTTCTCCTCAAGCACTTGATGAATGTAAAAGTAGAATATTGGGTCTAACCAATAAAAAAAGATTTTTAGAATTTGTTTTGGAAAAACTTCATAATGATCTTGGTTTGAGGCCAAAAATGTCAAATTATTATCCAAATGATAGAGATGAAATTAGGAGATATTATTTGCAAAAGGGTCCTTACCAACCAGAAGAGATTAATTTTTTACAAAATATATTTGCTTTTAGAGTTAGCTTTAATACTACCAGTGACAACTGCAATAGTTAAAAGAGTTTTTTCTGCTATGAATATCATCAAGAATTGGATGTGAAACCGCATGGGAATGAATGATTGAATGCTTGTTTAGTTACTTATATATAGAGAGAGATTTTTTGTATTGTTAAAAATGAAAAAATTATTCAATGGTTCGAGAAAATAAAAGCTTGTAGAGAATAATTATTATGTGTATTTTTACTTTTAAATATTATATTATATTTTTAATGCTATAAAATTTGTACATATTGCCCTCACAACCCAAAAATTCTGGATCCGTCACTGGGTATTGTAGTTGAAAAATAAAATTTTTATAAAATATTTATGAAAGCAAATTGTTAAGATACTTAGAGCATATTTATTTTATCTTTTGAAAACTGTTTTCAATTTTTAAAAATAAATTGTAATTTAAATTTATATTATAATTTATTTTTAAAAACTAAAAACAGTTTTTAAAAGAGAAATTAAACATATCCTTAGTTTTATATTATAATAAATCACATTTTATTATTCAGTACACTCCTTTCGTGCCACTGAAATCTATTTATAAATTATAGTAGTGATTTTTTTAAAACTATAACGGAAGTTTTAGATTTATCAGCAACGATTTTATTCTCAATTATATTCTTTTGGGAGGAATGAATTTAGTGATATAAATTAAAGAAAAGTATTAGAGGTTAAATGATACAAATAAAGTACTGGAAGTACTTTGAAATAGTATAAAACTATAGGATATGTAGAATAGTGTAATTTATTCTTTTGATTATTATGTAATATTGAGATTTTATAACAGTGCAATATAATATTATATGTAATACAATATCATATGAATAATATTTAATATGATATGTAATATTTAAAATTAGGTGTAGAAAAATATATAGAAACTATAATTTGCGGAGCTGGAGAACAAGAATGAATAAAGGGATCACTTATTTATTTAAATTAAGATAATTTATTTTGTTTGAATAATATAAAAAATCATTTTTAAATGTTTTATAATTCCTATGCCATTATTTTGAATGAGAAAAAGAAACGATTATCTTAAACGGGATTAATTAACTTTAATTATGTCTAATAAAGGGTGGCTGAAATTTAAAAATCCAAGAAGGATTAAGTGGTGGATAGGTAGCCTTGGTAAGCGAAAATTCTCTTAACAGTCACCTTTGGTCGTCATGGTTTTTTGTGTGTTTTTGGTTGTCAGAGATTCCTCACATAGGTTCGTCCCTAGTCCAATTAGACTCCACCCCATATTCCCAGGGCGATTAGATGATCCATTGTATTTTCCTACCCAAAGAATCTTGTCCAACCATATCTTTTGTCAGGTGTGAACCCCTTTCTTTCTTCTTCTCACTCCTCAATCAATCTCATTGTGGAATGTGGACGCCTACCCTTATACATCTATTTTTTTTCCTGCTTTTAAGGTGGGGACCATTCAGTATGGCCAATGAAAGCCACAACTATGAACCATCCATATATTGAATGATCCATAAACTTATATTATATTATTATACATATATATACTCAACAGTGATTTCCCCTGACTTTCACCGTTTCCCACATAAACTAATTTGTACACTCTTTCTCTGCCTTAAGGGCATAGCCTCCAAGGTTTGCCTATTAAAATAGATTAGGCTCTTCATTCTTCACAACTCGAAGAACTATAGTGTACTTTGTACTGCTGAATAGGGTACCCAATATTTGACCATGCTTATTTTCGCAGCGAGAAAAGGTGAGAGGAAAGACGTTCAAGTCTTTGATATATGGACCAAGCATGGTCTAAAATACATAAGAGGCAAAACCACTTTGATAAAACACTATACAAACGCTTCTCTTTGTTCAATTGGGCAGTCAGATACATCGGAATTCGCATAATTAAGACGCGCAAAAACTATAGTGTCTCATCAAGTTGTGAGATTTTATAGATGGATCATTTGTAGGTGGGTGAGTGGATAAGTGATTGCAGCAGTGCTTGAGGATTAGAAACGTACCTATCACAGTTAAAAGGGGCGAAGAGAGGTGGGGAAAAAAAGAGGAAAAACAGAACAAAAAGACGAAATGAGAGGAGCCCTGGGAAAGCTGTAGTGCTGGATAAGGGGAGACATGAGTAGGGGCCCATCTATAGGAATGTGGGATAATATCCCATCCCATCCATGCATTCTAGTCATGTCCTTTCATATTCCCACCTACCTACGTTTCATGTATTCACCCCATAAACTTCCTTACATTCTTTCAATTAAAACGTATATAAAACAATAATACCAATGCCCCACTTTTCTGTTCTTCCTATTAAGCTAATCACTAAAATAAGACAACACACTTCAATGAAAATCTGCATAATTGTGCTTCATCAAATTTATATTAAAAAGAATTGGCCGGAAATTAAATTAAGAACATGATTAGTCAGAAGATCTATCATAGTGTGGCACATACATTATAAATTGAAGAAAAAGTTGAACATTATTAGGCGCCAAGTGAAACTAAAAATAATGAGAGGCATAATGGAACAGAGAGAGGGGGTCAGGGTCAGGGTCAGGGTCAGGGTCAGGGTCAGGGTCCAAGGCAGGGCCCTTGACGGCGACCATAGGGTATAGTATCAATGTCTAGGTGCCCGCACTGCCCGCGTTGCCCGCATGTGTATCAAGGGAGTTTGATGTCGTCTTTACCTAAAGCTCGGGTCGTTTTCCGCTTTGCCCGACGAATGCAAACTTTTGATTTATGAGGGAATAAAGGTTGAACACCAAACACAACACAACACTAAACTAAACTAAACTAAACTATATCCTTCGTACTCGTAGCTAGCTGCTATATACTACTATGTTTGTGTAATGTATGTACCGTGAGGACTAAAAGGCATGTCGGTCTCCCTCCTCTTCTCTTCTGATTTCTGAATTCTCAGTTCTGATTTTTCATAAATCTGACTCACTCAGTCTCTGTCTCTCTCTCCGGACGGCACGCGCGCTCAGGGTATTCATTTTATTTTATTTTATTTTGTGCATTCATTTTGCATACAATACACCACACTACACCCACATCACATCACATCGCATATTAGTATTTGTATTTCAATCCCAATAATTGACATTCCCAGTTTTTGTTTTTGTGCTGCATCAGCTTTCCCTTTCCCATTCTTTAATTTCCTTTTCTTAGCCCTCCCAACGTGACATTATGTATGTGTCTGCCTCTTATTGGCCCTACTCCATCGAGTCAAGTCTCAACTTTCAGTTTCTTAATTTCACTACTTTATTAACTAACTGCTAGGTATTTTTCCGTGCATGGTTCGAAGAAATTACACCGTCCATGCTAATTTTGCTAGTCAGATTCACACTCAAAGTGTTACCAAGACTTGTTTTGTAATTTTTGTATTTGGAGAATGTTTTGATTTGGTCAAGTGTCAATCCACCAGTGGCGGCGTCACTAAAACTCTGTTTTTATATTGCTGCGTTCAACATTTTTATACATGTGATGTGAACATAAAAATTGCAGTCTTAGTCCCCTTCTTTGTATTGGAATTTTCAAATTAAAGTTGAAACAAAGGTGAAAGAAACACTAATTCCTTTACAATTAATCAAATATCTAAAACGATACAGCGTGGGATTCTTTCAATCTGAATAAGCTGAGGCCCACGCCAGATCGATAATTTTACATGGGTAATTAATCGAGTCATTCGTCAATACATAGCTATATACTTTTTTGGCCAATAGATTAAATCAAATAAACATTATAGGAGCCTAGCTAAGACTTAATATGTAGATAATGAGAGATCACCAAATATTGATTGGTTACTCTGCTATCTTATAACTTAAGTAATTTAGATTAATATGCCTTTCATCATCAACACTTTCTCTCAATCAATCAAAATTTTGATTGACAAATGGTTCCGCAAATCGGAAACATATAGACCCCTTCCTTTTCGTAGAATCTCCTCGTGCCGTCTCTTTTGATCGCACATTTTTGTTTCTCTAACTAATTATCCTTGACTTTTAATTACATGCTTTAAGTAATTTTTAGGGGTGCGAATTTTATGTGGTTAAGGGTTGTTTGATGCCAGACCATAAACTTACACGAGTCAGCTTGTTCACATGTAATTGTTAACTAATTGCGCTTACTGTAGCATTAATGTCCTAATTCGCTCAATAATATTATAAGATTACAAGAATGTCATGAGAGTCAAGTTGACAGGTTACTCAAAGTTGATGTCCAATGTGTCTTCCAATTATTAGATAAAACAGTATAAAGTATATGTTATGAACATTTAATTAGTGAGTGCATCTTTCAGTCATTGTGATTAGAGTATTTTTGGTACGTAGTGAAGAATTTCTACTAATTGTCATGCCTTTTGATCAATTCAAGTAATCATATCAGATTGAGAGCCAGAATTCCAAGGAAATATTCTTCAATAGATTGTTCTTTACAGTACACATATAGGCGCATCAAACTACCGTTAATAGGGCATTGATTCCTGATAGTAATTTTGTCAGAATAAAAGGTTTAATTAGTTGGATTTGAATTTAAATTTCGTAATATAGTAGTAATGATTGATTATTGCATTGTCTCTTTATAGCCTTGTACATAAGTGTCTCCATCTATGTTTGGCTGTAGTATAAGCAATATAATTCCAGACAAATTTTACCTATAATATTATAGGATAGATTCCCTACTTAACGATAAAAAAAGAAAACATTAATTGCTTATTATTACTATTGAAAACATTACGATTAGTTTTGTCACACAAATTTTATAGGCAATATCTTTAACCATTTTTCTGCTCTATCAATCAGTTCTGATTTTTTTTGGGTGGATTTTCCCGCTATATAACTAGAATTGCTGTTGGATTAATATTTTATTTTAAAAATATAAGCAATAATATGTTTCGAATATATAAAATCAGAATAAACAATGTAAATCACAACACTATATTTGCTGAATCAAATACTCTTGAGGGTCGTGTTAGGTAGAGTGGACCGGAGCAGTATGGTAATTAAAAACCTAAACAGAATCATTTGCAAGACCTCACCTACCAATGAAACCATGCATACACACTTATTGAATGATATTTTTATACAAGAGTGAAATGGTTAAATTTTAATCTTAACATAATCACATATAAGGTATCAAAATTAAAAGTTATTTAAAAGCTACAAAATACTTAATAAAAGTAAATATTTTCTTATTCTAATATTAACAATTCAAGCAAGATCTAATAATTGACATTTATTCTTTTCATTCTACTGAAAATTAAATGGGTCTCTCACGTAATAGACTGGCATTTGTAAGGGTCAGTTCTCCTTATTCATTCTACCAATGCGACAAAAAAAAAGAAGAAAAGAAAACAGATTACGAATTATCTCAAGCATCCAAAAGCAAGTTCTTCCGATAAGCCATAATAAGAAAAGGCTTATGAGAAAGAATGAAACGACGCATCGCTTGTTGGGTACCACAGCGAGGACAACGGACATGTGTTTGTTTTCGCTAGGGAAACGAGTGTGGGGAAGGGCTGAATTGAAGCCATGAGTTTCGGGCGCGCAGAGGCTCTTTCTTTTAGTTACTAGTTGTAGGGACAATCAGCTTTACACGTAGTTCCACGTGATTAGCCCTCACCTTGAACTTGTAATGATGGTTTTTGAACAAGGGAGAATCTTCAGCTAGAGAAAACCCTGAATCCCTCCTCCACAACCCCCAACAAGGACTTATCTTTTAGAAAACTTGATTACTAGTAAATTTTCCCATCATTATGTATATGCTTACTCTACTTCCCCACTTCTCCTATTATATTGATTATTTTTGTTATACGAGCCTATTGATTAATTTAAGATAAATATTTCATCTATTACTAGTATGTTTATATAGTCTTACACCTTTTTAGAAACAAAATTGAGTAGCAGTGAATATTCATTGGGGAAATTAACTTATCTTAAAAAAAATTAACTGGCGTCTTTACGATATCGATTTATAAAATTAAAGGTGAAAAATATTACTTGAAAACTTTAATTTTTGTTGGTGCAATTTGATATACAGATAAAATAATTAGTAAACTTATACATAGAAGCAACGTACGCCAGTAGTAAAACACCCATAGAAGAAAAACACGCGACTATATAGAGAATACAATTATAGCCATATGCGCAATAATTTATAGAAAAATAAAGATGAATTCAAATCCGTTGTCTGGTTTCTGTCGCTATGCAAGCAAAAAGAAAAGAAATTCAAACTGTTTGGATGCATAGAAATTAACGAAATGTCTTTATTGACACTATTACTCATAAGTGGGACAAGCAAAATGATTTCTTTCCTTACATAATTCATAATTGGTTCACCAAAGACCGCACGTATGATAGAATATGTAATGATCAGGGCATTAATAAACCTCTTCTAACTGAAGTTGGAATCATATAAGATCGAATGTAATAATGAGCTTAAGAAAAAAAAATAGTTATTTGCACTCATAACAACCACTTGTAGTCAAAAAATTCCAACATTAAAGAGTTGTTTATGACGAGGATGTCCAAAATGGAAAGTGGAAACTCAATGCGATCTTTCTCTTTCAGGGTCTTTTTAATATTTTGATTTTTGATTTTTATAAAGATCAGTATGTATGATAAGTTTCATTTTTTATATTCCGGTTTTGCTAATATCAATTTTAAGACTGATTTTAAACATTTTAAAAAAATTAATTGGAAAATTATTGTATCTTTAAATCATTGAAATAATAATAAAATATTTCTTATAATTACTTAAAATAAGTTCTAATAAGAATTGATTTTTGCATTGTTATTTATGTCACTATAAAAGAGAACTGTGATTTATTAAAGATTTAATGTTGATTAGCCTCACTAGTATAATTGTTTTCTTATTGAAAATTAAAGTGTTAGTATAAATATTTGAACTTACACTAACAATATAATATATTATACTAATAAATAATTGTATTATATAATAATGATTTAACGTTAATTAGCTTTTATATATTGTATTATATATTTGTTTTCTTTTTTGTCAATGTAGACTTTAATTTTTATTAGAAAAAATTATACAAATAAAAATTATTCTAACTTTTAATAATTTTTTATTTTTTAATAAATGAATTCTTTTAATTATATATTTTCAAAAAATATTTATCTCCTCTTCATTTTTTATTTCTCAATCTCTTTTTTCTTTTCTTCCGTGTCACAATATCATTATATTTTTACGTTTTTTTTTTACTTCTCTCACTAAGTGTATATATATATATATATACCATGAATATATAACAACCATTTTCCTTTTTTTTTTTTTAATCTTTTAGCTTTGATATTTACAAGTCAGTTTAGATTCCAACTAATTTAAGTTCTCTAGAATTATTTGAAAGAACAAAACTATTTAATCAATACCTAATTTATTTTCATATACAGAACTTAAATTTGAGGCGTTTTTGAAAATGGAAAATTAAATTTCTTATCGCTTGTATTTAGAACGGTATAAGGGTTGTTACGAAATGTATTAATATAAATATATATTATTGGCAGCCCTCATTTCTATATATTCTTTTGAGCGCAACAACTAGTACATGACTGCCAACGAAGCTGTCCTACTACTAGCATAAAACAACGAAGCTAGCCAATTGAATTCCCAAAGGCAAGTGTCATCATACAATTCTACTCCTTCAATCTACCCTTTCTCTCTCACACACCCATACATAGCAAACCCACTTTCTTTCGCTTTTCTTTCTCCACTAACTCAAAAAGCCTCACCACCCTTTTGCTTTTCGTGTTTTTGGATTGTTGTAGATCTACAAAGATAATTAAAGAAGATGATCCAAGAACTGTTGGGTGGTGCTAGCCTCATAGCAGGAGAAAGAAAACCCTCCATTAATGGAGGAGGAGGAGTTCTACTCCCAACTACACCATCCCCTTCTTCTCTTCCCTCTTCTACAACCAATGTTACCACCACATCCGCAACAACAACCACAACCCCCAACACCTCTGCCACGTCATCAACTTCAGAAAACCAAAACCTTAGATGCCCTCGATGCGATTCATCGAACACCAAGTTTTGCTACTACAACAACTACAACCTCACTCAGCCTCGCCACTTCTGCAAGACGTGTCGCCGCTACTGGACCAAAGGTGGCGCTCTTAGGAACGTTCCCATCGGTGGCGGCTGCAGGAAAAACAAGATCATCGGTGTGACGAACTCCGTGGCAAAGACAGCCTCGACCAAGATGAAAACCGTTGCATCGGAGCTTGGTAAAACCTCAAATTTTGGTCCTGGTGGGTTGGAAGTTGAGCATGAACTTCCACCCCCGAGCCAAATCCTTTGGGGCTCGCCACAAAATACTCACCTTCTTGCTTTGCTGAGAGCTAGCCAGAATCAAAACCCTAACCCTAACCCTAGTCCCATGTCCATAAGTGTCAAGGAAGAAGGGAACTTAATGGGCCACATGGTGGGTTCTGAGCCCTTGGTTTCAAATGGGTTGCTGAATCATCGATTACCATATGATGCTGTTTCACAAGTTCCTTCAGTTAGCCTATGCAGCTCGTTTTGGAGAAACAACCAAGATCACCAACCTCAACAACAAAATGGAGGCTTCGTACTTGGGGAACATCACAACACTGGAATTCAAGAGCTTTACCAGAAGCTTAGGTCATCATCGGTTAATAATTATTGTAGTGACAACTCATCACAAGTGCTTATGGGGAACGTGGCTTCTAATTATTCTTCTTCTATATCCAACAATATTTTAGAGCCAACTTCAGTTACCTCTGGTGAATTGGGATACTGGAATAATTCAACTTTTTCTTGGTCTGATCTTCCAACCACGAACGGTGCTGGTGCATATCCGTAACAGTGATAACTATTTTACTCTCTATTTTGTTCACCGTTCAAATTTTCACTTTTCTATTAGATAGTGGCATAGTGGTCCTGATTACTTTGTATCTTAAGAGTTTGTTTCTTTTATGGTTGCTTTGTTTTGGGTGGTATATGAATATGGACCTAGCACTTTTTTCTTTTCTTTTCTTCATTTTTCTCCCTCTCTTGCCTTCTATCAGTTGTTACTTTATGTGTAAGTTTGGTTAATTAATGGTGTGCTTGGTTAAATTATCTATGGTTATTTCGAGGACCAGAGAGTTTAAAATTGAATGGAGAACGCAGTGTATTTTTAGTGCTTCGTATTAGTTACCAAGTCTCTTCATTTTATTAATGCAGTTTTGCTTCTACCTATTCAACCTTTCCCCATCTCTTTACTTTCCCTAAAAGGCCTAATAAAAATTAATTGCTCTAGCTTCAGTGTACTAGAGGTTCCGTTCTTTTATATATATATATATATATATAATTGAATTGTAAGCACGAGAATACAACGATTTCAACACAGGTTGCTGGTGCGTTCGGGATGTTGATGTTATATCCAGAACACACCAGCTTCTTACAAATATAATTTTCTAAACGGAAAAGAAAAAGAAGAGTAAAGTTGGCGTGTAGAAGAATATATCATCATCTTGGTATACTCAAAACTTTAGGGTTTTAATTGTTTTCCTGTATTAAGAGCTAGGAGGTGGTGGTCCTAGTGGGTAGCATATGCATACGAAAGAACTTTGTTTTGTTACGAGAAATCGACAAGTCTAATGCAAAACCAGCCTTATGAAAGAGTTTCCTCAAATGGAATTGTAGGTTCTTGGTGTTGCTTGTGAGAGGAATCCATGTGTATCCTTACACTGAGCAGAGAGAACCTATCCCTGCCTTCTGTTTCTCCAGTATTGTCCCAAATTTATTTCCTTTCAGCACTGACAATATCTAATGATCTAAATACACACGCACTATGTTGTGTCTGGAACTAGCTGTCTATTCATCTTGATTCTTAGCATTCTAGTCAGTAATGTGAAGTGTGAACCTATCTAACGTTTTTCTAATCTATTATGAGAGTCTCACACGTTATGTCACAAGAACGAATCACTCAGTCACATGAAAATAAATAATTTTTTTATTGTCTGCCATTGCGCAGGCTCACAAGCTTTTGTGATTTTATCGGAAATTAGTCACAGATTCATAAGGTCTTGAACGTCCAGAATATGAGATGATTAAGTTAGTTCTGCGTTTGTTTTCATGTATGTGGATCAGGATAACTCTAACTTGAGAATCTCCCTAAGTAGAGCCGAAGCGAGCATGAAACTTGAGCAGCCAAATACAGAATAAAACGCTGTTAACCAAATATTTTACCTTACTTTTGTAAAATATAATGTAACAATTGAGATCAAACAGACGTAGTTACCAATACTTTTAGTAGCGTACGGAGAATTTGCACTATGTTTTACAATATTAATTTCTTTATTGATCTATTTTACAAATTTTATTTTTTATTTTAATGATATCAACTAATAATTTATTTTAATGATATCAACTAATAATTTATTTTATTATTTTGTAATATTTTATATCTTAATTTTTTTATAAATTTAATATTTCATAATTTGAATTTTCTATTGTAGTGGAGTTTAAATATAATATTTAATAAAATAAAAAGTGTATAAAAAATAAAAGAAAGATTGAAATAATTTAACCTTTAAAAAAAGTATACCGAAACCAAATAAAATATATCTGATATTTAATATATATATATATATATATATATACATATAATATTAAAAATACGTTTAAATTAAATAAAAACTGCATTGTTTAAAAATCTTTACATACTATTTTTGCATTTGCAATTGACATTTCACCTCTGTGTAAAAAACCTTTAATAGAATTTGACTGGGATGATGAGTGCGTATGTTATCCAAGAAAGACCGTGTAAGTATTCACGTGACAGTGTCACCCAAATGTTCACATGCTACAATGCATGCTCGCAAAAAGAACTCAAACGACGTGACTGGAATCTTTGAGCTACAAATTTATTCACATATGATTTTTGTGGAACTAAAATAGTGACATGCAAATCTTTAGTGAATCAAAGTGAAATGATACACGAATATTTAAAGGGCTAAAGAAGGTTAAAACTTCATTTTAAGGATGTCCAAACCCGTTATTACCATTGTCACCAATCGGGTCGGATTCAGGTTGTAAAATAATTCCGTCGAAATTCAAACCCCACTCAATTCAATACATGTAAAAACTTATAATCACAAACTTGGGCCTCCTAAATTTCTAATCTTATATCTGCCACTGGTTTGCCTCCTAAATTCCTAATTTCAATTTTAAAAAAATAAAAAAGAGTAGAATGAAAAAGAAATTCAAGGAGAGCAACAAGAATCAGTGAAAAAAGAAAATAAAATAAGAAAATATTTCCAGAAAATAGGCCGTCTCTTAAGTGTGTAGAACGTTCTCAAGTCTTTTTCTGAACCCTGAATTCTCATCACACTCGGATGCAGTGCTGGTGTTCTAGGTGATCATCAACCACTCTTTTGAGGTATCGCTAACTGATGAAATCTCAGCTAATGCTTCCAAGAGCTCCGACAACTCGCATCCTTCCAATCCTTCAGTAGAGGTGGGAGAGCGAATGGTTGCTACAGATTGTAATGATGAGGTAATGGCATCGAAGTTACTAGACATTGGCAAGAAGGTTGGTTTGGTGGTACATGGGAATGATGAGCAGGTTCGAGAGAAATTGATTGAGATGGAGGTACGTGATAGAACGATTGCGAAAGAATATGAGGTTCGCTTTGATATTAAATGAAGATTGGCTCATTTAATTGTAGAGGGTTGGGGAGTGCGGTAAAGCAAAAGAAGATGTGTGAGATTGTTCGCTCTGAAGGTCTGGAGTTCTTGGCAATTCAGGAAACAAAACTTGAAATATGTAATAGTAATTTATGTACGCGTTTGTGGGGTTCTGTGAATTTTGATTGGTGTGTCTTGCCTTCCATTGGCAGAAGTGGGGGTATGCTTTCACTTTGGGATACTTCCAAATGTAAAATACTTTTCTCCTTTTCTGGTACTGGATTCCTGGGTGTTTGCTTGCAGGTATTGGCTACTGAAAACCTATGTGTTGTAGTGAATGTCTATGCATCGTGTAGACTAAGTGAGAAGAGAAAGTTATGGGATGATTTGCTCATGACAAGAAGGGGTCTTGGCAAATTTATGTGGTGTATATTGGGTGACTTCAATGCTGTGAGACAAGTGACAGAGAGGAAGGGTTGTCAGGCAGACTATGGTATCTCTGAAATGAAGGGCTTCAATTCTTTCATTCAGGAAATGGAACTTGTGGATCTTCCACTTGTGGGTAAAAAATTTACATGGATAAAAGTGGATGCTTCTATGATGAGCAGACTGGATAGAGTCCTTGTTTCTAGTTCCTGGCTTGATTATTGGGGAGATGGTTTTATTCAGGTTCTGAGCAGAGATGTGTCTGATCATTGTCCCATTATTCTTAAGTACAAAGTGGTTAACTGGGGTCCGAAGCCGTTTCGATTTAATAATTGTTGGCTGACTCATAAAGAAGTTGTGGAGGTGGTGGAGGAAGCGTGGAAAAGAGATATTACCCTTCCATGGGCTGCCAAGAGAGCTAGCCAGAGGTTAAGGAATGTTAAGATTGCATTAAAAAAATGGAATATTGAGGTATTTGGAAATATTGATAAGGTGATCTCTGATTTGACAACTGAGTTGAGCTTGATTGATGATAAAAATTCTGTGAAAAACTTTCCGATGTGGAGAAGAAGCATCAACAAATGTTGGTGGGTGATATTTGGAAGGCTAGGAAGAATAGAGAGAGTCTCATAGCCCAAAAAGCTCGGGTGAGATGGGGGAAAGAGGGTGATTTAAATACAAAGTTCTTTCATTTATGTGTTAATGGGAGGCGGCGACGAAATAATATATATGCGCTCCAAATTGGAGAGAGATGTGTCGAAGAGGTTAATGAGATTAAAACAGGTGTGGTGTCGTATTTTGCGGCTCATTTTAGTAGTAGAAGTTGGCTTCGACCTACTATTGATATTAATAATTTACCAAGAGTCTCTGTTCTACAGAATGAGGAGCTTGTTACTGCTTTTTCGGAGGAGGAAGTGGGAAAGATGATTTTGGAGTGTGAGGGTGATAAAAGTCCGGGGCCTGATGGTTTCAATTTTGTGTTCCTTAAGAGGTTTTGGGGAGTGATCAAGGAAGAAGTGATGGGTATGCTTACTGAATTTTGTAGAAATGGGAAGCTACCTAGGTCTTTATTATCTTATTTTGTAGCACTTGTGCCAAAAGTGTCTTGCCCACAACAGATATCTGATTTTCGACCTATCTCATTATTAGGTTGTCTTTATAATATTGTTTCCAAGCTTTTGGCAAATAGGTTGAAAGGAGTTTTGGATTCAATAATTTCAGAAGAACAATCAGCCTTTATCCCGGGAAGGAACATGTTAGATAGTGTACTTGTGGCTAATGAAGTAGTTGATTATGTGCGGAGGTATAATAAGAGGTGTTTTGTGTTAAAGCTTGATTATGAGAAGGCGTATGATTCGATAGAGTGGGGATATCTTTTGTTTATGTTACGTAGCTTTGGATTTTCAGACAAATGGGTCAGTTGGATGGAAGCTTGTGTGTGTGGGGGAAGCCTATCAGCTTTGATTAATGGTTGTCCTACATTGGAGGTTCATATTGAGCGGGGCCTAAAACAGGGGGATCCTCTTGCCCCTTTTCTTTTTCTTGTGGCAGCGGAAGGGTTAGGAGTTCTTATGCGGAAGACAGTGACTTGTGGGTTGTTCTCTGGTGTGACGATTGGGGAAGGGGGACCAGATATTTCTTTGCTGTAGTTTGCGGATGACACATTGATTATGGGAGAGGCTTCGGTGCAGAATTTGTGGACTTTGAAAGCAGTATTGCGTAGCTTTGAATTAATGTCAGGTATGAAAATTAACTTCCATAAATCTTTTGTATTGGGGATTAACATTGGTGATGACTTTGAAAACTTGGCTGCGGAGTTCCTACATTATAAGATTGGTAGTTTCCCATTAAAGTATCTCGGGTTACAGTTAGGTGTTAACCCGAGAAAGCCTAGTGCATGGAAGGGTGTGTTAGAGGCTCTTAAAAAGCGGTTAGCATCATGGAAGCATAGGTATTTATCGATTGGAGGTAGGGTGACTTTGATTAATGTCGTTCTTAATTCTATGCCATTGCACTCGTTATCCTTTTTTAAGGTGCCGAAGTCGGTAATAAAGGAAATTGTCACTATCCAACGGAATTTTTTATGGAAGGGTGTTAAGGATGGATCTAAAATCCCCTGGTGAAATGGAAAACCGTATGTAGACCGCGGAAGAATGGTGGCTTGGGCATTAGGAATGTGCAGTGGTTTAATTGGGCGCTTCTTGGTAAATGGTTGTGGCGAGGTGTTAACTGTCTAGTTCATTGTGGGTGCGGGTGTTGGAATCTAGATATGGAAGATTAGCTTCTTCTCTTCAACGTTCATCAGTTCACAACAGATGTTCTTTGTGGTGGCGTGATTTGCTGGAGGTTATTCATCAAGGGAATTCATGGCTGGATGAGAAGTTTGATAGAAGTGTGGGTGCAGGTTTACACACTCTTTTTTGGAGAGATAAGTGGGTAGGAGGGGTGCGATTGTGTGAAGCATTTTCGCGATTATTTGCAGTGGCGAGAAATGTTGAATCAAGTGTATTGGAGAATGATTTTCATGATGGCACTAGATGGGTTTGGAATGTTAGTTGGCGAAGAGGACTCTTTCAACATGAGATCTCGAGCTTTAATCTTTTGTTGGAGCTTGTGGATGGAGTTTCTATTAAGTTACTACAAGAAGATAAATGGGTATGGAGGGCAGATTCTTCAGGTTGTTATTTAGTGCAATCTGCGTATTCATGACTATTTGAACTTTTTGGTGGTCCTAATAGTGTAGATCAGTGTACGGCAGATGCCTTGCAAAGGCTATGGAGAGGGAAGGTCCCTCTTAAGTGTCTGGTTTTTTCTTGGCAATTGTTTTTGAATGCACTTCCTTGTAAAGGTTTACTGATTGATCGTGGTGTTCAAATTGATGATATAACTTGTTGTTTCTGTCATGGTTTGGAGGAACTTTCAACTCATTTATTTTTAACGTGTTCAGTTTCATCTCAAATCTGGTACTTTACTGCACGTTGGCTTGGATTCTCACTAGTTTTGCCTTCAGATTTATCGACTCACTTGTTTTCTTAGGTTGGTGTTGGCTGTAGTAAAAGAGAAGAAATATGCTTATTAATTATCTGGGTAAGTACAGTGTGGTCTTTGTGGTTGCATAGAAATAGAATTATATTTTCTAATGGTGTTTTGGATGAGAGGGAAGTCTTAGATTCTATTATTCTGAGATCTTGGAAATGGTTTTCACTTGTTAGTAAGGGAGAAGCTATTATGTTAGCTGATTGGTATTTGAACCTACGAAATTACATCTGTCTTAATTTTGCATAAGTATATTTTTACTTTTTATTTCTCTGAGTAAGTATTTTTTTGTGTATATGAGTTTTGAGTTCCCCTTAAACTCTTTTTAATAAGATTTGTTTTGCTTATAAAAAAAAACATTTCTTTCGTCCCAGTTGCAACGAAACAAGTGCTGAAACCGAAGAATATTCACATGAGTAATAAGTTGCGCATTAAATGCATTACATGTGAGCGACGCGCTGCAGACAAAGCATTACTGGTCTGTTTGGATCACATGAAAACAAGGGGACGGTGAGGGGAAAACATAGAAGAGAAGAGAGTGTTCTTAAGTTATAAAGAACTCAAGCATGCATAACTTGGCTAAACCCACTCAAATAACTCGCAACCCACCTAACCTGGTGAGTATTATGATCCAAATTTGCTCAGAAGCGCTTCAGTCTGTTTCAATTTTGAGTTTTCTAGACTCCAACTCAACCAAATTCATCCCCAATTCACCCTATTAATTTTATGTGTTTCAATGTATTTCATATGTGGTATTATGTGTTTTATGTAATTATGACTATTATAATTAATTTTGAATTTTTTTAATTTAATTTTAGTTTAAGCGTTCAAAAGTATAAGTTTTATTAAAAAAAATTCATTATATTAAAGTTATAAAAATATAATAAATAATCATTTTTTAAAAATATATATTTGTTATATTAAAAATATATATATAATAAATAAATTTTTATTAAAATTTCATTTTTATTAGTTGCTTAAATTTAATTTTAAGAGCTTAAGTTAAACTTCTTTTTAATTTTTTATTATAAATATACAATTCTTTCCAACTCTAAACCATAAACCAAAATTAAGGACGGTTGGAGATACATGATGGTTTAATACAAGATTCTTGTCTTTCTACTAATACTTTACAGGAATTTTCTATTTCACATGGCACAGGCGCGTGAAAATTACTTTCCTTTTTTTTTATTATTGGTAAAAAAACAGTATTAAACAGAAAAAAAGTTATTTTCGGTATTACATATACAAATATTTGAAAACAAAAAATAAAATAAAACCAGAAAATAAAAATAATTTCTAAAACCAAACAACTCCTTAAGTTGATTCATCCATTAGACATGCAATATATATTATTATAATTATCACGAGATATGAAGTACATTATTGACTGGGATATAGGTTGCCTTATATAATTTTTCATGGGCCACATAGCCCATAACCCATAACCAAAACTACCCATCGTAAAACCCATCCCCGATAACAACTGCTAAACAGAATCTAGACCCTAAATTAACAATCAATTGCTTGGAAACATTAGCCACCACTTGCTCATGGCCATTTCAAGCATATATAACACACCTTTGAACCGGCCTTGATCACAACTCCATGAACAATCAAGCCTAAAAACCTCTCAAACTCATGTAACCATACGACAAAGGCCCATAAAATTTAAAAAAAGAAATAAAAAGAACAAAAAATAAATGCCATAAGCTACACATAACAATTGCCAATGTGTTAAGACTTTGAAAGTGAGTCCAATTTAAGAGTAAATGAGCTAGCTTTCTTGTTTTTATATTATTTGATTTGTTGGATGTTTATTATCTTAATAGTCTTCTTCAAGTCTAATTAGTTTGGCTTAGTTATGACTTGTACTTTTAATTGTTCTCTAGCCTAACTCCTACTTTAAATTTGAGTCTTTATCTTAAGTCTTATTTTTAGTTATTATTATTATTTAGGTTTGTACTCTTTTCTCTTAATTTTTTTAATGTCATGTTTTTAATAATAATTATTTTGCTTAATCTTTCTTTTTATCTTTTGAGCCTGTTTATTTTTTTATTTTTTAAGATTTGAACTTTGATATTATATTAGAATTTTGATATGTTCAATCGAAGAGTAAAAAATAATGATTGCACTATAATTTAGGTAACTTACTTATCTAAAATGTCTTAGACAATTTAACCTTAATACTCTCTTCCTTACATTTGTTTTAATTTATTGCTAACTTATTAATGTAAGACTTTTTATTGCGTAATACCTCATTTAAGTTCAACTAGTTTAAACTTAGTTGTAACTTGTGTTTTTAATCATTTTTTTAGTCTTAAGCTTGTAACTTTAAGTTTTGGGCATCTACCTTAGGTCTTGTCTTTCTTTTAATTGCTTCAGTTTGTACTACTATTTTTATTTTTTTTTTATGATTGAACTATTTTAAGATATTGAATATTTTTTTATTTAGGCTCTAAGACCATATTAGAATTTTGAAAAGGGACAATCTAAAAATAAAGAAAGGTATTGAGCTTAATCTTAAATAACCTACTTATTTAAAATGCATTAAGTAATTTACATTTGAAACACGTTTACTTGTATACAATTTAATTTATTATTAACGCACAAACTTTATTTTCTTAATACAAAAACCATAGAAAATGTGTGTTACATTGATGACTGATGACACAGAAAAATTTTGTATAGAAATAGTGTTGTTAGTAATAATTATATATTTATCTATTGATATAGGACATTAATTTATATGTTGGGTATCATATATATATATATATATATATATATATGTATATATCATTTATTTAATTATATTTACTGTCCTTTAAATTTGGTTGGTTGGTATACATTTTATATTTTAATTTTTGAAATTAATTAGGTCTATCTACTTTTAAGACTGTATAAATTTTACCCCTTTGTCAATTTTCTTGTAATCAAAACACTCAAATTCTAATTTATTTACTCAAAATTTCAAAAAATTAAATTAGTTACATTGTTTTAAATCTTAATTTATTTTTTATAAATATTCAATTTTAGTTAAAATGAAAAAATTTAAAATTTTCTTCTTCAAATCCTAATATCAATATTAAAAAAATCAACCTTTTTAAAATTTTACTGATCTTTTCCCTTAAACTTTTAAATAATTTCATATAAAAAAACCTTCAAATATTTGGATAGATATAATTTGAGGAGTTGAAGTATAATAAAAATTTACAATATTTTATTTTGTATAATTAAAATAAAAATTTAAAATATGTCTTTTTTTAAAAAATCTTGAGATATGTCAATTTTTTTTTAGTATAATTGTGTTAAAAATATACTAAGACGTGTTTATTTAGAAACAGAATATAAGTTATACATGAGTGGTATAACTTACAACATGATCGTGCTAAAGTTAACACAAGACATGCATAGTTAAAAATAGAGCATAAGTCACCTTAAGGTGGTGCGAGTCATAGTAAAGGTGCATAAGTTTTTTAATCTTAAACTTTTAAAAGTTATAAAGTTTTACATATAAATAACTTTGATTTATGCTAATTATATATTAATTTTATATAATTTTTTAAGATCTATTCAACTAAACGTATTTAAAATTCAAAACATAAATCATTCAAAGGTGTTGCAACATCCACACTAATACAAAAAGGACATTTTATAGCGACTTTCAACATTGATTAATTTTTGAATAATAAGAAATGCATCACTTTTAATATCCTATATTATGCAATCAAGCAATCAAGCAAAATTAAATGATAAAAAAGCAAAAAAAAATAAAAACATAATAGAAAAATTAGGAAAAATATTAGACTTTAAAAAAAAATTGGTTGGATAAATCTTAAAATATTATATGAAATATACATATAGTTTGCATAAATTAGAGTATGTTTTAAATAGACCTTGAAAAAGCTTATAATAGGTTGAGATAGAAATTTATCATTGATACCTTTATTGAAATTGGTCTACATTTTGACTTAGTCTCCCTGATCCACCATTGTATTACCTCCCCACCTTCTCTCTTAATTAGAATAATAGTACTACTAATTCTTTCAAACCTTCTAGGGGTATTTGCCAAAAAGACCCACTATCTCGCTACCTCTTTTTCCTCTACATTGAAAGGCTGGTCCACCTAATTAATAAGAAAGTGTCTAGCAAAACCTGGACTCCCTATTCCTTTAGTAATCAGAGGCCTGCCATCTCCCATCTTTTTTTCGCTGATGATATTATCTTATAGTTAAAGTTAATCTTCAATAGGCCCTAAATATTAACAATACTCTTGAAGCTTTTTGTGCAGCCTCAAGATTGAAAGTTAACTCCAACAAATCATCTCTCATTTTTTCTAAAAACACTACCCCTGATCTCATTCAAGGTATCAGTGATACATTAGGAATCAGTCCTTCTAACTGAATTGCTAGGTATTTGGATTTTCCTATAACTTATTGCAGTCCCAACAATGGTCAATACTCTTTTCTTAACTGATAAGATTAGAAAAAAACTTAACTTCTGGAATATGAAATCCCTATCCCTTTGATGTAACATATTTTATGTTTATATTTAATGTTTTATTTTGATTAATAAACACTTTTCATATGCTTTATTTTTATAATTTTTATCATTTTTTACTTATTTGGATAAATTTGGCCTATTACAAATAAATACTTTAATTTCGTATTTTCGATTATTCTAACTTCTGACTACTCTTTTGGCCATAAATTTTTCTACAGATATTATTTTTGATTGATTCTAGTTGAATTGGATTCTACACATCTAGAGCTTCAAAATGCATATATGGATTGCTGAATTTGAAGTTGTTTTCGAATTTTTATGATTTTTTAAAATTGAGACAAATTTGCTGAATATTGTTGCGAGATTACATTTAGACCATTGTTTTTAGATATTTAACATTTGCCGAAATAAGAATTCTTATTTTTATTTTCTCTCGAAATCTCTCGTTCTATTCTCATTCTTGCGTGGGTTAAGCATTTCGATGGAAAGTTAAAACCTCTCGTTCAATCCGCGTAATCCAAATGCTATAATTCCGACTTGAGTTTTGCGCTAATTGCTCCGAGTTTGTTCTCTTTTTTCTCTCTAATCTCAGAATTATTTATCGCGATCGTGATTGACTTTTCTGTTGTTAGATTTTAAATTAGTACTCAATTGATGTTCTAATTTGATAAATAACGCGAATTAGGTTAAATAATTATTTGATTTAATTCGTAATTCTATTCAATTAGGTTATTCGATTGAATTAATAATTAAATTAGGTGATTGTTTAAACCTGAATTTAAATCTTTAGATACTGTGATAGTCAGAGTTACACACAATTGGTATTCTATAGATTGATATTTCTTAATTCATTTTTTACTCACTTTAATTATGTTCGTAATTTAATTTAATTAATTACAATTTTCAAAACCCTAAAAACCTTATTTGCATTTTTTTAAAACAAAACCTAAAATTGAATTTAACTGATAATGTGTTTTGATAACGACTCGGCAATCGTCTATCAACCTTGCTAGAAGGGTCACTCTGGCCTAATCTAGTCTCATGAGTGTTCCCCTCTATGTGATGCAAATATCCAGCATCCCCAACTTTGTTTGTAAGGACATAAACTCTATATGCAAGCATTTTATATAGGGGCCTTTGATTAGCTGGCAAAAAATCTGTAGGCGCAAAAAAAGATGGGAGCCTTGGATTCAGGGATCTTAGAACTTTGAATAATGCTTATCTTATGAAATTATAGTGGAGGCTAATTACCTCTCCTAACTAGTTGTGGGGCTAGGTCTTGCACAGTAAATACAAATTTTGGATAGGCATAGACCTTAGGCTCTGTAACAGTCTTCAAGTCTCCCACCTTTGGAAGGCTATTTTATCTATTTGGCCCAATTTCAGTAATCGGCTAAGTTGGAAGCTGAGGGATGAACTCTCTACTAAGTTTCAGGTGGATAATTAGACCCTTAACTTCCCTGTGTTAGCTAAGTTGACTAGGATATTTACAATTAAATCTGCCTATAATTTACTTTTTAATCCTGACCCAATCCCTAAGTATAACAAAAAGGGTTTTAAGCTCATCTGGGACTGGATTGGTCCCCCCAAACTTAATCTTTTCCTTTGGAAAGTGACCTATGAGAAATTCTTGACTAATAAGGAGAGATGCAAACACAATATGATTGATTCTCCTACTTGTCTAAGATGTGGAGAGGCTCTTGAGACCCTAATACTTGTCCTTAGGGATTGCTTCTATGCCAAATCAGTTTGGAACCACTTTATCTTTTCTCAATAGTGGGTGACTTTTTTTTCTAATAAAGGTGTTTTAGATTGGTTGATTTTTAATTTATCTAGTCTAAATTACAGTCTCATTACTAATTGGAGGAAACTCTTTGGGATTATTATTTAGAATCTCTAGAAGGACAAAAACTCCTTAGTATTTCAGTGCAATTCCATACTTCCTAACATTTTGTTTTATAAAATTGTATATGACTTTACTTATACGTTTTCTCATTATAGGGTTAATCACATTTGCTTGCAACAGGTCTCTTGTCATCAGATGGTTAATTGGATGCCTTCTCTTCCCAACCATGTGAAACTCAATGTGGATGTTGTTGTTTTTAGAAGTACAGGTGAAGCCGCTTACGGTGGGCTTGTTCGAGATAGTGGAGGGAGTTTGCTACTGGGGTTCAGCAAGAAAATTAATCCTTGTCCCCCATTGGAAGTTGAACTTTGGGCCCTTTACTTTGGTATCCAGCTGATTGTAAAAAAAGGTTTCCATTGGATTTGAATTGAGAGCGATTGTAAGCAGACTATTCTCCTTATTCAACATGTTCAACACCTTTCCCACCCACCGTTCAAGTTGATTCAGGACATTAGGAGCAGTTTAAGCTCCATCAAATATAGTAGGGTTAGGTATATTTGTAGGGAAGCCAACTTATGTGCCATCAGCCTAGCTAAGGCCAGGTTAGAAAATAATTTGTATCAGTTTGAGTTTGCCCCTTCTAATATCCTCCCCTTTCTCTGTATGGACTCCCTTAATATAAGGATCCCTAGAAACTCTTTGTAGTTTTATTTGTTTGGGCTTCTAGCCCCTCTTTATAACAAAAAAAAAAAAAAGATGGTTACAAATCTAAGTTTTTGGGATTAACAAGAAAAGATATAAATTTCTCTTCATCATGAGAGAGAGACTAAAGAAAGAAGTAAGAGTTAGAAAAAAAAAAGTCTTTAAGAGATCAAGACTATTAAGAGAACACATCAAGGCTATAGATATGAGTAAGTTTTTTCTATATCTTGATTTTCCGAGAACCATAAAATTCAAGATTATAACGGTTGTTGTAATTTTAGCGTAAGAAAACTTAAAGGAGAAGATTACAACTAACACTTTCATGAGTTGAATGACTCTGACCATTTTGTTATTAAAATCTTTCATGTAGATTCTTTCAAATTTTAGCAAATGTGTTGGAGTAAATAACACTAGCACTATAGGAACAATGAACAAACCATGTTGTCATTTTGATTCTAAAGATTTTATAAAGGATCATTCTTATTAGGTGTAGATAAAGATTTATCAACAAAACCAAACTTTTTCTTGCCACAAAGAATTATTTGCATTGATCTCCTCTAAAAATTGTAATTATCTTTGGTGAGATGTTGAGAGACAAGACTTAATCCAAGATGATTAGATGAATGTAATGCATAAGAATTTTTAAGATCTTTCATGAGTTAAGGATAAATAAAAATATTTAGATAATAGAAAAGACAAAAAAGCATAACATGTTCAAAGAAAATAAAAAGAAGATAAAAGAAACTGTGAATTGTATTCATATATCTTAAATAATTAAAGAGGACTATTTATACACAAGAAAATAATTTGATCAGAAATAAAAAAAAATTGATACAAATAGCTAATTAAGGAAATCTATTAAATAAATATTTAATTATCTAACAAAAATGCTCAAGATCTGTTAATAGATTTAGATGATTTATGGATAAAGAAATTATTTTATTTTATTCATATGCGTGTCATCTCTATAGAATATTAAAACATCACTATTATTCACTTTAATTGTATATTTAATATTATAACTAATGCAATACAGTTAGTGATACTTGTTAAAATATCTTTTGCTTTTTTTATACCATATAACATCTAAAAATTTGTTTACAACACAAAAATTATTTTGTAATGTAATTTAATTAAAGGAGGCCACTGTAGTTTATTCTAATTAAAAGAGTTACATCTTATATTTCGAAATTTGAAGGAAGTTGCACATAATTTCACTTGAAAATTATATAGTCAATATCCATTGTTAATATACTTGCTGGATAATTAACAATCTCGTTGATCTACGATTATTGAACATTTGGGGATGCAGAACGCGGCAAAGAAGGGGAACGAGGTGGAAAACTATTTTTTATTATGATTATTACAAGAAATAATAGTCTAATACAACGGTAAATTAAGTGAAGCAGCTCTCTTCAACGGGCCTCAATATTCAAACAAAGCTGTTTTTTTTTTTTTTTTTTCTCACTTTACTTGACACTGTGAGAGTCACACCCTCGTGACTCTAATTTCTAAACAAAATAATGATATGAATGAAAAAAAAAAAAAAAGAGAGAAAATCCAGAGTTACCACTTATGCCAATAACCAAATAAAATTATAAACCACTTCGGAGTCTATGACTAGTGCAGGTGTTTAGCCTTTCCACAAAAGAGTGCATTGGGGGGTACATTAGTCTCAGTGTATAGACTTTGCTCATTGTTCCACACCCTGATATACAATTCTTGTCCCAAATACCGTCTATGCCAGTTTGCAGACCTCAAGTTCCACATACCCTTATTGTCCAAAGATACCATAATTGAACTCCAACCATTTGGATACACCTGCATGTCCATAGTCATTGGTTAAATATCATAAAATTTTCTATGCACAACATTATACCAATACAACAGCTACAATTGACTCACCTGAACAGTGTGTCTTGTAATGCCATCATCCAAATTGTAAGTCTTTCTCTCATCAGGGGTCCACATACCATCGCCATATCTAATAATTTAGATTCGGTTAATCAATTTTGTGCTTCATAAATTGAATTAAACGAATTTAGCAAAAATTTTGGCGCATGTTTAGAAACAACTGATTTTAGTGAAATATTACTCGTCACCTACCCGACAACATAGAAGCTAGATCCATCCATATGCCAGGACTGAATGTACTTTTCGTTGTTATGGAAGACTATTTCGACATAATCATGAAGGGTGAATCCTATGACTGATGTGCCAATTTTGGCAAGGGTGCCTGGTGGAGGAGGAACATCTTTAATTGTATCAAGATTAAAGACACCGGGAATGTTAAACCAATCAGCAAGTTTCAATGGGGTGTTTGGATTGAAGTAGGAAATTCCATTCACTGCATATCGTAGCTTTCCATTTGTTGTGGCTTCAGAATTTTCCAACTTTACTGTCCTTACAACAGGGATAGTTCCATAGTGGAATGACCCCTGAGGATTTGGGCGAGCTGCATTTGCTGTCAAATTCAGTCTATAAACAAACAAATTAGTCAGAGGCAATGACCAGAAGATTTTCCGAGTTGAAAACAATGCAGCACTGAAATAAATAATCTTAATTACTAGATTAAAATGGAAAAATTGTAAAAAGTAAGAAAATTGGGTGTGTAACTTTAATTTGAATTAAAAAGTCGAATAAAGAGTGGATTCTTAGGACTTATTTGGTTCTAAAATATATTTTATTTTAATTATAATAAATTTACATTATTTTTATTTTATTTCATGTTGATAGTATTTGAAAAAAATAATGAAAACAATTTTTTATTGTTACCCCTTTTCTGAATTATTTTATGCAAATTTTAAAAATAAAAATAAAAAATGATTAAAAAATTGCAATTAAATATAAAAACCAAAAAACATGTTAATAGAGATGATAATTTTTGTTTTATAAAAAAGCACTACCTGATGGTTCTGGCTTGCTTCATGGACCATTCCACATCGTCAGTTGCTGGGCCTACGGGTAATGGAATTGTGGCCTTACTTTTGGAGCCCAGATAGCGAAGAGTTGCGGTGGTGGTGAGAACAAGCTCAGTAAAACGGCTAGATGCAACTATGGAATAGTCACTGATTGACTCATTAAGTTTGACCAAAACTGTTACTGATTGCCCCACGTGAACATCAAGGGATTCGTACGATTCTTGAATTGTGTGAGCACCTTCAACTTCAATGAGCTTCAATGAATGGCCCTGAATCCTGAAATTAAATGAGGTTGCTAACCCAACATTTGACACCCTGAACTTGTATGTCTTCCCTGAAAAAATAAATTATTATTTTATAACCAAAGTTATAATCATAAAGCATTGATGTTAATTACAATGAAAATTGAAAACTCTCATTTTCATTCGTTTTAAAAGTATATGGAATGACATGCTGAATACCCATGATAGAATAATTCTAAATCCAGTTACCTGCTTCACCAGTAAATACGGCATTGTTTTGGCCATTTATGAGAAGAGCATCGGGATTAGGAAGACTCTTGCCAGCATCCAATAATCTTCTTAATATCTGTAAATAGTTTTTTTTTAATGTCTTGTTAACTCGGTTAAAAAATTAACAAATAATAATTTTATTTTAATTTCATATCAAGTGTTTTAATGGTAGCCAATATTTTAAGGGTTTTAATTAATAAAAAGTATTACAAATTTTGTTGGAGTTACATTAGCAATCATGAAGACATGTTGGCAATACCTTTCTATAAAAAAAATTCTACTTAGATTCTCAACAAAAGAAAAAATCTAAAGGCTAGCATTCTCCTTAATGTAATACCTTAAACTTATAGGATAATTAATTCATGACACAGTAAATGGCCTAAAATTCAATTCTTTCAGGATTGTTGACTTGTGACAGATTGCACATAGGTTAATGTTCGACAAATCCGTTCCGACGGATCATAGAATAACAACAAGATCCTAATTTACTAATTGTTAAGATGTAGCCTGAAATGAATTTATATATATATATATATATATATATTTCTTATATAAAAAGTTGTTATGGATGTAGCAAATAACAACCCTGGCAGGAGAACCAAAGTTTTTTGTGGCAATTTTGAACTGTAATATAAGCAATTAAGCATGTAAAGAGAGAATTGGAGGGAGTGATTTCTTCACCAACCTTGTGGTCGGTCTTGTACCAATCACCAATAAGGAGGGTGAATTCTCCATCCGGGGCAGGATATGGGATGGGAATCACAATTCTTTGAGCAATGTTAAATCCCCCAAAACCACCAGCAGCTTTGTGAATTTTGGTTGATGGGAAATATGTGTAAGTTCCAATTTGATCTTTCACTTGGAATTTGTATGTCCAGTTGGTGTTAGGAGGGATTGGGCAATTGGTTCCTAAAACTCCATCTTGCCATGATGTCCTTCTCTGTTTTATACCATTCCTGATATAAATTACACCAAAGGAATAAATAAAAGGGTTAATTCACTTCACTGTTCCCATTTTTAAAAATTCAATCCTAGTTTATCCTGAGAAAAGTGTAGTGGAAAAGACCACTAACCATGTAATGAGGAATTTTTCGTCCATCTTGTTAATGACATTCACAACGATGTTGTCATTAGTGATGGCTTCAATCGTAGGACCCGGAAATTGACCATTTATAAGAATGCCCTGGTAAGTAAAAATATAAATGAAATATAAGACCCCTTTCAAGTGTGAAAGAATGGCATTTTAAAGGCAGAGGGAAAAATGACCAACCGGTTGAGGTTCACCCAGAGGGTTAATTGTTCCACGAGTAATTTCCCATGTGAAAAACAAATACCTGTCTTCTGCAATAACCGAGAGAACACTCCAGCATGCCAAAATTCCTAGAAAAACTTGGGGAAAAATGATCTGCTTCATGTCGTCCGTGACAGTCGATTTTGGAATGCCTTTTTACATTCTGAATGAATTCCAAATTTCAAGTTAATTTATGATCTTAAGAGAAAGATATCTCGACAATGCATGTGTTGGATGGATGGTGAAAACTGAGATACTACAAAAAGTCTTCAAATTTCAGTTACAATACCATAAAAGGAACTACTACCAAACATAATTTTATAACGGGTTAAAGGAAGAGATACACTTTGTAGTATATTGTTTGCATGTCAAGAAACTAACTACGAAAGGAATGCCTTAGGAGTTTAGATTTAATGAGAAAGTTGGAAGCGTACCAGAAATCTAAGTTCCCCTTACACGAGGAAATTGAGAAGGTGAATCGATATGAAGATGGGAGTGTCCTGTGATTTGCGCCACCCTGTATATATAAGTATCTATGAGAAACAGAATAGAAGATGTTAAGGAAGATACTAGAGTGGGGCCAGCATAAGTGGATGTGTACGCAAAATGCTACTATGTTCTACCTATATTACTATAACCACAACTCACGCCTGCTCAAGATTTCAGCTTGTCTAATATTTTGAAAATCCCATGTTACGTAGTTGACTAGAATTTCTTGAAATAAGCAAGACCACCGCGTTAAAAAAATTATTATTATTATTAGGGACTTCATTTAATCCCAGATTGCTTTCGATTTTGGTTTAGCTTATTCAAATGTTTTGTTTGTGAAAATGTGAACCAAGATGAGTTGGTGTTGGTACTAAGCTTCGATCAGTCGGTGGTGGCCGGAAGAGAAGGATTAGATATCTGCACTAACCGGGTGCGGCGCAACCGATAGCGGATCCACATTAATTGGTGGAGTGAATTCTAAGACCCCATAATCTATACCTTTTTTATATATTTATTTGTCATTGTTATTTGCTCAATTGCAATTTCATAAACAGCTAGAACGCGGATAGAGAGAGATCGGAAGCATGACAAGCATCAGATTTACGTAAATTTTTAAATTTCAGTATGTTTTGTCATTTTTATTAATGACATGACACAATAAAATATTGACTCAATAATATTTTAGTTAATAATGTTATCACCAAAGATAAAAAAAAATATTAAATTTAAAAAACTTTAAGAGTAAAATAAAATAAAATTTAAGAAATCAAAACTAAAATAAATTTTAATTGGACGTTTTCAGAACCTGTAGGTTACGTATTACATTATATGATAGATTACTATTTCGGAATCGTATTTTTAGTTTCAACTTGAAAGAATCAACAGAAGAATGTTAACATGGTTGTGGAAGAAAATTTGAAGACAATGTGATCGAATTGTGTGGATCTAGTTTGGATTCTTTGCTACTATTTTCGGTTTTTCCACTTTTGCTAACTCGTATTCCGTATGGTCCCATTTTTGCTTCCTGCCAGTAATAAGTGCACATGAGCTCTTGATATGCGATGTTGAGTGAATAAAAGAATGTTGCTGGAGAAATAATTCAATAGGTGGATCTGAAATTTAACTAAAAAGATGATGATTTTGTGAAACAACAATAATATTTGTATAATATCAAAGTTATGTCTTTATATATACCTCATATTTTCAAATCGATCTTCTGTTATATTATATCATCAATCATATCATTCAGCTCTCTTCTTTTTCTTATCACGTATAATTAAACACAATATGTCTTTCCCTTTACGTGTTACGTTGAATAACATCAAAACTAGGGAGAGGTCTTGCGCGAAATTAAAAAGTGTGATCCCCAAAGCACTATTTACCCATTTGAATCATTTTTTAATGCTTCAATATCTTAAATAAGGATGCTCACAGCTTGAACAAAGAAGCTGCAATGGGAGTATAACTTTTCGATAATTCCAAACGATGGATCCAATTATGCTCATCTCTCAACTTGTTCACATCGCCAACTTGGCATTTGTGAGCATATATGAGGCTTTTGTTATATTCATGAGTTCACGCAAAATATTTTGCAGTTTGTCTTCATCGATTAAGTCTTCATTGCTTTTTCCAAAGAACCCCCATGAATCCTCGACTACTAAAAAAACTAAATAAAATCTTAATCAAATTAATTACCTTTAAGAAATCATTGAAGACTTTGTAAATCTTTATAGTTTTATTGATCACTGGGGATAGATATTGCAGCTTTTGTATTATTCGTGGATGTTTTAAAATTAAAGTCAACTGTTTATGTAAATGATTAGTCAACTCTACATTTAACTCCTGGCCAAGTCAGACAAGGCAAGCAAGAGTTAATAACATGGACTCGATCCCAAGAACTGATCGTGGGAAAATAGAAACATATATAAATGAAATTACATATAATAAATTAATGTTCTGCCGAGTGTTGTAAGAACATCAGTGTATTTAAAATATTTTATTAAATAATTTTAATTACAAAAATAATTACTAAATATTCTTTTGCTCTAATGTGATAAATATATTTTATTAAAATATTTTACATTTATTTATCAATCAGTCTCTTAAACACATTTGTTAACATTTCCTATTCTTCACCCTTTCTTTTCCTTTTCAATTGTTCTTCTAATTAGAAAACTAGTTCTTATTGTTCATTTTTTTTTAAATATAATTTTCAAGTTCAGTTTTACGATTCATATCAATTAAGGTTTTCTACCAGAATTAGGCAACACGTTTAAGATCCTGATTATTTACCGTTTGCAATTCCAAAAACTCCATTTGGGAAAAATAATAATTTTGGTTTCCACAGAAATAAAAAACATTAAAAGTTGTGAATTTTCGTTCACAGCACGAATAAGAATAGACTGTAGATTGGCACAACCGCGTATATAATGTAAAATAAAATTGTTGATGAAAAGTAATTTATATAAACAAATTTTAAAAAAAATATTTTAAAAATTTAGTTAAAATATACTTGTTATTTGGGGAAAGAATTTTTTTTTTAAAGTTACAGAGACACTTACCAAACTTTTGTAGTAAGAAATAAATTATTTTTTTTGACTAAAATTACAAAGAACCCTAGGTTTCTACATTTTGATGAGCTGCAAACCCGTAAAAATATCAAAGTTCTAAAATTTTGCGAAAGAACTATTTTTTGACACGTTTCTATGAAGTTTAGCATAAGAGTCTCATCTTTTGTTGGAAAGGAGGCTATATTTCAAAAAGTTTGAAGGGTCATGAGGAAAGCCTTAATTTTTATTGAAAAGAGGATTGTCTCTTAAGGAATTTTGGAGATTTTCAAGTCCCAGATAAAAACAGCTAAAACTTGTTGAAAAAAGAATCGACAAGAAAAATGTTATAAGTTCATGAGACAAGATGGAGCTCACGGATTTTTGTTAAAACTAGTAAAAAACAAGAGTTGACAAGAAAACTTATGCTAAGTCTATGAAAGTCTTCAAGAGATTTTCTTAAAACTTGTCAAAACAGAAAGTGACAAGTGAATTATTCTACATTCAAGAGAGTCTATGATAGATTTGGTTGAAAACTTGTTGAAATAGAAATCGACAAAAGAATTAGTCCAAGTCCAAGAGTCTCCAATTGATTTCTATCTATCTATCTTACATTTCATAATGCAGCTAGTAGCAGTGAGACAAAGTCAAATAAAGAAGATAAAAAGAAAGACAAAGTCTCGTTAAAAGTTCATGAAGGTGAAATCTATAAAAAGTAGAGATATTTTTTCAATGAAAGTTGAACACTTCGAGAAGATTGTTAAAAAAGAAAGAGTTAATTTGAAAAGAAAATTAATTAGTATTATTTTAATAAGTTACGAATCATGTCTTATTGAAGTTCCTAATAATACCTAGTGGTTAAATTTTGCTACAATTACTTACACTAAACTTGAAAGGAGATGTGAAAGCGATACCATTTTAACTTAGAAAGTGTTTAGAACTGCTCTAAAATTTTGTGTTATCTAATGTGTTATATTTAAGAGAATAGTTAAATAATTGTTCTTAAATATTGATATTAGAGAGTGGTTCCACGTGGATATTGTTCACTTTTCTTCATACTGTAATCTTTGAACTTTTGGTTTTGTTTATTTTGTCCATCTTCCCCTCCATGAACATCATAAATTATTTGTTCAATTTATTAAATGTGTTTTCCTTGGTTATTCTCTTTCACAAAAAGGATTGTTATGAACCACATGCTCAAATTGGTCATCCTCCATTCAAATGTTGGAGGAGGCTTGACACACAATACAGTAAATGCAATCAAATGAGATATGAAGAAGTTATATGCAAAAATAAAACCAACACCAAGATATAGAGACTAAAATTGTTAATCGAGAAGAAGATCAATTAGTTGTTGCTATTTGTTTCTCAGATTTTAAATCAAATGAATGTTGGTTAATTGATAGTAGTTGCACTAACCATATGACCAATAACAGAAAACTCTTTAGAGATTTGATGTTTACTAGCATCACCAAAGTCAATATAGGTAATAGTGATTTTATCTCAGTTAAGGGAAAAAGGATAACTGCAATAGCAAGATTTTCAGGCACAAAATTAATTTGTGATATTCTTTTGGTTCTTGAAATTAGCTAAAATTTGTTAACTGTTGATCAATTAATTGAAGGAGGATTTAAAGTTATTTTTGAAAACAAATATTGTTTGATTAAAGATAAGATTGGTCAAGATATTTTCAAAGTAAAAATAAAAAGAAAATTTTTTTACTCTAAATCTATTAGAGGAGGAGCAAACAACTTTCTCATGTAAAAAAAATATCACAACATTTTGCCCTAATATTTTGAGCGTTGAAAGTAAGTTTTCTAGTTTCATCAATAGTGCAAATAAAAGACATATCAAGCCTGCAAAGAAAGTGGTTAAATATTTCAAAGACACTTGCAACTCAAGCGGTTAAATATTTCAAAGACACTTGCAACTCAAGCATTAACTTTAAGAGAAGCGAAAAATTTAAGTTGACTGATTTTTCTAACAATGACCAGAATGACATAGTTAATGATGTGAAAATTTTCTTAAGACTGAGTTACTATGAATCACGTTTCATGGCAAAAATTTTTTTTTATTTAATTCTAATTTGAAGTAAAAAGAGAATATAAAATTTTTGTTGACAACAAATTTATATTCTGTTAACAAATTTAAACTGCAAAAAAATAGAGTTTGTAGTTTAAAAAGTAAAGATGAGTGATAATAATGTGCTTTTGAAATTGCTCTTGATTGTTTTTTGTTATATCAGTTTATCAATAAGTAGTTTTTACATTTTATTTTTAAGAATAATTAGTTTCTCTTTTTTCGAGTTATTATAAATGCAATGTTGCTATTCAATAAAAATTGAGTATTTTTCTCTCTTCATTCTCCTCACAATTTTGCATATTTTTGTTTCTTTATTTTTTTTTTATTTGTGCCATAAAATTCAACATCAAACTGTCAAACAAAAGAAAAGCTTGTATCTGTAAATTTTTTGGTAGATATACAAAATTAAAAACTAAAAAGAGCACCTAAGAATGAAGAGATTTATTAGAGATGAGTATTATGTAACATTCCTTAAATTGTCACTTTAGGAAAACTGGTTATCATGTAGGCTGGTTTAAATGTTCGAATTATTCTGGTCATTTTTAGCTCAACTAATATTAACCTGCTATCCAATGCGAACCTGATAACGTGAATTGACATCAGGCGAGAGTAGTTTAGAAGTGCGATTACCCAGGGCTCAAATTTGAAAAGGGCCAAAAGTAAATATTATGTTATGCTTTCATGTGAATAAAAAAAAAAATTTAGTTCTCAATTGTAGGTTACAGTTGGAATAAAAATAGAAAGATAAAAAAGACCATTCAATTCCTCACACCTCACTTGCCATAATCATAATCGACTCCTTACTTCTTTAGATTTAAAACTTCATTTAATTCTCAAATTCTACTCTTCTCAGCATTAAAATTCATAAAAAATTTTAATTTTTTTCAAAAAAATTAAACAATTTTTGAGTTTGTCAAATTTGCATATTAATTCAGATATTTTAATCGCTTATAAAATTATTTTTTTCGATCTTGGAGATTGTAGCATTAGTTGAAAGAAGTTTTTCAAAGTTAAAGTTGATCAAAATCTATCTAAGATCATCACAAGAATGATTGAATGATTTTACAATTTTTATCTGATTTTGTATCTCAGAATACTCATAAAACTTATTTTTTTATGATTTTTTATATTTTTATAGTTAATTATATTATAGGAGTTGTTTGAATGAAAGAACATTCTTTTTGAAATTTTATTAGAAAAAATTATATTCACTTAAAAAATATATTATTTTAATAGAATTATTAACATATATTTTATTTTATTTTATTACATTTTATAATTTTTTAAAGGAGTTCTAATTTTTTATTTTGCTCCTCATAAGGTTGAAGAACGGGCTGATTGACATCTCCAATTTCATCCAACCTGTTAAGTAGAATGTCTGTGTTGAGAGTTTGCGAGACAAGTGAGAATGCGAGCCCTTTTTGTAATTCCTGCTAACACAGATACCAAGTTGTTTCCACCACTATGCAAGCACATGCATGTTGCTACTGCTACATGCCAATGTAGTGAGTTGCTAAAATATGTCCAACTAGACGAGCTCACTACCTCTAAAAGTTGGGCTTAAGTTATCATTCTAAAGGCTTGAAAAATTCTGGTTTCTTTTAGCCTAATCAACCTTAACCAATTACCCAACGTGGGTTGGGCTAGATAGAGTTCACATGTATACTTTCATCCAACCTATGAGTAGAATGTCTTCAACTATGTGTGATGACGATATTGAGTTTGAAGAGCAATTGGACAAATGATGGAAATACACAATTTGATGCGTTCAACACACAAATTTGAACTTATTAAGAAGGTGATACTCCAATTTTAATTAACAACAACACTAAAAACAGATACTGCATTTTAATTTCGTCCTTTTTTTAACGTTAAATGTTTTATCAAAATGTACAACAATTTATGTTCTCCTCTGAAATTTATCTGTTTTCCTATCTTTTATATAATTTTGCCACATTTTGTAATAAGTAATTACAATTTCTTAAATTCATTGATTTTATTTTTAAAAAATGTTAATGTATCTGTTACTTAGATTTTTAAGATTATCGTATTCCATATCCATATAAGGTACCGCAGCGTATTCATGCATCGTAATTGAATGACATCTATCCCGATTCATATTTATACACTATTATGATTATGATTTCAAATAATGAACAAGGAAATAATTAATTGCTAAAAACATATATGAATATGAGCAATGACATTTTAATACAAGGTTTTGCTCAAATTTACACAAGACAACCATAATTTTGATAAATTCTCCATCTTCCTTTCAAATTTGTGTTATAGTCAAATCCTCATGACCAGCAAACGACACCAAAAGATTAGTTGGTGATGATACTAGGGATTATGTCCAACAGCTTTTCCACAAAGCAATACATTGTTGGGAATATCATATTCGTTAGCAAGGCTGTGTTCAGCAGTCCAAACCTTGAGATATAACTGCTGCCCAAGATACTGCCTTTCCCATATTGCAGACCTCAAGTTCCACATACCTTGGTTGTCCAAGGACACCAATATGGTAGTCCAAGCATTTGGATACACCTACATTAATTTGAAGCACACCAAATAAGAGTATTAGAATATACAATTTGGCA
Organism: Abrus precatorius; assembly: GCF_003935025.1. Lineage (NCBI taxonomy): Eukaryota > Viridiplantae > Streptophyta > Magnoliopsida > Fabales > Fabaceae > Abrus > Abrus precatorius. Next base: position 3,428,456 of record NW_020874362.1, on the reverse strand, counting down.
TACAATAATGTTTTTTGAATAATTATGGGGAACAACTATTAGTTGTCTCCATCACTTTTTGAGTGTATTTTTAGATATTTGTATACAGAAAAGATAAGATACAAGTTAAAAATACAAACAAATGTTTACTGTATCCTTTATCCACATGCATTTATACATATGCAAGTTTGTCCAAGTTAACCTTTGGAATAAATAACTCAATTTTACTTGAACTAACAATGTTAAGATATGGTGTTGAAAATTATATAACTTTTTATTTAACTTTTTTAATCGATAAAATCTCATTTATTCACGTAGGATAGGATTATTTACTCTACCAGATAATTTAGACAAACCCACATTAAGTTACCTGTGCAGTGTGCCTGGTCAGGGCATCCGCTAGATTATAGGTGCTTCTCTTGGCTGGTGTCCACTGGCCAAAACCGTAACTGTGATCGTAGCAATGAACAAAATTAACACTCCCTTAAGCCTAATTCTAAGTAAAGATGCTTGCATCTACAATACGTAAAGAAGATTGAATTGAAGCAAAAAGCATATAAAGGAAGATCACACACCCCACAACCCAAAAGTCATAGCCATCAAGATGCCAAGATTGCATGGTCTTTTCATTGTTCTGAAAAACGACCTCAATGAAATCATGGAGAGAAGTTGGCACCACGGAGGTGGCTACGGATTCAGGACCGTCAGAAGGAAGGTTTTGGATTGAGTCAACACTGTAGATTCCAGGAATGTTGAAGTAATCAGCAAGCTTGAGAGGGGTATCAGGGTTGACATAGGAAACCTTGTTAACAGCATAACGAAGTTTTCCATTGATCAAAGGTGCTGAATTGGACAATACAATTGTCTTTGTGGGAGTTATTTTCCCGTAATGGTATGACCCTTGTGGATTAGGCCTAGCTGCATTTGCTGTAAGATTCCATCTGCAGGAACAAATAATTTTTAACAGACCAAAAATGTAATAGATAAACTTTTTAAGTTTTTTACAACGTGACCTGAAGGGCACGAAATCAACACATAATAAGTTTTAATTAAAAATATAACATTTAATGTTATCGATCATCGAAACTAATAATATTTTGTAATTTCAATAAAAACTCACTATATTTATGTTTTTATCGTGTGTCACTAGGTACCCAATAGAAAAACTGATAAATTAATCCAAATCCAAGGCACGTTGTTTTTGGTTAGATTTTTCTTATAACCTGTAGGTTCTAGCTTGCTTCACAGACCAGTGATATTGATGAATGGGGGGACTAGGCAAGGGTCCAGAAGCTGGGGAGTTAGAGTTTGTGTAATGTAATACTGCAGTTGCTGTGAGAACTTTTCTGGAAAATCTTGTTGAGGCAACAATATAGTAGTCCTGTGGAGGCTGATTTAAGGTTACCAACACAGCAGCTGATTGCCCAACATGCACATCAAGGGTGTCATATATGTTCTGGATAATGTGTGATCCTTCAATCTCAACTAGCTTCAGGGTATGACCCTGAATTCTAAAGTTAATTGATGTTGACATGCCCACATTAGAGATCCTGAACATATAGGTCTTTCCTGAAAGTAAGCAACTAAAGCATAAATAATGATTGGATGAACAAAATTGACTAAGTTGAAATTGATCATTTAGAATTTGCACAAAGTTGAAAATGATGACCTTGGTCTCCATTTATGGTAGTGTGAGCCTGGCCATTGATGAGGAGACCATCGGGAAAAGCAAGAGATTTTCCAGAATCCAATGAATCCTGTAATGCCTGCAAATATCAAGACAAAATGTTATGAACAATAGGTGGCAAATGTTACGAGGAATAGTGGCCAAGACAAAGAAAGGTGGATCTTTAGAAAAACATTTTGGGTCCAGTTTATTCTGGGATATATATTCAAAGGATTCCATAACAAAGAATCAGTATGAAGAAAATGTAAAGCACAAATTGATGATACCTTGTGGCTGGTCTTGTACCAATCACCAATGAGTAAAGTAAAATCTCCATCAGGGTATGGATAAGGCACGGGGATGACAGATCTATGATAGACATTGAGTCCCCCAAATCCTCCAGCTGCTTTATGCAGTTGAGTTGATGGAAAGTATGTGTAGGTTCCAATCTGATCCTTGGCTTGAAACTTGTATGTGTAATTTGAGTTTGGAGGAATGGGGCAGTTGGTTCCCAATACCCCATCTTGCCATGAATTTTTCCTTTGTTTGATGCCATTCCTGGTTCACAAACAGCAATGTTAAACCATTTTCTCAAATACATAACTCAATATTATGAATAAGCATACTAAGAAATTGCAAATCTCTGTTCTATGCCATAAATATAATCTTAAACTTTCAGTTTGTAGTCCAAAAGAAAGATTCAAATGTCTCAGAAAACTTGAAAGTGGAAACTCTAAACATCTTGTTTTTCTTTCCAACAATAACTAGAACATGTAAGATGTCTAAATTTATTTGAATAGCAATGCAGCTCTTCTACCTAAAACATTTCTGTACAACTAGTAAAATACGATTGAAATATGACTTTATAAAGGTTATCTAAAATTGCCATAAATTTAAACAGTAAAAGCCGTAGCATATAACACAAATGCTACCTCCATTTCCATCTATTTCATCCAAGATGTTAACATCTACGATGCTTAAGCACTAAAGAGGCTACTCTCATTCCCTCAAATTACCAGAGGAAATTTGTAAACGCATACAATGGTACCGTAAATGTGACTTATGCCAAAAAGGGAGTAAATGTAGACCATTAAACAAAATTAAGAATGAAACAAGGCACTTGAAAACAGATAAACTCACCAAGTGAGTAGAAATGGCTCATCCAACTTGTTGACAAGGTTGAGAATTACATTGTCATTTGTTACCAAGTCTAGTTGAGGCCCAGGAAACTGACCATTGATCAGAATCACCTTAAAAAATAAAGTACTAAAATTTTAGACACTCCTCAAAGATCACCTCTAGCATCAATATCCAAAGAAATATAATGGAAGCATGCTGACATTACTCACCTGCTGAGGACTACCTAGTGGAGAACGAGTCCCATAAGTGACGGTCCACGTGTAGTATTTGTATGCATCTTCTGCTTGTACAAGAGATACACTCAAAAGAGCCAGAACAACAACACGCAACACCTGGAGCAAACATGTGCTTCCCATTGCGTCTGTCTACAAACAAACACAAAATTAGAAGAACCGAGAGAAACACACGCTTGTGTTTCACAGTTAAGACCTCACTAGGAACTGAAAAAATGAAGCATCATTAATGATAAATACCAGTTCTGTGGTTCTGCTCAAACTGTGACTCACTTTTAAGTTACACCTACTCAGGCTTGGAGGCTGCAGCTGAAGCCTTTCTTTACATATAAGATATATATACAAGGAACCATTGCCAAGATAATTAAAAAATATAAAAGAAAAAAAGTGAAGGATGTTGTTTGGAATTAAGGTGACCAATTCATCATCAATATTCGGCGGTGTTAACGCGCGTTTCCATGTATTGTTGCTTAAGGCTAAAGTTAAACCATGGCTATTATAAATTGAGTCATATATGTGTATAATAATATATCATTATTATAAAAGTGAAAACATAGCTTTACTAGCCCATCGCTTGCTTTATTGACTTCTAACCCCCAGAAGTTTCGCCACTGATGGCATCAACTTTATTTTGCTTTTCAGTTGCATATGCAGTTGCATTTTCACCATTCAATTTGATGATTGTACAGAGTTTAGTGAATGATAACGTTAATATTCAAAGCAGCTTAATAATCAAGTGATGTTACATACAAACAACATATACATTTCATTCTAGATTTTGAAAGTGTTCAATCGCGTTTACAGTTCACACCTACTGACACATACGATAATAAAGAGAAAAACTAGTTAATTGTGAAGGGTGCAACGATCAAGGCTATTACTTTGAATTTCTCTTGTTTTAGACTAATTTGATAGGTGGACTTACCGTATTTCATAATTGTTCCATGTGAAGTTCATAAAGTGTACAGAGGGGTTCAATGCAACGTATGAATGAAAAAATGAACCACTTGAATTAAAAAAAGAGACAAGAAAAATAATTTCAAAACAAAAATAATCCAAAAAAGTAATCCCAAGTTCTGTTAGACAACAATAAATGATTTATACACACTTTGGATTCTAATTCAACCCTACTAGAAAGAGCTTAGTTGCAGAAATACAAGGTGTCATCCTTAAATTTATTGCTTATTTTTAAGCATCCAATCTAGAAGGGCGGTTGTTGCAAATTCAACTATAGAATGCTGATAATTTCACACTCTTTCCTATACTTATATTACATTAGTAGTGTTAGAGTCCTTCAAACAAGAAAAGATGAGGGAATGTAGTGTGGTAATGTGAACCATATATATGAAAGGCATGGTTACGAAAAAAAAAATGTCAAAAGATTACCCTTTTTATTCAAATATAATGTAAAAGAGAAATAGATAATATATATCAGACCACTGAACATGTGTACTCCAACGCGAAGTTACTAATCAATGCTATTGAAAACTTCATTTATACATTTTAGTTTTTTATACTCATTTTTATCATATAAATTATTTGCAGGTAAATATCAATTCATTTTTTAAATTGATATCATAAGTTAAGTTAATTCTTAATATTACAAATAATAAATGTAATATTTGACTTTATTGATTATTAGTTAATTTAAATTTTTAATATTAGTATAATAATGAGAGATCTACCAATGCATGTTCTAAGTCAATACAAGAAAGGAAGGTTGTGTTGTTGAAATCTATTCATGAATCATAAGTGATCCATGTAGCCGATTTCGCATAGTAAAAATCCTGTGAAAGGGAAGAATGACAAGAAGGAAAGAAAAATGGCAAAGATAATGAAAAATTGTGGAATTATAAATAGAGAAGATGGGCATGCCCCTGGGAAGGTAATGACTAATAATGGGCAATCACATGAGTTGTAGGGAATGGGTACTATAAAAAAGCACACATGCTAGTATTATGCTAAGCGTCAATCGCGGTGAAAACGACAGCGTAACGAGATGATGATTAGCCTTTCACTCTTCAGTGGGGTTCAAGCATGTTGGATTGTTCCATCCATGGTTAGGGTGAATAGCACAAGTCCAGAACAAAGATTATAGATATGCGTAATTGCATTGACTCTACAAATTCATAATCAATCATCTATGTACATGCATGCATTCTTTGCTTTAAGTAAATGTTCCACAAAAATCGTTGAGAAGGTTTAAACTACGCAGAATTCAATTTGGAATTAAAATTATGATTCTGATGAAAACATTTTGTTACTTTTATATTCAAAATATTTAATTACATCAGTACTGACAAAAATATTTCTTATAATACTATTTTACGAATATTGTATATGTTATAGATAGTTACATATTCAAAAATATTTTTATCAAAATATTCAAATGATTTATTTATTTTTAATCACTTCGTTCCAAATTTACTTTAAACAAAGTCTCCTTTACACACGCTGATCCAATTACAGACAGATTCCATCGTCCATGCGTATGCTGCATACCATAGTAGTGACTATACAGAATAGCCTTTAAATCAATCAAGTTTGAGGAAAAGTGCTATTAAGTTAATAAATTAATACTTACAATTTAATTTAGCTTTCGAAAATTCACAAAAGGTGTTGACTCTGGTTGAGAAGTATGCGGAATTTCCTTGATTATTACGTGGATTTGTATTATTTAATTATTAAATTAATAAGTGGTTATTCAATAAATATTTATTAGAAAATTAATATTATGTTATTTAACTATAGCTTTTTCGTTTAAATAATATGTGTTTTTTTATATTTTTTAATTTTTATTTTAATTAAGTTTCTCTTTAAAATTTAGTAAATTTGTTTTTTTTTCTTTGACTTTCTTCAATTTAAAATTATAAATTTTTAATTTCTATCCAATTTTGGGGAGGAGTAAAGGAACTAAAAGATAAAATAAGAAATTTAAAATTAAGATTTTTAGTGACAATTTAATAAAAATAAAAGGATTTTCTAAAATGTACGATTAAGATTTAAAAGGGGAAAAGTTTGAGATTTTAATTTTAATTTAATAAAATTTAATATTTTGGTGAGTAAGTTTTAAATTGAAGACAATTTAATCAGTTTAATTTATAAATATTTTGATTAAAAATGTTCATCTAGAAGTTTTAGATTAAAAAAATTAAAAAGTAAAGAGATTTGATTAACTAACTAAAAAAATTTAAAGATTATAAATTTTCAAAAGTAACTTTTCTTAATGTTATTTTGTTTAATAATTTTTAATAAATATTAAATTTAATTTAACAGTTAAATAATGTGATATTAACAATGTTAATCATACACACCAAGTATTAAACAAATTAGGTGGTCAGAAATATATAATTTTAAATTTAATATTTATTTATATATTTTAGAAAAATATGATATGTTAAAATAATTTTTTCATTAAATTATCTGAATTAGTAAAATTTAATATTCAATTTTATTAATCCTATTTTTAAATTAATTTTTATAAATAAATCTGTTTTTAAAAATTTACTTAATAGTTTATTAAATAATTTTATTTTAACATTAAATATATACTTTCTAAATATCAATAAATATTGTTTATAAAATTATATATCTATTAGTCTTTTATTTATCTAAAACTTAATATAAATTATCAATATAAATAGATTGTTTTATTTAACGGTTGAATTGATAAAATTTAATATTCATAAATAATTATTTTAAAGTTAGTAACAAAATAGATGATTTATTATATATATATACACGACATATTATTAATTTACCAACTAGACGACGTATCGATAGTTATAAATCTTGTATTTCATTAATACGTATAATTTAATATAATCTAATATCTACGATGATTTTGTAACAACGAGGGATTTATGATCTCAGTGCTTATAAAAGTTCTATTACACAGCCGTACACATTGTTGAAAAAATTTAGCCATTAGAATTAAGGCCTGTTAAAAATATAAAAATAAATAAATTAAGGCCAGTTCAACATGGTTATTAGTTTTAAATTTTAATTTTTTTAAAATTTAAAATTAGTATTTATTTTTATATTAAAAAAATTATTCATATTTATTTTTATTTCTTTAGGTATCTAAATATTTGGAATTGTATATGTTACTCAAATTATTAGTTGAAATGTAATTTTCTTAATATTTTTTAACCAATTAAGCATAAATATTATTATAAAATAAATACATTTTTAAACGATACTCAAACTACTAAATTACAATATAATATATGTACAAAACTATAACAAAATCATTTATAACATGTCATGAAAAAAGCATATAACAGTATACATTTCTTCATTTAAAAAAAAATTCAAATTGATTATTTATAATTAATCATTTGATTTAAATGAATTTTTAATTTTCAATTTTTTTTTTCAAAATCTCTGTCAAACATTTCCACGTGATTAGCAATGTCAAATTGCACGAGGCAATCAATTTCTTCTGTATCAAATTAGTAATTCAAACTTTTACAATTTTCATTACTATGTTGAGTATTCCCTTTCATTTTACTTTTTTTCTTCTTAAACTGATTTGGTATATAAGAAAATAATTAAAATTACAGAGTTAAATTAAATAAAGAAAAAAAAAATCAAAGTTAACCTACGAATTAAAGGGTTAAATATTTATTGTACCCACTGGCAACTTACAAAGTTACCCTTGTACCTACTCTAATTAAAATCCTTTATTCCTTGCAAAGACTGTAATTCACTATCTCTTTATTTGTATGGGCTGAAATCTATTGCATTGAAATGAGCATAGACTGAAATATAGAAATTTCAGTTTATTTTCTCAATTTGGACCCATTAAAAACAATGAGGGGAATCTAACAATTTCAGTGGCATCCATAATTTTCAATTTCCTTCTTACCCTGTCGTAAAATGCAGCACTAAAAAGTACCAAAAATTAAAATACCAATTTTGTCTTTCTGGAAAACTCTCATCCTTGTTCTCCTTTAAATAAAATGATAGGTCTCTCCTACAACTTATTACCTTTTTAAGAATAAAATAATCTCTTTAATATTTTAAATATATAATTTTCTTATATATTTTATTTTTTTAGACATATGAAAAAAATTTATTTAAATTCTTTCATTCTTATTTCAATATATCTATTTATTTTATTTCTCTATTTAAATGTGTATTGTAAAATGCAGAGATAAATTATAAATTAAAATCTATCAAAAATAAATGGATCCGTGGCGCAATGGTAGCGCGTCTGACTCCAGATCAGAAGGTTGCGTGTTCGATTCACGTCGGGTTCAAACTAATTGTTTTATTTTACCTTTTCAGGCGATTCGTTTGGAAGGTCTCCCCTGTGTGGGTTCGCCACCATGTACCAAGGATACTAGAAGCTAATGATTCATCGATAGGTAAACAAGCACAAATTGGTAATTGGATGATTTGGAACCTAGGAAATAGACTAGAGTGGGAATAACACAATTTGTTTTCAAGAATTTGTTTTCTTCTTGAATGAAGAAGATGATTCAGTTTAACCTAAAAAAAAGAGAATTAAGTTTTATAATTAAAAGTTATTTATATTTTTAAATGCATTCACATAATATCCTTAGTTGTAAACAAGTATAACATTATTTAATAATACATAACATCATTAAATAGACAATGTTTGCTATTTACCTGTAAATTTAAAAAGATATTTTGTATTTTTTAAATTAATAGTTGTAATTTCTCTAATATCTTAAAAATTAGAATGTATTTATTATTTTTAACTAAACCACTAACTTCATTATATATTGATATAAAATTAACATAATTGATGATTGTTTCACGTGTAAGAAAGAATATCAAACGCTTTTAATTGCAACGGACATAGTAAATTTTACTTAAATATATATTTACAATAATTTTAAAAATATCATCTAAAAAAAGCTACCAATAAAGATTTTTTTATAACCTAGATAAGAATAAAAAAATTTGTTATAAAAAAGAGAATTCCTAATAAAAATAAAGAGATTATGTAGACTACATAAGTCTTAATGTGTTAATGGTAGCTAAAGCATGTAGATTATTAGGCTTGTTTTATTATTATTATTATTATTATTATTATAGATGTACATTTTTCTATTGGAAATAGGTTATAGCTAACAAATTTTTAGGCTAAATTTTAGGACTCCTATTATTTGACATGTAATTGTAAAACAATTGTTGATTAGCTTATTTAATAAAAAAAAAAAGAAGGGGTAAGAGAAGGGATATACACTTTTTTCACAGCTTTCTTGATTCTTTTCATAGCATCTTTTGATTTTTGATATGGTGTGAGAGCTACAACTTTGAATTGTGGTTAATTCTTTGCCTTTTGTTTTTTTTTTTTTATCTTCGTAAATAATCTTAGGATCATATGAGGTCATATCCTTCTTAGTATTCTTATTGTTCTTGTGATTATGTCTTGTCTTGTTTATCATGGTTAGTGGAAACTCAAAACCATTTCATGTTCATTTCACTGAAAAAATTATTCTGTCTAAGAATTTCAGTTCAAATTATTTGTCAAAGAAAAGGAATTAGAGAGGGGGTTCATGTTGATGGGAGTGACCTAAAACCTAAAAAAGTAGAGAACTTGGCTAAGTGATTAGCTTTGTTGAATCATATTTGATTCTCTATCTTAGGCCATACAAGAGTGCCAAAGAAATGTGGGAGTATTTGAAAAAGATGTACAGTCAGGATAATGCACCAAGTAAATTTCAGTTGGAGTACGAGTTGAGAAATTTTACACAAGGGAATTTTTCAATTGAAGATTACTATTATGGTTTTCAAAACTTAAGGACTTAATATTCTGATATCATTATTGTTGATGTACCTACTAAAGCTCTTTTTACTATCTAAAAGGTCCATGAAATAAACAAAAGAGATTAATTCTTGGTGAAATTGAGATCTGAATTTGAGACTATTCATTCTAGTATAGTGAATCGCGTCACTATACCCTCCTTAGAGACTTGCCTAAGTGAACTCCCTTTAGAAGAGCAACGCATGGTTAATCAAGGGAGAAACCATCATAAAGCCAACACTAGTACTCCTAGTGATGTGGCTTATATTGCACAAGGAAGAAAACGAAGCAAGGATATTCATATAATACAATGCTATAGTTGTAAATGATTTAAGCATATTGCGAAGGATTGTCCACAAAACTTTTTCAATTATTACAAGTAGTAAAGGCATATTATATCAACTTGTCCCACTCAAGAGGAAAGGAGCTGCCTTTCATACCTCTGTTGGTGCCTATATTTTTGCCATGCCAGCAACTTCAATATTTAGACCTACCAACTCAAATGCTTTTACTCTTGAAATGGTACAACAAATAATGCTCTCAGCATTCTCTACTTTTGGACTCTTAGATAATGTTAATTTCAAATCTAAAAGTTGGTACATTGGTTCGAAAGCCTCAAATCACATGACAAATACTACATAACCTTTGATCAATGTAAGAAGATATGATGGTCATCAAAAAATACACACAACAAATAAAAATTCTCTATCTATTAAGGTCGTTGGAGATATATATAAATTTTTCACTAATATTTTTGTCTCTTCTAGTCTGTCTTCAAATCTTATATTTGTTAGTCAATTGGTTGATCAAAATTGTAAAATGATGGTCAATTGGACAACTCTTTCCCTTACATATTTCTCCTTTCACTTGTTTCCCTTGCATATACTATTGTTAGACAAGAAAATCAAGTGTGACATAATCACCTAGGCCACCCTAATTTATATGTACGTAACACTTTGCTAAAATTTGGTTTGTTAGGTAATAAAAGTTATGATTCTCTTGATATTTCTTTTAATTGTACATGTAAACTTGGGAAAAGTAAAGTTCTCCCCTTTCCAAATAATGGATCTCATGCAATTCAATATTTTGATGTTATTCATGGTGAGGTTTAGGTTATAACACCAATTATTTCTCATTCTTAATATAAATTTTTTGTTGCATTCAAAGATGACTACAACTGCTTTACTTGGTTGTTGATAAATGTATAAAATAAGTAATTTTAGATGATGACTTAAGCACTTCTTATGTTAAATGTTTGGATTTTTTGGTTAAATTTCTCCTAAACATGGAACTTTTATAATTACTTGTATATTTGAGAAAAAGAATGCAATTGTAAGTGTTTTGATTCCTATTTGATATATTTTGTAGTTGGAATCAGAAGAGAAACATCATTTAAAGTTGGAGAAATTTGAAAATTTAAGAAAAATGACATATAAAGCATGAAGTTGCAGAAAAGTCAGCTTCTGGAGGTTTCTTGCTGTAGCGATATACCTCGCTGCAGCAAGAAAGCTTAATTTAATGAAGGAGATTATGTGCTTCTCTCATTACAGCGAGAATGAGTCACTGTAGCGAGACCTATATCGCTGTAGCGAGGGACAAGCAGAATGACCTAATTTTTATCTCCATGTCTCGCTACAATGAGAAGATGTCGATGTAGCGAGATAAGTTTTGTCCAGACCAGTATAAAAAGCAACTTTTGTGTTTCTGAAGGATATACTGTTCCATTTCTTCTTTTTAGAGAGAGAGAACGGCAGAGAGCTGAGAAAAAAAGTGGGAACACATATTATCTCATGTTCTATACCATTTGTATTCTATTTCTTGTTACTATGGTTGTCATGAGCAGCTAAATCTCTTGTGGGATTGAATGTAAATCTTCAAACATGATGTATTCTCAGTAATTTATATAAATATAGCTTTTTCTTCTCTATTTCTATTGATTTGGTGATTTTAATCCATGTGTAATGCTTGAATCTTTCTAACTGATAACTTCTTGAACCCAGATCTGAGTTGTATCCAGAAAGATATTATTTAGATTCAGATCTGATTGAGATTACTCGATAACTGGTTACTCTAGGAATAGATTTTAAGTTATTGATTGTTTTAAATCCTGATTATAATGCTGGATGATTTGTTAACTGCTTGAGGGATCAACACTTAAGAAATCATCTTAGAAATATATTTTCAAGAAATTAAGATATATGATTCTTGTATTTTGCATCAAATTCATTGGGAATGAATGCTATGTTTATCACAAATTGCGTAACTACAGAGAGAAAGATAGATGAAATTCAATCTCAGTTTTTTAAATTTAAATTTTATTATATTTTATATTATTGTTTTACATTATAATTGTTACTCAAAAATTATGAAAATCATCAATCAATTTATCGTATATAAGCTCAATTAATTTTTATCTTAATAATTAATATATTTTAAATTGCTCTCTGAAGATGATATTTCGGTATTCTACTGGTTATTACTTGCAATAGACCCAATATACTTGCCAAAAATCCAACAAGTTTTTGGCGCCGTTGCTAGGAAGCAATGTGCAATTTGTATTAGTTTTTAAGTATAGTTAATTGAGTAATTGTAATTAGTTTTATTTAGTTTTCATTTATCTGATTACTCTTTGTTGCTAGTTTTTGTTTCAAGTTCCTTGTTTATGATATTGTGAAGAAAAGTCTCTGCAGATCAGTTATTGTTTGATCCAGAGATTGAAAGGAAATCCAGGAGAAATAATAGCGTAATAAGGAAGAAAAAGAAGTAAGTACAACAAGGAGCATCTTCAACCTTACAGCCATTGGAAATTCACTCAGACTCAGAAAAAGAAAAAATGGTGAATGCTAGAGAAAATAACCAAGGTGGCAATGAGAATGGTGAAAATTATGGAGGAAGTACAAGACCAAGAGCAAACCTACCAACAAGAAGAACTCTCGATGATTATGCTATGCATTAAGGTCTAAGGCATTATTCAAGTATAGTAGTACCACCTACTATAAGGGCTGTGGAAATTAAGCCTGCTTTCTTGAATTTGATTAGTTCACACCAGTTCTCAAGAAAGGGCCATGAAGATCCTTATGTTCATCTTGATAATTTTTATGAGTTAGTATCTACTATGGGATTTGATGATGATGATGAGAAGGCAGCATATCTGAAATTATTTCCATTCCCTCTGATCGGGAAAGCAAAGGAATGGTTGAAATCACATCCAAATCAGAGTTTGACAAGCTGGAGTGATATGGAAAGAAAATTTCTCACTAGATTCTTTCCATCTTACAAGTATGTTAGTGCAAAATTAAATATCTCCACTTTCAGACACGGTCAAGATGAAGCACTTTATGAAGCTTGGGAACTTTTTCAGTCCTTACTTAGGAAATGTCCTAATCATGGATTTGAAGATGTGGATCAATTGAACATATTTTGCAATGGTCTTCGACCTGACACTAAAATGATTTTGGATGTTGCTACTGATGGAACAATGATGGCAATAAATGTGGAGCAAGCCACAAGAATAATTAATGCTATTTCATCCACTGATAGGCAAGCTTAGCATAATAGAAGGGCAGTGCAGAGAAGAGGAGTCTTAGATTTGAGCACATCAGATGCCATTCTCGCTCAAAATAAAATCTTGACTCAACAGATTGAAGCCCTCACTAAACAAATGACCAAGTTGCCACAACAACTTCATTCAGTCCACTTCACAACTAACCAAGTGCTTAAATGTGATTTCTATAGAAGAGATAATCTAAATGACAATTGTGCTTACCCAACTCACAATTCAGAAAATAAGGAACTAAATTATATAAGTAACTCACCTCGGGGAGGTAACTTTTCTAACCCTAACATTAATTCCTATTCTAACAATTTTTCAGAGGGTTGGAGGCAGAACCAAAATCAAGGATATGGATGGAGACAAGAAGCAGAACCATACAACAGACCACCCCCTTTTCATCACCAACCTTCATACCAACAACAACAATTACAACAACATTTTCCTCTGCTTGATGAGAGACAGTCTAAACTAGAGGATACTTTAGAGAAGTTCATGTAGATGTCAATGACTAACCATAAGAACACTAAGGCGTCCATAAAAAATTTAGAGATACAAGTAGGGAAATTGGCAAAATAGCTTTTAGAGCAGCAAACATCAGGACATTTTTTCGCCAACACACAAACCAACCCAAAGGAGCATTGCAAGTCAATTACTACAAGATGTGGTAAGCAGATTGGAAGAGGAATTGGTGATCATTTAGTAAATGAAGAGGAGATGATGGAGAAAGAAGAGAATTAGAGAAAAGAAAGTGGAAAAGAAAAGAGTGAAAGTGAGGAATAAGTTGAAAAAAATAGTGAAAGAAGTGTATATAGTGAGAAAAAGAAAGAAAAAGAAAAAAACAAGAGTGATAAGAGGAAGGATAAAGGGGAGCTTTCACAATTGAAAGACTTACTATGCCTTAAGATTCCTTCCAAGAAAGACGAGAGACAATTTACCAGATTCATGGACATTTTTAAAAGATTGCAAAATAATATTCCCTTCATAGAGGCTACAGAGTAGATGTCAACCTATGCTAGATTCATAAAAGAATTACACATAAAGAAAAGAAGATTCTTAGAGGAGACAGTTGAATTAGAGGCAAGTTGCAATGCAATAATTCAGAAATCGTTGCCTTAGAAAACAAAGGATCTAGGCAGGTTCACAATTCTAGTAACCATAGGTGCATTGCTTGTGGGCAAGGCTTTGTTAAATCTGTGAGCAAGCATAAACTTAATGCCACTATTTATGTGAAAAAGGATTGGAGAGTTGGAGATTAAACCTATAAGAATGACTTTGTAGCTAGCAGATAGGTCTATGAAATTTTCTTATGGTGTAGTAGAGGATATCTTGGTGAAGTTGGATAAATTTGTATTTCCAGTTGATTTTGTAATTATGGATATGGAAGGAGATGTAGAAGTCCCTCTGATTTTAGGAAGGCCTTTCATAAAGACTGCCAAGGTGATTATTGATGTGGATGATAGCAAACTAAAGGTGAGAGTTCATGATGAAGAGGTCAATTTTAATGTCTTTGAAGCTATGCACCATCCTAAAGACAAACAACAATATTTTAGGATAGATGTCATGGATGAGTTATGCATGGTGGAGAAGAAATAATTGCACAAGTCCAGTCTATTGGAAAAAGCTTTAATTGAAGCTTATCAAGATTTAAATGAATAGGAGGAAAAAGAGATTGAAGACTGTTTAAAGAATTTAGAATCCTCTAAAGAACTATCTCCACATGAAACTCCCCATAAAAATTTATTTCAAGAAGAGAAGATAGAGGAGCAGAAATTAGAGCTGAAAATATTACTTTCAGATCTTAAATATGTGCTCCTAGAAGATGAAGGAGAGAAGCCAATATTGATTAGGAGTGCATTGTCAAAAGGAGATGCAGAAAAATTGATTTCAGTGTTGAAGGCAAATGAAGGAGCTATAGGTTGGACTTTTTCAGATCTTAAAGGTATTAGTCCTTCTTATTGCATGTACAAGATTCACATGGAATTCTACCATGAAGAATGTGGTGAAGAAGGAAGTGATGAAATTGCTGGATAGAGGAACGATTTATCTCATTTCAGATAGCACCTGGGTTAGTCCAGCTCAGGTGATTCCAAAGAAAGGTGAAACGACAGTAGTCCGCAATGAAAAGAATGAATTAATTCCTACTCGAATAGTTACTAGTTGGAGAATGTGTATAGATTACATGAAATTCAATTAGGCTATTAGGAAGGATCATTTTTCGTTACCTTTCATGGATCAGATTCTGGAAAGATTAGCGGGTCAAGCTTTTTACTATTTTCTGAATGGATACTCCAGTTATAATTAGATCACTGTAGTTTTAGAAGATCAGGAGAAAACTACTTTCACATGTCCGTTCGGTATTTTTGCTGATAGAAAAATGTCATTTAGATTATGTAATGTACTAGCTACTTTCCAAAGATGCATGTTAGCTATTTTCTCATATTTGTTAGAATAATGCATAGAAGTGTTCATAGATGATTTCTTGGTCTTTGGATCATCATTTGAAGATTGTATGACAAATTTAGACATCATATTGAAGCGGTGTATTGAAACAAATTTGGTGCTTAACTAAGAAAAATGTCATTTTATGGTCATTGAAGGTGTGGTGTTGGGCCACAAGATCTCCTACAAGGGCATTAAAGTGAAAGTGATTGAGAAGCTACCACCACCAACAAATGTAAAAGCAATCAGGAGTTTCCTTGGACATGTTGGGTTCTACAGGCGATTTATCAAAGACTTTTTAAATATTGCAAAGCCACTCAGCAATTTACTCAATAAGGATACCTCTTTTAATTTTGATGCTAAATGCTTACATGCCTTTGAATTACTTAAACAAAAACTGATTTTAGCTCTTGTCATAGTTGCCCCTGACTGGAATTTAAATTTTGAATTAATGTGTGATGCAAGTGATTATGTTGTAAGGGCTGTACTAGGATAGAGAAAGTCTAAAATTTTTCATGCCATTCACTATGCAAGTAAGGTTTTAAATGAAGCACAAGTGAATTATGCTACCATTGAAAAAGAATTACTAGCAATAGTATATGCATTGGAAAAATTTAGATCTTATTTGATTGGTTCCAAAGTTGTGATTTATACTGATCATGCTGCAATTAAATATTTATTAACTAAATCTGATTCAAAATCAAGATTAATTTAGTGGATTTTGTTATTATAGGAATTTGATTTAGTTAGCAAGGACAAAAAGGCAGTGAAAATTTTGTGGCAGATTATCTATCAAGATCAGTGAATCAGGACGTGACTGATAAAGAAATAGAAGTGATAGAGGAATTTTTTGATGAAAAACTTCTTTTAGTGCAAGAAAGATCATGGTTTGTAGACATGGTTAATTACAAAGCAGTAGGTGTTGTGCTTGAAGATTTTAACTGGTACCAGAAGAAGGAAATTCTTGAGAGATGCTCGGTACTATGTCTGGGATGATCCTCATCTCTTTAAGCTGGGAGCTGATGGACTATTAAGAAGATGTGTTGCATCAGATGAGATTCAAAGCATTTTGTGGCATTGTCATAGTTCTCCATATGGTGGGCATTTTAATGGAGAGAGGACAGTAACCAAGGTCCTTCAATGTGGGTTTTATTGGCCTACCCTGTTTAAAGATGCCTATAATTATGTCCAGCAATGCAACAACTGCAAAAGATCAAGTGAAATTTCAAGAAGGCATGAAATGCCTCTTTTAAGCATTATGGAGGTAGAGGTCTTTGATTGTTGGGGAATAGACTTTATAGGACCACTTCCAACTTCATATTCAAATGAGTACATCTTGGTGGTTGTAGACTACATATCAAAATGAGTTGAGGCTACTGCATCTTATAAGACAGATGCCAAAACTGTGATAAAATTCTTGAAGAAGAACATCTTCTGCAGATTTGGGACACCAAGGGTACTAATCAATGATGGAGGGCTTCATTTTTGCAATGCTCAAATACAAAAAGTCCTAGAGCATTATGGGGTAAGGCACAAGGTAGCATCACCCTATCATCCACAAACAAATGGTCAAGCTGAGGTCTCTAACAGGGAAATTAAGAGGATCTTGGAGAAGACTATTACAACTTTGAGAAAGGATTGGCCTCTTAAGCTGGATGATGCACTATGGGCTTATAGGACTGCGTATAAAGCTCCTACAGGTCTCTCCCAATTTCAGCCTGTTTATAGAAAGGCATGTCACCAGATAGTCAAACTTGAGCACAAAGCATTTTGGACTTTGAAGTTCCTGAATTTTGATACAAAAGCTGCAGGTGAGAAAAGAAAGCTCCAACTGCAAGAATTAGAAGAGATGAGGCTCACTGCATATGAGTCTTCAAAGCGTTACAAGGAAAAGATGAAAGAGTATCATGACAAAAAGATCCTCAAGAGAGCATTTAGGCCTGACCAATTTGTACTTTTATTCGATTCCAGGTTGAAGTTGTTCCCTGGAAAATTGAAATCAAAATGGTCAAGACCATTCCTTGTGAAGGAGGTGAAACCTTATGAAGTTATGGAATTACAAGACCAAACTACTCAGAGAAGTTGGGTGGTTAATAGACAGAGGCTCAAGCCAGGGTGGTGAAGTTGAGAGGCTCACCACTATAATTGCACTACATGATCCTTAAAGAAACAAGTGTCAAGCTATGAGACGCTAAACAAGCACTTCCTGGAAGGCAAACTAGTGTTTGTTTGTACAATTTTATCCTTTACCTTATTTATTTTCAATATTTATTAGTTGTTTTAGGAAGTACATATGGTATTTTATGACCTTAGGTATGATTCCAATTACCTATTCCTATTTTATTGTGAATTTGAGTGCTGAGTGTTAATTGAATGAATTTTGAATGATAGAGTGATTAAGGGGTGAAAAAGAATAGAAAATAGTAAGGTTAGAAGCAAACAAAAATAAGTCTAGGGAGCATATTGTGTGTTTATCGCTACAGCGATAGTTCTGCTGTAGCGAGAGATGAGCGAAGTAAGGGGTTGAAACTGTGTACATCTCGCTACAATGAGAAGGAGTCGTTGTAGCGAGAACCCTCTCGCTACAGCCAAAAATCATATGAAATTGCACACACTTTTTTTATATTTTCATTACAGCAAGAGGTTTTTCACTGTAGTGAGAGAGTCTTCTAAAAAATTGGTGAAACTGTTGTCTTCTTGCTACAGTGACGCCTTCTCGCTGTAGCGAGAAGACCTTGAAGGAATAGGAGGCACTGTGTCGCCCTTTCATTGCAGCGAGAAGGCGTCGCCGTAGCGAGAGTTGCGCACCCAGTTTTTAAATTGCGAAAAAGAGGGTCATTTTTGAATTATAAACGCGCCATCTTTCTCTATTGCTCTCAAATCCTCTTCTCCACAAAAAATCACTCATTTTTCACCCTCACTCACTCAAGAATCTGCACAATGAGTCAAGGGCAAGTCTTTCTTTTCTCTCTTTTTCTGTTTATTTGGTTTTTCTCTCTCTTATTCTTCCCTAATTCATGAACCCTAGGTTTTTTAGTCCTATGTATCTAATGTTAAGGTTTGTACTTTAAGATTAGGATTATAGAATGTATAATGCTCCCTTGTGTGATGGATTCCTTGTAATTCTCTTTGAACCCTAGGACCCTAAACATGATATATGAATAGGAAGGGTTATAATGCTGAATATGATATTGAAATTTAAGGGAAATTGATTGCAGTGATGTTTTGTGGTATAAGGTTGTCAATTTTAGATGAACCCTAGGCTTTTAATTGGAATATTTTGAGAATCAGAGTTTGAAATGCAAAAATAGGATCATTTAGAAGGAATATTGTTAGTGTTTTGTTGATAATTGAGAGTAGTAGTTCTTTATGGATGATGTTCCCTAATTTTCTCAATTTAAAGAACCTTAAAAATATGATTTACTGATTGAAAAGGGACAGATTTTGAATTAAAAGGAATTTTAGCAATGAGTGTATATATAATCTAGTTCTTAATTTTCAAATTAAGTTTTTTTGATTTACCATGGATTTTAGAAATTAGAACTTGAATTGTAGTGCTTATGTTGCAATGAAAGTGGTCATGATATTGTGGATCAAGTCTATAAGTTTTGTGAAATATCTTTGTCTATTATGTAGCTAAATGTGTAAAAGTTATTGTAGATTGAGATGCTTATAAAGATGATATCTTTATGAAATTCAATTAAATGAAAAACTGAGCATGTTGTTTTGATTTTGGAATTGGATAAAATTGTATAAATTTGCTGATTATAGAACTATCATCCATATGTATTTGACTATGTTGTGATAATTATATTGAGTTTTATGACTGTTGTCTTGATGTTTGTTCAGAGGGCAAGTGTACCCATCGAGAAGTAATAAAGGGTTCTTAAATTAAGTTCCCGAATTATCATCTCACAAGGATTATTTATCAATTACTAAGAATTTTCTAATTTAATTGTTTGAGCTTCAAATATGCGAGAATAATCAACACAAGAATTTAGAAAATCAATTATAAAACTAAGAGCAAGAAACACAAAGCACGTCTTGGTTACACTAATCGAAGAAAAACCTAGGGCGTATGAGTGTTCTCATTCAATCCTTTATGTTATTTTTCTATTTAGATCTAAATCCAATTTTCTTGTGATTACTAATCATTCATACGAATACTATTAACATTCAATGGTCATGCAATATTAATATTCTTTTTTCTAAATTAACATCCCCAATGGTCATGCAAGACATCAATTTAAGAAAGCCTAAGGAGCTTATGAACTTGTTAATTCAATAACGATTAGAAGAAGAAAATTGGTTTGGTCTACCTAATCTTTCATCTCGTTTTATCCTATAGATCTATTAATTAACCGAGATACGATCGCCTGACGATGTAATTAATTAGGGTTAAGAGTGAGAAGCAATAAGATAAATTCTAATCACAAAATAGAAATAAAATTTAGATTCAAATATCAAAATCCCGTAAATTCATAAACAATAATCCCCATAGCCCCAGCTATGGATTTAGTTACTCATGTAGAAAGAAAGTGCTAAAATAATCAATAACATATCCATAATGAAGAGATATAGCAAACTAGAATATGAGATGAATCTTCGGTCTTCAAGTATGGTCACTTGAAGCTCTAAGTCCCACCAAGAGTGTGCTAACGATCCATACAAGAAGGGTGGAAATGATCCGAGATCTCGAAGGAAAGGTTATGTGTAAATTCGTGCTCAGCCAAATGATGATTCCACGATGCCTTCTTCCTCCTATTTATAGAATTTGAACTCCTTTAAAATTGCTAAGAGTGACTTCCGCAAACAAGCACGGCCGTGTACCATCATGCAGCACGGCCGTGCATTACGTCGAAGCACCCCCCCATGCTTTACTAGGCGTGCTTACTGCTGTGAGGTTTTCAATCCCATTCATTTGGGCCCAAAATGCACCAGAAATCTACTCACAGCCTCTTTATATCAAACTGCACAATTAATAAATAAATTAGTGTAAAACCCAATTAAAATAAAGTTCAAATATGAATAAATGGGTTGTAAAAGAGGGCCTAATTACAGACTTATCAACTCCCCCATACTTATTTATTTGCTTGTCCTCAAGCAAAGTGCTAGTTAAGAGAATAACATAATAACTTAAAATATAATACCACACAAGGAACCTGAGATAAAGGAGATAAAGAGTAATATCACCGAGCTTAAGCAATCAAAAGGATTCTCAATTAGAATCTTATATTTTCATACTTTTCACTCAAACATCAAACTAAGGTACTATGCTTTCCTCTCTCACTAAGGGACAAAATAAGACATCACTCAATTCCTCTCAAGAAAAGTGTACTACCATAAGCTTGACTATAAACCGACTCTCTACTAAATAAATTAAATGCAATTAAAAATCATGAGGTCTTTTTTAGGTTGTAATGTAGCCAAAGGGTTATAATAATTGAGGTGAGATAAATGAAAGAAACGGAATATACAAAGAGGTAATAAATTATAACAATTACAAACATCCCCTAAGTTACAAATGAAGCTCTAAGAGTAATTTTTTTTATATTTTTATATATAAACAATATCTTTACTCTTCTTTCCTTTCAATCATGTATAACCTTTTTTTTTTTTATCACGTGAGAGATATAGAAGAGAATTTATCAAACAATTCAACAACTCAATTGCTTCATACATAAACTCAAGGTCATCATCATATTTTATAAATTTAGTGTAAGGGACCAAGAAAATCAATAAAGCTCAAAATAGGCAACTAATTGTATCTCAAACATGTTGAAGGCCAAGAATAAAAATCCTATTATGCCTCAATCATATTAAAAACATGCAATTAACAGAGAAGTCTTAAGGCAGTTCTAAGTCAAGTTCTAGAGCATAAATCCTAAGAAGATAATCACATAAAACAATGAGGAAAGGGGTACAATTAATTATATTAAGATAGAAATCTCCTTTAAGGCTCAAAACTCACATCTGTGGGGTAAAGTTTAATGTAGAGCATAAAAGTAAGGAACTTAGCTAATTATTAGTTTCCTAATGAAAGTATGATGCCAATAATAATTATTCAACATGCTCTTCTATCTAGGAAAATTGGGTTCCATGAGGAAAAAAGTTTTAAATTATCACAAAAATAGCGTAGACACTTCACTCAAGAGAACATGCAATAACAATCATAATTAGAAACTTCTCTCCCATACTTAAAACAAAACATGGTCCTCTATGTTTAAAAAAAAATAAAAATAAAATAAAATAAAAAATAAAGATAAGAGAAGAAAGGAAAAATACTGCCTGATGGAATCGGGTGTTGATAATGCTTATAGTGTTGACCTCCGAATATTTGCAATGTTATAGAGACAAAGTACCCGCATAGTAGACCAGCTTCCAGTAGCAAATATATAAAAGAAGTTAGAGTTCAAGTACATGGAATGAAATAAGAAAAATAGATATTAAACTAAAAGAAAAAAAAATAAAAGAAATCATAAAACTCATTAGTCACTGGGAGGGGGAAACGATGCTGGAACAAGCGGAGCATCTCTGCGATCTGGGTCTCCTGCTGGTCAAGGCGCTGATGGACCGATGCAGAATACTCAGTCAGTTGAGTCTCGTACTTATCCATCCTCTGATCAATATGCTGGTACAACTGCTGTAGATCTGAATGGTGAGCAGGAGTAAGGGATGCGGGTGGCTCCATTGGAGCATTATGAAACTCACCATCCTCGTCAGCAAGATGAGGCTTAGGCTGCTGCCCTGGTACTGCTGGCTTCTCTCTGGCTGGTGCATGGGGTGGGGCCAGTACGAACTCCCCATTTCTTGCTCAGATTAATATGCCCATCCGGTAAGAAGTGTCTGCAGTCAGTGGGGTCATCTCGGCAATCCTCGTGTCTCTCCGGTGTACTCGCTGAAGGTTGAGGGCGAGGCAAGAGATGAAGGACCCAACACAAATGTAGCCAGTCTTCGCGGTGCTCAGATGTGCTCCTAGGCCCATGCATGAGAGTAGAAGGAATTGCCCAGCATTGACACGGCGCTGGTGAAGCATGCGCCAGATAATGAACAAGTGGTGAGAGCTAACATTACCTGTACTCTGTCTGCGTACAAAAATAGAATGCACAAGCCACCTGTGAACCACTCGCAGAGCTGGATCTCAAATGGCTGTGCTCTTCGCGAGTTGGGCCCTGTAGACGTCACAGGTGCTAGTAATCTCCTGCGAAGCTGTGTCCTCAGAATAGCCTGGAGGAATCTCTACCAATGCCTCTCTATATTCTTCCGTCTAGACTGACTCCTCTGTCTCAAATCAGCAGTGGACGTTGAACTATGCCAACGTCATGTCGTGCTGGGTGGTCATATGGAAATGCACCCGCAAATCATCGTTGTATGTGATAGAGCTCAGGAACTCCAAGACTGGCTCCCTGTATGCTGGTGCTCGCACAGCCTGGACACCCTCCCATCCTATGGCTGTAGTGTACCTGGAGACATCCTCCCAAAGACCATGTTCTTGAAGAACATTCTCGTCCAGATAGCATGTGGGGAGGAACCAGAATCCTAGTAACTTGTCCAGGTGCTTGCGGTATCTTGCTACTACACCTTGGTCACCTCGAAACTGAATCTTGTAAGTTGTTGGCGCAGTGGAGGTGACTTCACAAGCTCTTTTAGGAGGCATTTTTTGCAAGAGAAGTAGAGAGCACGGCAGTCTAGTGAACATGCACGGCCATTCTCTTCTATAGCACGGTCGTGCTTGTAATTCAAGCTCGCCCATGCTCGTTAGAAGCACGACCGTGTTAAAACCTAGTTCATATGCATGACCGTGTTGTTCATATGCATGGTCGTGCTGCGCACACAAAGGCAAAGAATTCTAAAGACAAAACACATAGAAAGGGGTTCGTACCAAAATAGCATCAAATATGAACAATTAATAAGAATGAACATGTACCTGAGTATGAATGTGGTCCAAAATTACAGAAAAGAGGAAAAATGAGAAGAGTGTGTGGGAGTGCTCTGTTTGGGGAGAAAGGGCGTGCACAATCTGTGCACCCTTCCCCTCTTTTATTTTTCAAATCTTGCTCATCTGCATGGTCGTGCTTATTTAATGAAAGCACGCCCAAAGTACCTTTTCTGACATGGGCATGTTCAAGGGAGGCACACCCATGTTCTCATTAAGCACGGTCGTGCTGTATGAAAGTGCGGTCGTGCATGTCTCGTCTACCCTCTTCATTATGTGTAAAAACAATGAAAACTTAAAATAAAATTAAGAAAAGAGACATAATTAAGAAAACATAACACAGGGTGTGATAGTCATATTTTAGTACATCTTTCTCTCCATGTTTTTGGTTTAATTGAGCTTCATTAGTGCATTATTTTGATGTGTTAGTTTAGATTTGTGTTAATAAGTAATTTAGGATTTAAATATAAATTTTTCTTAATTCTCACCATAATTTCTTATTTTGATATAGTTTCTTGCAAAGACCATATCTGGAGCTACACTACTTGGAATTGGACAAAATTGGTGTCCCTGGAAAGATAAGATAGAGATCTACAACTTCTATGTTGGGAGAAAAGCCCAGGTCGAGCATCTTCAGGTCCAAAATTACTTCATAATATTGTGGCCCTGCACTGAAATTTTCAGAATTTGATTGTATTGTTAGGTGTTTAGGAACCTCATTAGGGAGTTGGGCCTTAATTAAGCCCAATTATTTTGTCTTTAAATAGAGGTTATGACTCTATGTACGAATCCTTGTGTTTTCTTTTCCTGCAATTTTTTTTAGGATTCAGAAAGTCTCTATTTTAAATTCTTTTTTCTCCTCTCTTTTATTTTCGTCTCTCTACCTTTCATCTTTTCGTATTTTTCTGGTTTTGGCCGAAGCAAGCATGATCATGAAGCAAGGTTAATCCATCAATCGGTTCAAGGTTTCAAGAACTACATTGCATTTGGGTTTCGGATTAGGTTCTATCGAATTCTCTCTCTTCCTCCTCTTTTCTGATTAGAATAATTATGTTTTTTATGATATTGAATTTTTGTTTGCATTCTAAACAGAGAATGAGATTTGAAATAAAGGAATTCACCTAATTCAATCAATCAATTATTCTGAATTTTGTTAGAGCATTGGATTTGCGATTGCAGTTCTTGTTTTGATGGAATTCATAATCTAGATTTAGATTTTGGATTGTTAATGTCGTATTGAATTAGTGTTGATTGGAAATTCGTTGGAATTGTATTCGTGTAATAATGAGAATTGCGTTCTAGTGATTGAGATCTTGAATTGGTTGAACTTCATATTTCGTTGGAATTATTCTTTGTTCTTTTCTTTTTCTATTGTTTACAATTTAATTCAAAACAATCATTCCCTAGGCTAATCTGAAATTATATGATGGAACCAGAAACAGAATGCATTTTATGTCCTTGTGAGATGACCTAGGTTTACTCCTTCTATTGCAAAATTGTTAAGAAAATCTAGTTTGTTTGATACCATTGCGACGTGGTTATCAAAATGGCACCGTTGCCGGAGACATAAGTCATTTTGTTTTTATTTCATCATGTGTACTAACTGATTCTGTGTTTCTGTGTTTGTGCTATGATAACCACGTCGCAATGGTATCAAGCAAATTAGATTTTCTTAAAAATTTTGCAATACAAGGAGTAAACCTAGGTCATCTCATAAGGACAAAAGATACATTCTGTTTTTGGTTCCATCATGTGATTTCAGATTAGCTTAGAGAAGGATTGTTTTGAATTAAATTGTAAACAACATAAAAGAAAAGAACAAGGAATAATTATAGCGAAACGAAATATGAAATTCAACCAAATCAAGATCTCAATCACTACAACGCAATTCTCATTGTTACACAAATATAATTCCAACAAATTTCCAATCAACACTAATTCAATACAACATTAATAACCCAAAATCTAAATCTAGATTATGAATTTCATCAAAACAAGAACTGCAATCGTAAATCCAATGCTCTAACAAAATTTAGAACAATTGATTTATTGAATTAGGTGAATTCATTTATTTCAAATCTGAAATTCTCATTCTCTGTTTAGAATGCAAACGAAAAATCAATATCATGAAAAACGTAATTATCCTAATCAGAAAAGAGGAGGAAAAGCGCAAATTCGATAGAACCTAACCCGAAACTCAAACGCAATGTTGTTCTTGAAACCTTGAACCTATTGATGGATTAGCCTTACTTCATGATCATGTTTGCTTCGGCCAAAACCAGAAAATATGAAAAGATGGAAGGTAGAGAGATGAAAATAATGGAAAGAATTTAAAATAAAGACTTGTAATTCTAAAAGATTGCGGGAAAAGAAAAACAAGGATTCGTACATAGAGTCATAACCTCTATTTAAAGATAAAATAATTGGGCTTAATTAAGGCCCAACTCCCTAATGAGTCTCCTAAACACCTAATTAAGTAAAAGACATAATAATTGGGCTTAATTACGACCCAACTCCCTAACTAAGTAAAATCAACAGTACAATCAAATTCTGAAAATTTTAGTGCAGGGATGCAACATTGTGACGCAATTTTGGACTTGAAGATGCTCGAACTGGGATTTTCTCCCAACAGAGAAGTTGTAGATCTCTGTCTTATCTTTCCAGGGACACCAATTTTGTCCAATTTCGAGTAGTGTAGCTCCAAATATGGTCTTTGTAAGAAACTGTGTCAAAATAAGAAATTATGGCAAGAATTAAGAAAGATTTATATTTAAATCCTAAATTACTTAACACAAATCTAAACTAACACATCAAAATAATGCACTAATGAAGCACAATTAAACCAAAAACATGGAGAGAAAGATGTACTAAAATATAACTATCAAATACCCCCACACTTAATCCTTTGCACTCCGGGGTAAAACTTTCTAATGAATTTCCAATGCAAAGAATAAAGAAAGAGAACAAACATTTCTAGAATCAAGGCAACAAACAATCAATGAGACACAAATGACATTAAAAGTAAGCAAGAAGGCAAGTTAAAATAAAGAAAGATTCAAAAATGATAGAACCTCACAGATAGTGTATAGTTCTCAACTCTCAAATATTTTCGGCTAGTATTTACGCTCAACACAACATGAAAACTAGCACAATCAAGCTTTGACAAGCTTCTAATTTCCACAACTTGAAACACATGCTATTAAAGATCAAAAGGACTTTTATTTAGCTTGTAATGTGGCCAAGGTAAAGGTTAGATGGAAAAGACATTTAAGCTTAAACAACCAAAGAGAAAAGAGGAGCAATGAGAAATAAGTTTAAATAAGCAAAAAGATTACCCCTAGAAAAATCTCCTAACCCCAATGGTTTTCCACATATTTTTTTTTATATATATATATATACTTTTTTTTTCTTTTGCTTGCTTTTCTTTCTTTCTTTCTTTCTTCTTTTTTTTTTTTTTTTAAATACCAAACAAATCAATATCCACAATATAGAAGTATTTCCTAGAGGCACCCCCACACTTATTAGAGACTCATTCTCAAAACAATTCCAAAGCTCCTATAATCCCTAAGGTTATGGAACATCATGGTTTTTCACTATATGGCTTATAATGAGCTAAAATCAAGGAAGGGTTATAAAGGCTCAAAGGGGGTAAACAAGAGGAATCAATGTAAGGTAAGTCAATTTGGCAAAGTAGCTACAATTTGAAGAAAGGCCTAAATCATATCAATAATGCATGTGACAAGAAGCTTCAAAAAGATACAAGGCAAAACCAAAGGTAATCTAGCAACATGAGTGAAATCACACAAGAAAGAAGTAAAATATGCTCAAAATTCTCACAAGGTTTATATTCTATCTTTAATGAATCAAACTCAACATTTTCAAGCAACTTGCTCAACTAAAAATGTAAAAATGACTCATATCAAGTATTGCAACCTATCAACTAAAAATGGTGTAACAACTTTCACAATTCCTACATCTAGAAATTAAAAAGAAAGGATGAAAACTCCAACAAAACATCATCAAAACAGAAAAATAGAAGCACAAACTGCAGAATTTGAAAAATAGCAGAAAATGAAAAAAAATGGAAAACAAAAAACTGCAGAAAACAAAAAGAAAAGCAAATGAAAACTGCAGAAAATGAAAACAGCAACACAAGTTTTCATGCAACTCCCCCCACACTTAAAAGTTACATTGTCCTCAATGCAGCCAAACAACAAAGACAATTTCAAAGAATACAGAATGGGGAAAGAACTCCCTCAAGGTTCAAGAGTTGGTGCTTCCAAGGACATGCTTTCTACAATTTCCTCTTCCAACTTTGGACTTTGATGAAATTCCTTGAGTTGATGTCCATTGACCTTGAAAATGCTACCGGTGACTTCATTCTTAATTTCAACTGCACCATGGGAAAACACATTAGTAACAATAAAAGGACCATCCCATCTAGATCTAAGTTTACCGGCTATAAGTTTTAGGCGGGAATTGAACAAAAGCACTTGTTGGCCCACTTTGAACTCCTTTCTCAAAATATGTCCATCATGAAAGCGTTTGACTTTTTCCTTGTATAATTTTGAGTTCTCACAGGCTTCCAAATGAAGCTCCTCAAGCTATTGCAATTGAAGCTTCCTTTCCATACCTGCTTGTTCAAACTCCAAGTTACAATGTCTTACCGCCCAATATGCTCTATGCTCAATCTTAACAGGCAGATGACATGCTTTACCAAACATAATCCTATAAGGAGACATCTCAATCGGTGTCCGGTAAGTTGTCCTATGAGCCCAAAGAGCATCCTCTAAAAATTTGCTCCAATCTTTTCTATTGGGGTGTACTATCTTCTGCAAAATTTGTTTGATTTTCCTGTTAAAAACCTCGGCCTGCCCATTAGTTTGGGGATGATAAGCTGTAGACACTCGATGCACAACCCCATACTTATGAAGCAAAGTATGCATGCTTCTATTGCAGAAATGGCTTCCCCTATCACTGATAATGGCTTTAGGCACACCAAACCTGCAAAAAATGTTAGATCTAATAAAATCCACAACAACTTTAGAATCATTAGTTTTGGTGGCCTTAGCCTCCACCCATTTGGAAACATAATTTATAGCTAGTAAAATAAATGTGTAACCAAAAGATACAGGAAATGGAATCAATACCCCAAACATAAAAAATCTCACAGAAAATGATCGGCTGCTGGGGCATCTCATGTCTCTGTGTAAGGGCCATCCTTGCTCTCTCACACTGCTCACAGGTGCTGGAGAATTGATGTGCATCTCTAAAAATGGTAGGCCAGTAAAACCCACTCTCCAACACCTTCCTAGCTGTCCTGTATGATCCATAATGTCCTCCAACAGGTGAACCATGACAAAATTGAAGCACATAATGGATCTCCTGATCTGGAATGCACCTTCGAATCACTTGGTCATTGCAAAATCTCTAAAGATAAGGGTCATCCCAAACATAATATGTAGCCTCACTTTTTAGTTTGGCTATCTGTGCTTTAGACGCATCTGTAGGAAAGACACCTGCAACCAGGTAATTCACAATATCAGCAAACCAAGGAGTAATATCATGTAACTGCATCAACTGCTCCTCAGGAAAATCATCTTTAATCGGAAAGGGATCAACATTCCCCCTTTTAATCCTACTCAAGTGATTTGCTACCAAATTCTCTGCACCACTCCTATCTCTGATCTCAATATCAAACTCCTGAAGGAGAAGCATCCATATGATCAATCTGGGTTTAGCATTAGGCTTCTTTAATAGGAATTTCAAAGCTGCATGGTCAGAATATACAATAATCCTAGAGCCTAGCAAATATGAACAAAATTTATCTAAAGTAAATACAATAGCTAGAAGCTCTTTTTCAGTAGTGGTGTAATTAACTTGAGCTGCATCCAATGTACGAGAAGCATGAGCTATTACATGAGAAAGCCTCCCAACCCGCTGAGCTAGAACAGCTCCAAGTGCATAGTTGGATGCGTCGCACATGAGCTCGAAAGGAAGCTCCCAATCAGGTGGCTGAACAATAGGTGTGGTGGTAAGCCACCGCTTCAGCTCCTGAAAAGCTAGCTGACAAGGCTGAACGAAAACAAACTCTAACTCTTTCTGTAGAAGCTTGGACAATGGCAGTGCAATCTTGCTGAAGTCCTGTATAAATCTCTTATAAAAACTTGCATGTCCAAGGAAGGAACGCACCTCTTGCACAGAAGTGGGGTAAGGTAGAGAAGCAATGATATCAATTTTAGCCATATCAACCTGAATACCCTGACTGGAGACTAAGTGACCCAAGACTATACCCTCTGTGACCAAAAAATGACACTTCTCAAAATTTAACACAAGGTTAGTTTGGATGCACCTATGTAACACCTTAGATAAATTCTCTAGGCATGCATCAAATGAAGAACTATAGACAGTAAAATCATCCATAAACACCTCCATGCAACTCTCCAAAAGGTCAGAAAATATACTCACCATACACCTCTGAAAGGTGCCCGGAGTGTTGCACAAACCAAATGGCATCCTGGTGTAAGCAAATGTGCCAAATGGGCAGGTGAATGGGGTCTTGTGTTGGTCCTCTAGTGCAATATGAACCTGCATGTATCCAGAAAATCCATCTAAAAAGCAGTAATGGGATTTACTTGCCAGCCTCTCCAAAACCTGATCAATAAATGGAAGAGGGAAATGATCCTTGCGAGTAGCCTGGTTAAGTCTTTTGTAATCTACACAAACTCGCCAACTGTTTTGAACTCTGGTTGGAACCAACTCATCATTCTGATTCTTTACCACAGTCATCGCAGTCTTCTTTGGGACCACCTGCACAGGACTAACCCACTTACTGTAAAAAAATGGGATAAATACTACCTGCTGCCAGTAGTTTTGTGACCTCCTTCTTCATAACATCTAAAATAGTAGGATTGAGTCGTCTCTGTGGCTGTCTAACAGGTCGAAACTCATCCTCCAATAAAATTCGGTGCATACAAATAGTAGGACTAATTCCAAGAAGGTCAGCAAGAGTCCAACCAATGGCCTTCTTATGCTCTATCAAAACTTGCAATAATATCTCCTCTTGATCAGAGGTGAGATCACGAGCAATAATGACAGGAAGTCGCTGGTTGTCCTCTAAGTAAGCATACTTCAAATGTGCAGGCAAAGGCTTAAGCTCTACTGATAGGGGTGGAGATAAGTCAACTGCTAGTGTTGAAACAATATCTGCTGCACCTGTAACATCAACACTACAAACAGCACACATAGATGAATCATCACAAGTACAAGATGGGTTAGTGAAATCTGCAAAATCAGCAAATAAATCATCTAAATTTTTGCAATCATCAACAATTAAATCAATAACATCTAAACTGAAAATATAATGGTTCTCTGCTGGGTGTCTCATTGCTTCAAAAATGTTGAAATGCACCAAATTGTCATCAAACTCCATAGAAAGGGTCCCTGCATGCACGTCTATCTTTGTTCGCACAGTCCTCAAAAATGGTCTCCCAAGGATTAATGTAGCATTGCTGGGTAGGTCATCTTCCATCTCTAGAATGTAAAAATCAGCAGGAAAAAGAAGGTCCTCAACCTTGACAAGAACATCTTCCACGACACCAAGTGGCTGCACAGTGCTTTTGTTGGCTAGCTGGACTACAATTCCTATAGAAATCAAATCTCCAATCTGCAATGATCTAAAAACAGATGCAGGCATAACATTAATTGAAGCACCTAAATCCAGCATAGCATTTGTAAAAACTTCCTCTCCAATAGTACAAGGAATGGTGAAAGTTCCTGGATCTTTGCACTTCTGTGGTAACTCAAGTGGAATGATCGCCGACACATTCTTATTCTGGAGAAGTGCAGAACCATTTCTCCCCATACTCACTCGCTCATTACCCTTTAGCTTCCTTTTGTTAGTACACAATTCTTTTAGAAATTTTGCATATTTTGGAACTTGTCAGATGACATCAAGGAGAAGAATATTTACTTCTATTATGCTGAACATGTCCAGCAACTCATTATCTGACTCTGATTTTTTTCTTGATGCTACTGGTCTGTTCGGGAAGGGCAGTGGAACATGTTTCTCAGTAGCTGCATCACTATTATTTTTAGAATCTGGTGTTGCAGCTGGAACTGCTGGTAATTCTTTTCCACTTCGCAGTGTAATAGCACTCACATTTCCCTTTGGATTCATGATTGTTTGAGAAGGCATATTATTGGAACCTTGAGACTGAATCTGACTTAATTGAGTTGCTAGCTGTCCAACCTGAATCTTCAAATCCTGGACAGTTGCTTGCATGTTCTGTTGAAACTGCATGTTGTTTGTAGCCACCTGTTGCATCATCTCCTGGAATGATGGCTCACTTCTTTGTGCAGGAGGGTGGCGGAGGTGGCTGCTGCCTGAATGGAGGCTGATATTTGCCTACAGTAGGTTGAAATGAAGGTTGTTGGCTTTGTTGTTGCTGCTGCTGCTATTGCCCCCCTATTTCAGGTTTGGATGATCTCTCCAACCTGGATTATATGTCTGGGAGTATGGGTTATAATTCTGATGCTGCTGATTTGGAGCTCTATATTGCTGCTGTTGGTTTGTGTAGATTCCAGAAACATTCGCATCTGTCTCTTGCAATGTAGGGCATGAATCCGTAGGGTGCTCAGTGGAAGTACATATGCCACAAACTCTTGCTGGTTGCTCACTTACTGCACTTACTTGTTGTTGACCAATTGCCAAATGCCTCACCATGGTGGTCAACTCGTTGATTTTGTTTTCTAGCCTTTGATTTTCCACACCATAAACAGCACTAGTACCAGGACCAAGTGCTATCTCATTCACTCCCTTAGCAGCTCCTCTGAATCCGAATTGTTGAGTGTTGGCTGCCATGTTTGTAATAAGTTGCCTTGCAGCGTGTGGTGTCTTATCCATCAATGCTCCTCCACTTGCCGCATCTATCATACTCCTGTCCATCAAAGTTAGTCCCTCATAAAAATATTGAATTAGTAATTGCTCACTTATTTGATGGTGGGGACAGGTAGCACACAGCTTATTGAATCTCTCCCAGTAGTCATACAAAGCCTCCCCATTCAGCTGCCTTATACCACAAATCTCTTTCCTTATTGCTGCAATTCTGGAGGCAGGGAAGAAT
The DNA here is from genome assembly GCF_003935025.1 of Abrus precatorius. Classification (NCBI taxonomy): domain Eukaryota; kingdom Viridiplantae; phylum Streptophyta; class Magnoliopsida; order Fabales; family Fabaceae; genus Abrus; species Abrus precatorius. Next base: position 3,395,604 of record NW_020874362.1, on the reverse strand, counting down.
TTTTCCAGAAATAACCTCTTTATTTGATTCCATGTAGTGATTGTTGAAGGTAGGAAGTAAAGCCAGTCTTTTGCAACACCATCCAGAGAGAAAGGAAACGCCTTCATCTTGACATGGTCTTCAGGCACTCCCTGAGGTCTTATGGTGGAACACACATCATGAAACTCTTTTAAATGCTTATGAGGATCTTCACCTGCAAGTCCATGAAACTTTGGCAACAAATGAATAAGTTCAAATTTAAGCTCATAGGAAATTGTTTCGTCTTCAGGATATTAGACACACCATGACTGATACACAACATTAGGTGTGGCCAATTCCTTCAAAGTTAGCTCAGGATTATCAGTCATGTTCTCAATTTCAAGTTTAGATTCACTAACAGTAGGATTAACAGTTTCAGAAGAAGCACCAAATACACTACCACTGTTTTTGCTAGCTCTTATCCTACGAAGTGTTCTTTCTATCTCAGGATCAGGTTGATTCACTACACTAGGGTTGGCCCTGGTCATGTAAGGTTAGAACCAACAAGAACAACAAGCACTCAATGAATGCACAAAGTAGGTTTACAAAGCAAGTACCATCAAAATGCAAGATATGAATGAAGTGGGACCATGATAAATCTCTTTTTGGTATAGGAAAACACTATAAAAAATTTTAGATTTTTTTTGAATTGATTTACTATGGGAAGATATTTGCTCTTATGGTCAAGATGACAACTGTTCAAACCATTCTTACCTTTCCAACTTCTTAATCTTGGTCATTGTACTAGATGGATGTAAAAAATGTCTTTCTCCATAGTAACCTGAAAGATGACATTTATATGAAGCTCCTTATTGATATGAAAACTACTTCTCTAATGATGTTTGTAACCTCAAGTGTTCTTTGTATAGGTTGAAACAAACCCCTTGGGCTTGGTTTGAGAAGTTTTAGAGTAAACTTCTTTATTTCTCTCTTTTGCAAAGCCAATGTGATAACTCACTTTTCTTTCATAAGTTTGTCATAAGGATAGTAATAATTTTTGTCTATGTGGATGATATAATTATTACTGGTTTAGAAAATGTATTAATTTCAAAACTCAAAGAGATGTTGCATAACTCATTTCACATGAAAGATCTTGGATAACTCACCTATTTCTTGAAATTAGAGGTTTATTATTGATCAAATGATATATTTTTAAACCAACAAAAGTATATTGAAGATCTTATTTCATTGGCTAGTTTACAGGACAATATATTAATGGATACTCCTATGGAAGTAAATATTAAACTTTGAAAGAATGAGGGAGAGTTGTGTGATGATCCTACTTTGTATATGATAACCACGTCGCAATGGTATCAAACAAGCTAAATTTTCTCAAAAATTTGTGCAATACAAGAAGTAAACTTAGGTCATCTCTCAAGGACATAAAATGCATTTTATTTTTAGTTCCATCATGCAATTTCAAATTAGATTGGGGGAGGATTTGTTTTGAATTTAAACGACAAAATAACAAAAACAAAAATTAAGAATTATGAAATTCAACCAATTCAAGATCTCAATCCCTACAATGCAATTCTCGTCGTTCACACAAATATAATCCCAACGAATTTCCAATCACACTAATTCAATGCGCATCAACAACCCTAAAATCTAAATCTAGATTATGAATTCCATCAAAACAAGAACCGCAATCGCAAACCCAATGCTTTAACAAATTTTAGAACAATTGATTGATTAAATTAGGTGAATCCAATTAATTCAAATCTGAAATTAACCTATTCTTTCTATTTAGGATGCAACAAAAATTCCATATCATGAAAAACGTAATTAACCTAATTAGAAAAGAGGAAGGAAAGGAGGAATTCGATAAAACCTATTTTGAAACTCGAATGCAATGTAGTTTTTGAAACCTTGAACCGGTTGATGAATTAGCCTTGCTTCATAATCATGTTGCTCGACCAATTAGAGAAGGGGATGAAGTTTTCGAAAAATAAAAGAGAGGGAGACGAGAGGAATCCTTACAAAAGCTTTTATTTAAAATTCTGAAAATTAAGGCTAAAAAAAAAGGAAGAAGATCCCCACGCGAAATAATAAACCCTATTTAAAGACAAAATAATTGGACTTAATTAAGGCCCAACTTCCTAACGAGGTTCCTAAAACCCTAATTAAGTAATGTCAACAATAAAACCAAATTCTAAAAAATTCATTGCAGGACCGCAACATTGTGACGCAGTTTTGGGCCTGAAGATGTTCGAACTGGGCTTTTCTTGCAACAGAGAAGTTGTATATCTCTCTCTTATCTTTCCAGGGACACCAATTTTGTCCAATTCCGAGTAGTGTAGCTCAAGATATGGTCTTTTCAAGAAACTGTGTCAAAACAAGAATTTATGGCTGGAATTAAGAAAGATTTAAATTTAAATCCTAAATGACTTACCAACACAAATCTAAACTAACACATCAAAATAATATACTAAAAAGACTCAATTAAATCGAAAACATAGAGAGAAAGATGTATTAAAATATGACTATCAAATACCCCCACACTTAATCCTTTGCACTTCGGGGCAAAACTTACAAAAATTCTCAAAACTTTCTAATGAATTTTCAATGCAAAGAATAAAGAAAGAGAACAAACACTTCTAGAATCAAGGCAACAAACAATCTATGAGACACAAATGACATTAAGAGTAAGCAAGAAGACAAGTCAAAATAAAGAAAGATTCAACAATGATAGAACCTCACAAGGTAGTATATAGCTCTTAACTCTCAAAAAAAAATTTCGGCTAGTGTTTACACTCAATCACAACATGAAAACTAGCACACTTAAGTTTTGACAAGCTTCTAATTTCCACAGCTTGAAACACATGCAATTAAAGATCAAAAGGACTTTTATTTAGCTTGTAATGTAGCCAAGGTAAAGGTTAGGTGAGAAAGATATTAAGGCTAAACAACCAAAGAGAAAAGAGGAGCAATGGAGAATAAGTTCAAATAAGCAAAGGGATTACCCCTTGAAAAATCTCCTAAATCTTATGTCTTGCAACACATTTATTTTTTGTTTTTTTTTCACTTAATACCAAACAACTCAACATCAATATCCACAATTTAGAATAAGCATTCCCTAGAAGTACCCCCACACTTATTAAAGACCCATTCCCAAAATAATTCCAAAGCTTCTTTAATCCCTAAGGTTATGGAACATCATGGTTATTTATTTTTTTTTATTTTTTTATAGTTCATAATGAGCTAAAGTCAAGGAAGGGTTATAAAGGCTCAAAGGGGGTAAACAAGTGGAATTAATGCGAGGTAAGTCAATTGGCAAAGTGGCTACATTTTAAAAGAAGGCCTAAATCATATCAATAATGCATGTGACAAGAAACTTCAAAAAGATACAAGGCAAAACCAAAGGTAATCTAGCAACATGAGTGAAATCACACAAGAAAGAAGTAAAATATGCTCAAAATTCTCACAAGGTTCATATTCTATCATTAATGAATCAAACTCATCCTTTTTCAAGTAACTTGCTCAACTAAAAATGTAAAAATGACTCATATCAAGTATTGCAACCTATCAACTAAAAATGGTGTAACAACTTTCACAATTCCTACATCTAGAAATTAAAAGGAAAGAATGAAAATTTGTGTAACTACTCCAACAAAACATCATCAAAACAAAAAAGTAGAGGCACAAAAACATGCAGAATTCGTACTCCAAAACAGCAGAAAAACAGAAAATAGAATTATAAACAGCAACAGAAAAATGAAATCTGCAACAGAAAACGAAATCTGTAGAAATCAGCACAGCAAAAAAAATGAAAATAGAAAACAGTGAAACAGAAACAGCAGAAAATAAAAAATGAAAACAGAAACAGCAGAACAGAAAATGAAAACAGCAAACCAGAAAAATGAAAATAGAAAATAGCAACACAATATGCATGCAACTCCCCCCACACTAAAAATCACATTGCCCTCAATGCAGCAACACAACAAAGACAATTTCAAAGAATACAGAATGGGGAAAGAACTCCCTCAAGGTCCAAGGGTTGGTGCTTCCAAGGCTATGCTTTCTACATTTTTCTCCTCCAACTTTGGACTTTGATGAAATTCCTTGAGTTGATGTCCATTGACCTTGAAAATGCTACCGGTAACTTCATTCTTAATCTCAACTGCACCATGGGAAAACACATTAGTAATAACAAAAGGACCATCCCATCTAGATCTAAGTTTACCGGCTATAAGTTTTAGGCGGGAATTGAACAAAAGCACTTGTTGGCCCACTTTGAACTCCTTTCTCAAAATATTTCTATCATGAAAACGTTTGACTTTTTCTTTATAGATCTTCGAGCTCTCATAGGCCTCCAAGCAAAGCTCCTCAAGTTGTTGTAATTGAAGCTTCCTTTCCATACCTGCTTGTTCAAACTCTAAGTTACAATGTCTAACCGCCCAATATGCTCTATGCTCGATCTTAATGGGCAGATGACATGCTTTACCAAACACAATCCTGTAAGGGGACATCCCAATCGGTGTCCGGTAAGCCATCCTATGGGCCCAAAGAGCATCCTCCAAAAATTTGCTCCAATCCTTTCTATTGGGGTGGACTATCTTCTGCAAAATCTGCTTGATTTCCCTGTTAAAAACCTCAGCCTGCCCATTAGTTTGGGGATGATAAGTTGTAGACACTCTATGCACAACCCCATACTTATGAAGCAAAGCCTGCATGCTCCTATTGCAGAAGTGGCTTCCCCTGTCACTGATAATGGCTTTAGGCACACCTAATCTGCAAAAAATGTTGGATCTAACAAAATCCACAACAACTTTGGAATCATTAGTTTTGGTGGCCTTAGCCTCCACCCATTTAGAAACATAATCAACAGCTAGTAAAATGAATGTGTAACCAAAAGATGCAGGGAATGGACCCATAAAATCAATACCCCAAACATCAAAAACCTCACAGAAAATGATTGGTTGCTGGAGCATCTCATGCCTGTGTGTAATGGCCGTCCCTGCTCTTTCACACTGCTCACAGGTGCTAGAGATCTGATGTGCATCTCTGAAAATGGTAGGCCAGTAAAACCCACTCTCCAACACCTTCCTAGCTGTCCTGTATGATCCATAATGTCCTCCCACAGGTGAACTATGACAAAATTGAAGCACAGAATGGATCTCCTGATCTGGAATGCACCTGTGGATTACCTGGTCACTGCAAAATCTCCACAAATAAGGGTCATCCCAAACATAATATTTAGCCTCACTTTTCAGTTTGGCTATCTGTGCTCTAGATGCATCTGGAGGAAAGACACCTGCAACCAAGTAATTCACAATATCAGCAAACCAAGGAGTAATATCATGTAACTGCATCAACTGCTCCTCAGGAAAATCATCTCTAATAGGAAAGGAATCAACATTCCCTCCCTCAATCCTACTCAAGTGGTCTGCTACCAAGTTCTCTACACCAGTCCTATCTCTGATCTCAACATCAAACTCCTGAAGGAGAAGCATCCACCTGATCAATCTAGGTTTAGCATTGGGCTTCTTCAACAAGAATTTCAAAGCTGCATGGTCAGAAAACACAATAATCCTAGAGCCTAGCAAATATGAACGAAATTTATCTAAGGCAAATACATTAGCTAGAAGCTCTTTCTCAGTAGTGGTGTAATTAACTTGAGTTGCATCCAACGTGCGAGAAGCATAGGCTATAACATGAGAAAGTCTCCCAACCCGCTGAGCTAAAACAGCTCCAAGTGCAAAGTTGGATGCGTCACACATGAGCTCAAAAGGAAGCTCCCAATCAGGTGGCTGAACAATGGGTGTAGTGGTCAGCCGCCTCTTCAGCTCCTGAAAAGCTAGCTGACAGGGCTCATCAAAAACAAACTCTACTTCCTTCTGCAGCAGCTTGGACAATGGTAATGCAATCTTGCTGAAGTCCTGTATAAACCTCCTATAAAAACCTGCATGTCCAAGAAAGGAACGCACTTCTCTCACAGAAGTGGAGTAAGGTAGAGAAGCAATGATATCAATTTTAGCCTTATCAACCTGAATACCCTGACTGGAGACTAAGTGACCCAAGACTATACCCTGTGTGACCAAAAAATGACACTTTTTAAAATTTAACACAAGGTTAGTTTGGATGCACCTATGTAACACCTTAGATAAATTCTCTAGGCATGCATCAAATGAAGAATCATAGACAGTAAAATCATCCATAAACACCTCCATGCAACTCTCCAAAAGGTCAGAAAATATACTAACCGTACACCTCTGAAAGGTGCCCGGAGCGTTGCATAAGCCAAATGGCATCCTAGTGTAAGCAAATGTGCCAAATGGGCAGGTGAATATGGTCTTGTGTTGGTCCTCCGGTGCAATATGAACCTGCATGTACCCAGAAAATCCATCTAAAAAGCAGTAATGGGATTTACCTGCCAGCCTTTCCAATAGCTGATCGATGAATGGAAGAGGGAAATGATCCTTGCGAGTAGCCTGGTTAAGTCTCCTGTAATCTATGCAAACTCGCCAACTGTTTTGAACTCTAGTTGGAACCAACTCATCATCCTGGTTCTTCACCACAGTCATCCCAGTCTTCTTTGGGACCACCTGCACAGGACTAACCCACTTACTGTCAGAAATAGGATAAATAATACCTGCTGCCAGTAGCTTTGTGACCTCCTTCTTCACAACATCTAGAATAGTAGGGTTGAGTCACTTCTGTGGCTGTCTCACAGGTCGAAACTCATCCTCCAATAAAATTCGGTGCATACAAATGGCAGGACTAATTCCAGGAAGATCAGCAAGGGTCCAACCAATGGCCTTCCTATGATCTCTCAAGACCTGCAGTAATCTCTCCTCTTGATCAGATTTGAGATCCCGAGCTATAATGACAGGAAGTCGCTGGTTGTCCTCTAGGTAAGCATACTTCAGATGTGCAGGTAAAGGCTTAAGCTCTATTGATGGAGATGGAGCTAGATCAACTGCTGGTAGTGAATCATCTACTGGTGTAACCATATCTGCTGCACCTGCAACATCAACACTACAAACAACACACATAGAAGAATCATCACAAGCACATGATGGGTCAGTAAGGTCTGAGGAATCAGCAAACAAATCATATAAATTTGTACAATCATCAACAAGTAAATCAATAACATCCAAACTGAAAACATAATGGTTTTCTGTTGGGTGTCTCATTGCCTTAAAAATGTTGAACTGCACCAAATTGTCACCAAACTCCATAGAAAGGGTCCCTGCATGCACATTTATCTTTGTTCGCACCGTCCTCAAGAATGGTTTCCTAAGGATCAATGTAGCATGGCTGGGCAGGTCATCCTCCATTTCTAGAATATAAAAATCAGCAGGGAAAAGGAGGTCCTCAACTTTGACAAGAACATCTTCTACGACACCCAGTGGCTGCACAGTGCTCTTGTTTGCTAGCTGGACTACAATTCCTGTAGGAATCAAATCTCCAATCTGCAAGGATCTAAAAACAGATGCAGGCATAACATTAATTGAAGCACCTAAATCCAGCATAGCATTTGTAAAAACTTCATCTCCAATAGTGCAAGGGATGGTGAAAGTTCCTGGATCCTTGCACTTTTGTGGCAACTCAGGGAGCAAGTTTTGTGGAATGATTGCAGACACATTTTTATTCTGGAGGAGTGCAGAGCCATTTCTTCCCATGCTCACTCTCTCATTGCCCTTTAGCTTCCTCTTGTTGGTACACAATTCCTTTAGGAACTTTGCATATTTTGGAACTTGTCGGATGGCGTCAAGGAGGGGAATATTTACTTCTATTCTGCTGAACATGTCCAGCAACTCATTGTCTGACTCTGGTTTTTTTCTTGCTGCTGCTGGTCTGCTCGGGAAATGCAACGGAACATGTTTTTCAGTGGCACTACTCTCATTTTCAGAATCTGGTGTTGCAGCTACAACTGCTAGTAACTCTTTTCCACTTCACAGGGTAATAGCACTCACATTGCCCTTTGGATTCATGACTGTTTGAGAAGGCAAATTACTGGAGCCTTGAGACTGAATTTGACTCACTTGAGTGGCTAGCTGTCCAACCTGAATCTTCAAATCCTGGACGGTTGCTTGCGTGTTCTGTTGAAACTGCAGGTTGTTTGCAGCCATCTGTTGCATCATCTCTTGGAATGATGGCTCACTCCTTTGTGCAAGAGGAGGTGTTGAAGGTGGAGGTGGCTGTTGCCTGAATGGAGGCTGATATTTGCCTACAGCAGGTTGAAATGAAGATTGTTGACCTTGTTGCTGCTGCCCCCATTTCAGGTTTGGATGATCTCTCCAGTCCGGGTTATATGTCTGGGAGTACGGGTTATAATTCTGCTGTTGGTGTGGAGATCTATATTGCTGCTGTTGGTTGGTGTAAATTCCAGAAACATTCGCATCCGTCTCTTGCAGGGTAGGGCATGAATCTGTAGGATGCTCAGTGGAAGTATATATCCCACAGACTCTTGCTAGCTGCTCACTTACTGGATTCACTTGTTGTTGGCCAATTGCCAAATGCCTCACCATGGTGGTCAGCTCATTGATTTTGTTTTCCAGCCTTTGATTTTCCACACCATGAACAGCACCAGTACCAGCACCAAGTGCTATCTCATTCACTCCCTTAGCGACTCCTCTGAATCCGAATTGTTGAGTGTTGGCTGCCATGTTTGTAATAAGCTGTCTCGCAGCCTGTGGTGTCTTGTCCATCAATGCTCCTCCACTTGCTGCATCTATCATGCTCTTGTCCATCAAAGTTAGCCCTTCATAAAAATATTGAATTAGTAATTGCTCACTTATCTGATGGTGAGGGCAGGTAGCACACAGCTTGTTGAATCTCTCCCAGTAGTCATACAAGGTCTCTCCATTCAGCTGCCTTATACCACAAATCTCTTTTCTTATTGCAGCGGTTCTGGAGGCAGGGAAGAATTTCTCCAGAAATAACCTCTTCATTTGATTCCATGTGGTGATTGTTGAAGGTAGGAAGTAGAGCCAATCCTTCGCAACACCATCCAGGGAGAAGGGGAACGCCTTCATCTTGACATGGTCTTCAGGCACTCCTTGTGGTCTCATGGTGGAACACACCACATGGAACTCTTTTAAATGCTTGTGAGGATCTTCACCTGCAAGTCCATGAAACTTTGGCAACAAATGTATAAGTCCAGATTTAAGCTCATAAGAGGTTGTTTCATCTTCAGGATATTGGACACACCATGACTGATACACAACATTAGGTGTGGCCAATTCCTTCAAAGTTAGCTCAGGATTATCAGTCATGTTCTCCCTAACAACAGGAATAACAGTAATAGTTTCAGAATCACCAAGTAAGCTACCACTACCACTGTTTTTGCTAGATCTTATCCTCCGAAGTATTCTTTCTATTTCAGGGTCAGGTTCATGCAATATAACAGGGTTGGCCCTGGTCATTCAAGGTTAGAACCAACAAGAACAGAAAATACTCAATGAATGCACAAAGTCAGTTTACAAAGCAAGTACCATCAAAATGCAAGATATGAATGAAGGGGGACCATGATAAATCTCTTTTTGGTATGGGAAAACACCACAAAAATTTTCAGATTTTTTTGAATTGAATTGCTATGGGAACTAGAAGCCTAAAGTCAAGAAAAATAGGTCAATAAATACTGAAAAAAAAAAAACTTTTAGAAAACAAGCAATTTTTGAAATTCTGGGCAGCCTCAACCGGCGGAGCGGGTTGCATTGAATAGGAAATTTTTTTCTACCCCAAATGCATATGCAAAGCTCAATTCTGAGTTTTCTAGCAAAAGTTATGTCACTTTGAAGTTTCGCAAAAATTTTCTCGGCCACCAAGATGTATCTTTTTTTCTATAAATGATTTTTGCAATCTACCAACTCTAAACACTAATAGACACTAAAAGAAATATGGACACAAAAATTCAGATCAAAATTCAATCTCTAGCTATTTTTTTTTTGGAATTTTTCAAAATCGGATGAATAGTGCATGAATAATGTGTGAACAGTACGTGAACAGTGCACGATGAACAGTGAAATCTGATAGCAATTATGCAGCATCTATGTTTTCTATTCCTACTAGTCCTCTGTTTTTCGCATCCAGCCACACACAATTGACAACAATGGCACCAATCACACAACTAAACACTAAAAACACGAATTAAATCTGCAAAACTAAATGTAATAAACAAAAAAAAAAAAAAAGACAAACAGAATCCCTACGACGAAAACGAAAACGCCCAAGAAAATGCACACGAAAACACAAACAAAAATACACACGAAAACGCAAACGCAGAAGAGTGAATCACAAAAACACACAATCACAGAATGATGAAATAAAAACAAAATGACTTATGTCCCCGGCAACAGCGCCATTTTGATAACCACGTCGTAATGGTATCAAACAAGCTAGATTTTCTCAAAAATTTGTGCAATACAAGAAGTAAACCTAGGTCATCTCTCAAGGACATAAAATGCATTTTATTTTTAGTTCCATCATGCAATTTCAAATTAGATTGGGGGAGGATTTGTTTTGAATTTAAACGATAAAATAACAAAAACAAAAATTAAGGATTATGAAATTCAACCAATTCAAGATCTCAATCCCTACAATGCAATTCTCATCGTTCACACAAATATAATCCCAACGAATTTCCAATCACACTAATTCAATGCGCATCAACAACCCTAAAATCTAAATCTAGATTATGAATTCCATCAAAACAAGAACCGCAATCGCAAACCCAATGCTTTAACAAATTTTAGAACAATTGATTGATTAAATTAGGTGAATCTAATTAATTCAAATCTGAAATTAACCTATTCTTTCTATTTAGGATGCAACGAAAATTCCATATCATGAAAAACGTAATTAACCTAATTAGAAAAGAGGAAGGAAAGGAGGAATTCGATAAAACCTATTTTGAAACTCGAATGCAATGTAGTTTTTGAAACCTTGAACCGGTTGATGAATTAGCCTTGCTTCATAATCATGTTGCTCGACCAATTAGAGAAGGGGATGAAGTTTCCGAAAAATAAAAGAGAGGGAGACGAGAGGAATCCTTACGAAAGCTTTTATTTAAAATTCTGAAAATTAAGGCTAAAAAAAAAGGAAGAAGATCCCCACGCGAAATCATAAACCCTATTTAAAGACAAAATAATTGGGCTTAATTAAGGCCCAACTTCCTAACGAGGTTCCTAAAATCCTAATTAAGTAATGTCAACAATAAAACCAAATTTTGAAAAATTCATTGCAGGACCGCAACATTTTGACGCAGTTTTGGGCCTGAATATGTTCGAACTGGGCTTTTCTCGCAACAGAGAAGTTGTAGATCTCTCTCTTATCTTTCCAGGGACACCAATTTTTTCCAATTCCGAGTAGTGTAACTCCAGATATGGTCTTTTCAAGAAACTGTGTCAAAACAAGAATTTATGGCGGGAATTAAGAAAGATTTAAATTTAAATCCTAAATGACTTACCAACACAAATCTAAACTAACACATCAAAATAATATACTAAAAAGACTCAATTAAATCGAAAACATAGAGAGAAAGATGTATTAAAATATGACTATCAATATAGAGGTTAGTTGAAAGTCTTATCTACTTAACCATAACTAGACCTAATATTTCATATGCAGTTCATCAAGTTGGTCAATTCATGTATCCTAAGCATCTTCATCAAGAGGTTATCTATCACATCATGTGATATCTTCTTGACATTTCTATTTGGTGGTTATTTTTCCCCACTAGCTTATCTCTACAATTGATAGCATACTATGATGCTGATTGGGCTAAATGTCCTAATACCTGTTGTTAATCTACTTCAGGATGATGTATATTTTTTTCGTGATGCCTTAATTTCTTAGAAATGTAAGAAACAAGAATGTGCTTCAAAATCTTCTACTGAGGTTTAATATCATGTTGTGTCAAAATTATGTGTAGAAATTGTTTGGCTTTCAAAATCTTTTATCAGAGCTTGGCTATTTATAGGTTAATGTTACACTTCTTCGTGTTGATAACACAAATGTTATTCAAATTGCAACTAATCATGTGTTTCATGAACACACTAAACATATTGAAGTTGACTATCATTCTATTCGAGAAGAATTGGATAACAAAGTTATTTCTTTTCCTTGTATATCAACAAATCTACAAGTGGCACATGTCTTCATAAAAGCTATGACTAGGTAGTGATACCACTTTCTTGTTGGAAAATGGCTGCTGGTTGACTTACTAACCTTAATTTGAGGGGAAATGTTAATGGCTACTAGAGTCTATAGGACTCTGCCCCATAGCATGACTTCATCTTATCCAAATAAAGGAACTTTAGATTGCAAAAATCATAGTATAGACTCAAATAGGTTAGTAGACAGTGGTATGCTACGCTTAGCATAACCTTACTAGCAGTTGGTTTCATTGAATCTTTAGGTGATCATTCTCTTTTCATTAAGCATGCAAGAGTTTCATTTAAACTTACCCCAACCTTATTAGAACTTGACATTCCACTTGCAGGAAATGATTTTGGTGAAATCCAATATGTCAAAGAACATCTAAATAAAAAATTCAACATCAAGAATTTTGGGAATCTTCGTTATTTTCTTGGCCTTAAAATCTCTAGATCTTCTTCTAATGTTCTAGTTAAGAAGAGAAAATATTCTAAAATTATTGAAAGATAGTGGAATGCTTGTTGCCAAGCCTGCATCAACCCTTATGGAGCCCTCTACCAAATTGGTTGACTCTTCAGGCACTCCCTTACATGACCCGAGGCTTATCACATGTTAGTCGGTAAGTTAATGTATCTTACTATTACAAGACCAACTTATCCTTTGCCACTCAATAATTAAGCCAATTTCTCTCCAAGCCAATGGATTCCCATCATCAAGCTGCCATGAAGATCTTTTGATATATCAATGGTTCTCCCCCTCAAGGCCTATGTTTATTTATAATAATACTTTTAATAATGAAAATCAGATAATTAAATGATTTTTTATTTCTTGATTTAGAACCGCGACTATGTTTTTTGATTGAGAAAGTATTGCTTTTGATATGCCGAATTATTCAGAGCAGGTCTTATCTAATGTCCATACGGCAACGTTAAAACGCATGTGAACACTGGTCATTGAAGTTGTCGTTGAGCACACTGACCCGAATGCAAAGTGAATAAAAAATAGCGTTCAAATTGAATCATAGTAAAGGGAAACTTCTATGTTGGTGAGCACATAACAGGGCTCGGCTGAGACCAAGTTAAAATGTGGGGTAAAAACCCTTTAAATCCAAATACAAGAGAAGAGAATCTTTATTAAGATTAAGCAACCTATTCAGCCATCATTTTCTACATTCTCTGTTTAGGGTGAGAACAAAAACAGCGGGCATTGTAGATGGCTTCAGATTCTCCAACTTAGCTGCGTTTAATTAATCTATTACAGTTTACGGCATTTTTGTGAGTACTTTCTGTCCTGTTCGTTATTTTCCCAAAAAAGTTTACGTTTAACTTTGTTTTCTAATTTTTATAGTAACCTTCCTTTTATGTAGCTCGCCTATGTTTGTTTGACTCAAACTCACTCACCAGCTTTTAGATCAAAGTTTCTGATTTTGGGTACCGTTGATTATTTTTGGTTCTGGGCAGTACTCATGGCTATGGTTCGAGAAGCGGTTGTTCGAAATTCCGTGGGTGAACTGTTGAGTGCTGTTTTGGAAACGAAGGAAAGGGCGGTTAAATTCAGATCCACCCTGGAACACTTGGGAGGTACTCTGAAAGCAATAGAACCATTGGTTAACCAGATAGATGTTACAAACCAGCTAATGGATCGGCCAGCGGAGGAAACACAGAAGATGATAGATCGGATGAAGAGTGGGACGAAGCTTGTTCTAAAGTGCAATAAAGTCAAGTGGTGGAATTGCTGTTATAAGGTCTATTACCAAGAGGAGCTTGAAGCATTGGATGAGGAAATTAATAGGTTCTTTAATTTAGATATGCAAGCTCGGATAGCGAGGAGTAGCTTGGAGACCTTGGTGCAGGTGAATGAGATTCATTCAGAAATTAGAAATTTTGTTCCGAAAAAGATTGGGTTAAGGGGCGTGTGTTCGCCTCCTGAACCCCCTGCTTTTACTGTTGGCTTGGAAGTTCCTTTGATGGAATTGAAACTCAAGTTTCTGCGGGAGCAGCTTAGTGTCTCCGTGCTCACCATCACCGGAATAGGAGGTTCGGGGAAGTCAACGTTAGCTAAAGTCTTATGTTCCGATCAGGAAGTCAAAGGTACGAATTCCCACTAACTATTATTGCTGTTGGTACCGTTGGAATTAAATCATATGTGGGTTCTTTGGGATAAAAATTTAAGAAACACGTTCTATCGGTACTTGTTATACTCATCCCTTGTTATTTCGACCCAACAACACTATTATGCTAGTGTGTCTGTTTTTTTTAATCTAAATCCTACATAATAAATTTATACTAAAAAATAAGATAAAATAAACACATAAGATAGATTTATGACAAATAGTGAAAATAAAATAAGGTATAAAATAATATCATATTATATCTTTTTATCGTGTTTATCAGATAAACCAGAATGTATTTCATCATAATACTATTATTGTTAGGATCAAGCCAAAACATGCCACTTCGTTGCCAACATGTTTTCACTTGTTCATGTAGTAAAACATGCAAGAGGATTAAGAGCTTTTGAAAGACTGAAATGCATACAAATCATAGAAAAGCATTCTTGTCCTGTTTTGCATTTTAGTTATTTCTACTTGTTCTAGTCGAATAAGATAAACTTGAGTTAGCAATACTCTAAATGTGTAAGATTTGGGTAGGTAAATTCAAGCAAAACATCGTCTTCATCACATTTGGGAAAACGCCCAAGATGAGTAGCATAGCGCAGAGACTGTTTGAACACAATGGTTACGCTGTACCAGAGTTTCAAAACGATGAAGATGCGGTTTTCCAATTGGAACGTTTACTAAAAGAAATTGGGAGAAGCCCAGTGTTGGTGGTCTTGGATGACGTTTGGCCAGAATCACTGTCACTTGTTGACAATTTTTTGTTCCCAATCCCAAACTACACGATTTTAGTGACATCAAGATTCGCAATGTCGAGATTTGGCCCTCCATATGTGTTGAAACCCCTCAATGAGGCTGATGCTATAGATCTATTTCGCCACGAATCATCCCTCGATCAGACCACCTCCAACGTTCCCGATGACGTTGTCAAACAGGTGCTTTCTATTGCCCTTTTATTATGTTACAAAATCTATGCATTTAATTTTAATGGTAAGATACGATAAGAACCTCTCTTATTTTGTTGGTTATTGAAAACATATGTAGCGGGAAATTTTAATTTGAACGTAATAGATGCCTTAAAAACTAGAGAATCAAATACTTTGATTTGACTCTTTATTGTTTAAAAATCAGGAATATTAAAAAACTGATCTGACAGCTTCATAGTGATTCTAGTCAACACTTTTTCTTGATACTCAAGTTGTTTATTCCAAGTCTTTTCTTCAATAACTCAAACCTAGTTTTAGGAAGTAACTTTGTTAGGATGTCATCACTTTGATGTTCAATTCTACAATAGATAAGATGTACTTCTTCATCTTTCTGAACTTCTCTTAAAAAGAAAAACTTGATTTTGAAGTGTTTTGTTTTTTCATAGAACATTGGATCATTAGCAATTAAAGTGTTATCTTGGTTGACCGCATATATCTATGTGCTTTCTGTTTGTTCCATATGCAAGTTTTGAGTTTTCAGATTCAAAGAGCTTGGTTCACAGCAGTAACAATAGCTACATATTCTGCTTTTACTGTTGATTGAACTATAATTTCTTGTTTTTTAGAACACCATGAAAAAACTCTAGAACCGAACATAAAACAATAACATGAGGTGTTTCTCATCTCATCAACACATCCTACCCAATCACTATAGAATAGTCAAAGAGATTGAAACTTTTAACTTGACTTAATCTTATTCCATAATCAACTATTCCTTTAACATATCTAAGAATTCTTTTTGCTCCTTAAAAATGAATTTCTGTAGGACATTGCATGTACCTTGCTAGTAAACTCACAACATACATAATATCTAGCCTGGTTGTTGTCAAATATATCAAGCAACCCATTAAACTTCTGTACACTTCCATCAACCCTTGCAACTTCCAAATTTCTCCTTTTGATTCATTGGAGTTGGTTTGCAATCCTCCATGTTGAACTTCTTGAGAACTTCTTTTGCATATTTTTCTTGGCACACAAATATCTCATTTTGCTTTTGTTGCACTTGCATACCAAGGAAGAATGTCATCTTTCCAAGGTCTGTCATCTCAATTTTTCATTAATTTCTTCTTTGCACTTTTCAGTTAGCACCTTGTGACTTCTTGTAACAAATAGATCATCAACATAAAGAGATATCACAATTATTTCATTATCAACCTTTTTGACATACAAGGCAAATTCACTTGGACTTCTTACAAAGCCTAAGTACCCTAAGTGTTCATCAATTCTACTATACCATGATCTTGATGGTTGTTTAAGCTCATATAGGCCCTTATTCAGTCTATAAACCTTTTCCTCCTGTCCTTGAACAATAAAACCCAGTGGTTGTTCGACGAAAATTTATTCCTGCATGTATCCATTCAAATGGCTGACTTTATGTCCATTTGATATATGACACAACTATTTTGTGCAGCAAGTGCTAACAACAACCTTATAGTATCCAACCTAGCTATTGGAGCAAAAGTTTCAAAAAAATCTGTCCCAAAAATTTGGGCATATCCCTTAACAACAACTCTTGCCATATGCTTGTTTACAGAACTATTAAGATTAAGCTTGGTTCTATAAACTCACTTGACTCCAATAACTTTCTTATGATTGGGTCTTTCCACAAAATCCCATGTTTGATTTTTTTTAATCATCTTCAACTCTTCTTTCATTGCATCTATCCACTTTTGACTTCTTGTTGTTGTTGAGATCTGCATATCCTATCCACGTGCCCTAACTGACCACACTTACAACATCTTATGTCTAGCCTCCACCAGAAAAGGATGATTAGCTTTTTTACAATGAGGATAAGGTGGATAAACTTGAGTGTTGTTGCTTTGATTGTTGTTTTTGTTGTTTGCAAAACCTCCAGCTTTATTACTATTGTTGATTTGCAACTTGGCTTGAAAGGCACCCTCCATAAATCCTTCTTGCATTATAAGCCTTTTTTACTCTTGTGCCTTCAATGCATGTAACACTTTTGCTAATGTGATTGTACACAAATCTTTTGTATTAGTTAAAGTAGCTATAGAAGCTCCATACCTTTTTGGTACTGGTACAAGAAATTTTTGTACGATTCTAATCTTGTTGGCAATGCTAAGCAATCTGTCCGAGTACTCTTTGATTATTTTAGACTCTTTAATTCTTTGTAACTCAAATTTTCTTATTCAATTTAGCACATGCATGGTTCATATCCTTTGATCTCTTGCATATTCTTCTTTAAAATAATCCCAAATCACTTTTTCTATTTTGAGAGTCATGATTCTGGTGAAGATGGTCTTTGAGACACGAGCAAATAGACATGTCTTTGTCTTCTTTGTTTTTTATTTTTATTTTTATTTTTAATCTGGGCCATGGTGAGATTGTCTGGTAGCAAAGGAACATCATAATCTTCTTCCATGGTTTGCTAGAGATCTAAAGCCTCCATGTAGAATTCCATTTTCACAGCCCAAAACTCACAACTTTCTCCATCAAAGATAGGAGGAACAATATGTGAAAAAATTGCTTCAGCATCCATTTCACAGACCCCATGCAAAAACAACTCCGATTACTAATTGTTGGTTATTAAAAACATATAAAGGGTTGAAAAAATTGCTTCAGCATCCATTTCACAGACATTTATTTTATTAAGCTGCAAAATCATATACTTATAGACAAATAAGGGAGATAAAAGTGTAAAAAATCTGCTACATATAAACATAACAAATGCCTAAAAAATAAGGAATCAAATATTTTGATACTAACATATATTTAATTCTCTGTTGCCTAAAAATTAAGAAAATTAAAAAGCTGATTTGTCATCTTTACCGGTCATTTCAGTCAACATGTTTTAATCTTATTTTATTTTTATTCAAATTATAATGTCCACCAATCAAATTCTTAAAAAAATAAAAAATTATTAGAAAATAACTAATTGTTCAAATTATAGTAAATATATTCTTAATAAAAATATTAATGTTATATGCTTAAATAGAGTCGTAACAAAATCGAAATTTCGAAACAATAGCCATCTCACTTACAATTTCTTATTTCATTTACTTCTGCTAATTATAACAGAAAGCTGAAGTGGTAAACGATAAGTGTTTTTATTGTAATTTCTCATTTCATTTGATCACGCTAAATAAATCACAGATAGTGAGAGGGTGTGGCGGTTCTCCCTTGGCACTTGTAGTGAGTGGTAGATCACTAAGTCATCAACCACTCTTAGTCTGGCACAGTACGGCGAAGAAATTGTCCACGGGCCATTCAATTCTCGATTCTAGTAACGATGTGCTTCATATTCTCCAAAACACCTTAAATGCCTTGGATTCTAAGGTCATTGAGTGCTTTAGGAACCTAAGCTTATTTCCTGAAGACCATAGGATCCCTGCTGCTGCCCTTGTTGATATGTGGGCACTGCATGATGAAGATGATGTCAGTGCAATGGAGAAAATCTATGAGCTAGTCAACCTAAATATGGCTGATATTGTTGTCACAAGGTATGACCAGTGGTTCTTAAAAGGTTTGACATGTGGTATAATAATTGTTTTAACTTTTAAGGGTGCTTAATTCCATTTATGCACAAGAAAGAAAGCTGTTGAATACCTGAATTTGTTAAATTCTGTTCTTTGCATGGCAACAAGAAAGAGATAAATATCACATTGAACTTATGTCTATGTTCAATCCTAACCTCTAGGTTCTAGGTTCAAGGTTCAAGGTTCTTTAAGCAAAAATTCTACCTTTCACATTCCCCATCATCCAAAACTCTCAGCACTTGAAAAATGAGCATTGCATAGGTCCTACACAAGTCCACAACCTAGGATTAGTTTTTGACATTTGAGCTGTTGTCAATATCTCAAGATGCTTTAAAGTAATAATAGAAACTTGTTCTAATTAGAGTTCAAAAGACAACGGTTATGAAATTCAATGTAATATTTTTTATTGGAAAGTGGAATATTGCATTTTTCTTGGTGATTTTCAATGCATTCTAACAAAAAAAAAATATTTATCAATTTTTAATCAATATCTTTGAAGAATTGGCTTAGAAAACTCTAAAAAAAAGACAACAAAATTAGTTTCAAAGTTATTTCAATATTATCTTGATTTTATGCTGATTGATCTCTTAGGGTCAAACTTGAAAATTTGCAAAGAACTTTGTGTCCGCGCGCATGTAAAGTGAAATTTAACATCCTTGAAACAGGATTATTGATACTTTCTGTTGTGGCTGTGTTTTTCATTCAATTAAGAGCAACTAAATTCATTTTATTGATTAGGAATGTTGAAAGTGGCACAGTTGACTACAATTACCACTTTGTCACACAAAATGGTCTTCTTCGAGATCTAGCTATACTTCAAACAAGCCAGGAGCCAACAGAGAAGATGAATAGACTAATTATTGACATAAGTGGAAACAATCTTCCATCATGGTGGACTACACAGAATGAGCATCACATTGCAGCCCGCATATTATCCATATCAACTGGTTTGTTCATTTTTCTGTCTGCATGATACACAAGTTGTGAGAGTGTACATATTCACTAAATATTGGACTTTTTTGCAGATGAAGAGTTTGCTTCAGAATGGTGCAACTTGCAGCCGACTGAAGTTGAGGTTCTAGTGTTGAATATTCGACAAAAGAAGTTCACACTACCTATGTTCATGAAGAAAATGAATAAATTAAAAGTCTTGATAATTACAAACTATGACTTCTTTCATGCTGATTTAGAGAATTTCGAGTTACTTGATTGTCTACCTAGTCTTAAACGAATCAGATTAGAGAGGGTTTCAATTCCTTTCCTTAGCAAGACAAGAGTGCCGCTGAAGAATCTGCAGAAATTCTCCTTTTCTATGTGCAATGTGAATGAAGCATTCAAAAATAGAAGTGTTCAAATTTCAGATGTGCTGCCAAATTTGGAGGAAATAAACATTGACTACTGTGATATGGTGGAATTGCCAACCGGCTTCTCTAATGTTGTGTTCTTAAAGAATCTAAATATCAGAAACTGTCATGAGCTTTCTGCACTTCCTGATGAAATTGGAAATTTGGTCAATTTGGAATCACTAAGGCTTACTTCCTGTACTAGTTTAGTAGAATTGCCAGACTCAATCACAAGCCTTCAAAAACTAGAATTTCTTGACATCTCTGATTGCACAAGCCTTAGTAAGTTACCTGAGAACATGGGGGAGTTAAGTAATTTAAAAGAGCTCAATTGTAGAGGTTGTTTGGGATTGAGCGAGCTTCCATACTCAATCACAGACCTTGAAGGTTTATTGGTTGTGGTATGTGATGAAGAGACGGCTATGTTATGGGATCCTTTAAGAACAATCCTTCCTAATCTAAGAATTAGGGTGGCCCAAGTTGATTTCAACTTAAATTGGCTTTTATAGTTTTGCATCCCAACTCTTGAGTTTGGCAACACAATTAAGAGGAACAAAATAAGAATAACTGTCGAGAAGCTAAGTAAAAGAACCTTGCACATAGTTTGGGTCTGTTGTACATATTTTGCGAGGCAAATATCCTTCAAAATTATTATGAGCTTGTATTCTGATTTTCTCTACAGTTTTATAGTGATTACCTTTGTAATAGTAAGGTCTTTTTCTTGATATTTTAAATAAGTTGAATGGAATAATATATAATGTGATAAAAATGAATAAAGTTTTCACATGTTTTTTCAAAACTGAATGATAGAATAAAAGAAATTTCGCAGTCCGTCGCTTAAATACTTTATATCGATGGAAGGGAATGGAATGCTAAAATGATAAAATTACTGTTCTCATATTGTCAAACACATTAATTATTAGAATAATATGTATTTCATAAGTCAGTTAATCCGTTTTCATTCGTTGCCCCTACTTTGATGGAGAAACGAAGGAGAATGGAATAACTTGTTACTTGATTTGTCAATAGAATTAAGTGATAAGGATCAAAACATTTTGCCAATTGGTTCTTCGTACCAACAATTCCTTTTATATAAACTGTATGCGTATATTATTATAAGCCAATGATGTTCTCCACCCAGAGAATATAATAACTTCTCTAACCTGGCGTTAAAACTTATGTTAGAAATTAGAAAATGTACTTACTTTAACATCTAATTATGATTTATCTTAACAATAATAAATCATGATAGATATAATAGTTTATGATATCATGATAGACATAAGGGTCAAGTTTTATTAAATTGTTACAAAAATTTGAGCACTTATTTATTTTAAAAAATTGAACTTAGATTGCAATTTCCATTTAATTTAAAAGAATTTGAATTTAAGTAATTTATTTGACTTAGAGATTGAAATAAAGATTCTTCTTAATTTTTTTTATTAAATTTCTTGATTTCAGGAGTTTAATGAGAATGAAAAATTTGATTCTAATCCATTTTTACTCAAGCGAGGGATCGCTTGTGAGAGAATGCGTGAAGCAAACTTAGGTTTCTATCTATTTTTTGCTCTAATGAGAACTCTTCACTTGAGTAATAATACATTTCTAGCTTAAACAAGGCTTTTTAACGAGAATTCATTTACTCTAGTTTTAAAGAAAAAAAATTCATAAATAATTAAAATTAAAACTTATACAATTAGTGGTTACTATCAATTTAAAAAATTAAATACTTTTTATCTTTAAAAAAATGAATAAAGAATTACTATTAAATATTTTTTTAAAAGTACATAACTTAAAAAAATAATTTTAATTAACTTTATACTGTATGACTTATGTTTACTTTTCTCTTAAAAAATACATTCTCACCAAATACATTTCATAACATGGATAATTTTTATTCATTACTAATGTAAATATAATTTTCAGTATTATAGTCTTATTACACCATTTAAAAGACTTTGACCATAATAATAATAATCTTAGACTACAAATTATTATTTTTAATGATTATATTACTCCCAGTATTAATAAATAAGATTGTATAAACTACTATCTAAATTGGAAAAAGATCTTCTTACACCACTGTAAGTTAAAAAACTCTTACACTCAATCTGAACCTTTCATTTAACTTACATCTAACGGTCAGTAAAGTAATAAATTATAATCTGTTAGATGTAAATTAAATGAAGGACTCAGATTGAGCGTAAGAATTTTTTAGACTTAAATTGACGTAAGAAGACCCTACCCCATCTAAATTATTATGTCTAGAAAATTATTAATAATCTAATGTAAAATTTTAAACTTATCAAAAAACTATATTTATCTAATTTTAATCAAACTAGTTTTAAATATATAATCAAGCACAATTTTTTAAGCAAAATCATGTTAGATCTTAGTAACATTAGAAGTTCAAATAGGTAACATCATTTTATTTTATTTTTGTCAAATCATTTTTTTCTCTAAGTGTAATTTTCATGTTAGACGAATTTTTGTTTGATTTATTAATTAAAATAAGGACTTTCACTTAATTATTTACAGATAGATTGTGCAATAAAGTTGGTCAAAGTTATGATAGGAAAATTTTCGAGCATATTGCACATGGTTCAATATTTTTGCCATAACTTAAGAAATACTTAATATTTTAACATGGGACTAGTTTCTAAATTTCAAGGACTCATTTATCTACAACTCTTATGAAGTAATTAAGTTCAAATACCCTATAGAATAATGGCAGTTTGCAATTTACAGTGAGTGTTTCCAACAACGCTCAACTACACTAACACTCTAAACATACCTTAGTAATTTGACTATATCTCATGCTACACATAAGCTATTGACATGAAACCAATTTCTAAATTTCAGGCCTACAATTCCTTACAACTTTAATGTAGAAGTCAAGTCCTAATTTTACACGTATCAATCCCAATAATTTAAAATTCGTGGCTGTTGGAATAGGGCAATCTCTTAAGGTGACAGCTAGGACACCTGATAGTAAAATGGGCATAACCTAAGTTACAAATATCGTTTGATATGAAACCAGTTGCTAAATTTTGAGAATTTAAAGGGTTACAACTTTCATGAAGACATAAACTCCTAATTCGGTCCACAAAAGTCCCAGAATTTTGTGGACAGAGACGTGCGAATAAGGATTTTTTTTTTTTTTAACTCAACCATTTTTAATCATCCACTTCAAGCATGATTCTAGTGTTCTCGGTGTAAAACCACAACAACAAAAACATGATAACACTCTTTCCATTCCTATTCAAGTGTAGCCAAGTAAGGCGAGAAAATAAAAATGCACCATTTTAAAAAATAAAATTATACAAGTGTAGAGGAGGATGAGAGGAGTAAACTTACCTCGTGGAGCCCCTCAAGAAAAACAAGGTTTAACCCTCAAATAGAGGCTTGAAAATGAGATAATTTGAGGAGAAAAATGGAGAAAGGCACCTACGGGAAACTTGTTGCAGAAGAAGGTGGATTTTTTTTAACATTTTCTCCCTCTCCTAATCACTTTTAAAGTCAAATTTAATTTATTTATTATTATTTTTTTGCTAGGGTGCCCAAAAAATAGGCCAATTTGGGTATTTTTTAAAAAAATTTAAAAAAATTTCAGAAAATCACAAATATAAAACTTTAAAATCACTTTGACTAATTCCTAATAATTTAATTTTTAAAATTTTGAGAAATGTTTTGTCAAAATTCAGCAAATCAGGAGTACTGAGAATTAGGATATTACAACTCTCTCCCTTAAATTAAATTTTGTCCTCGAAATTTGCGTACCTGATGTGAATAATTGAGGATAAGATTCCTTCATCTTTCCCTCTAACTCCCAAGTAGCATTTTCATCTCCCGCTCCACTCCAAATAACTTTAACCAAAGCAATTTCTTTTCTGCAGAGTTGCTTAATTCTTCGATCAACGATTTGGATAGGTGGCGTTTCATAAGTAAGATTGTCTCTCATTCGTACAATGTTCGACTCAAGTATATGAGAAAGGTCTGAAATTTACTTTCGTAATTGTAACACATGGAAGACATTGTGGATGTTGGAAAGAAAGGGGGTAGAGCCACTTGGTAATCTATTGGACCAATCCTCTTCATTATTTGGTATGGGCCAATGAACTTGGGCGTGAGTTTTCTTGACTTCATTGCTCGTCCAACCCCAGTTGTAGGCGTGACTTACAAGAATACATGATCTCCTTCTTGAAACTCCAGAGGCTTTCTTCTTTTGTCACAGTAACTTTTCTTTCGACTTTGAGTTGCTCTTATTTTCTCTTGAACTAATTTAATCTTCTCTGTGGTCTATTGCACCAATTCTGGACCTATTAGTTAGTTTTCACCTGTCTTGAACCAACACAATGGTGTCCGACATTTTCTACCATAAAGAGCTTCAAACGAGGTCATTCAAATGCTAGCGTTATTATTGTATGTAAATTCAATTAGTGCAAGAACTTATCCCAGCTTCCTTTGTGATACAACACGCAAGCTCGTAGTAGGTCCTCCAAAGACTGGATGGTCCACTCTGATTGTCCATTAGTCTAAGGATGATAAGTAGAACTTAGTTGATGCTTTGTCCCAAGAGTTTGATGTAAACTTATCCAGAACTTTGAGGTAAAACGCGAGTCTCTGTCTGATACAATACTAACATGTATGCCATGTAATCTTACCACTTCCTTAATATATAACTGAGTTAGCTTCTCCAAGGAATAATAAATGTTGATGGGAATAAAATGAGCAGATTTTGTCAATCTGTCAATTATTACCCACACAGAATCGTGACAAGTTGGCGTTTGAGGTAATGAAGTTACAAAGTCCATAGCTATGTTATCCCATTTCCATTCTGGTACATCTAATGATTGTAACATCCCTGAAGGTCTTTGATGTTATACTTTGGCTTTCTGACACACCAACCAGGCTGCAACATACTCTATTACTTTCTTTTTCATTCCAGGCCACTAGAATAGTTTCTTCAAATCTTGATACATTTTCATTGTTCTGAGATGAATGCTCATGTTACTCTTATGTGCTTCCTCCAAAATGGTCTTTTGCAATTCCTGGCAATGAGGGATACAGATTCGTCCTTTGAAACTCAAGATTCCATCTGTTCCTTCCACAAATTTTATTTCTTTTCCTTTTTTTTATTTAATTCCTTCTTCTCACAAAGGAAAATGTCCTCAGATTGAGCTTCTTGTACTTGTTGTAGAAAATCATTAGTGATCGTGAGAGTACCACATACAACACTTTTGGGACTGAACTCTATTGCTAAATTCAGACTTTGAAATTCTTTGATCAATTTCATTTCTCTTATCATCATAAATGTTGCATGTAAAGATTTTCTACTAAGTGCATCTGCAACTACATTCCCTTTTTTGGGATGATACTGCAATTCAAACTTATAGTCCTTTAAGAATTCTATCCATCGTCTTTGATGCATATTCAATTCCTTTTGATCAAAGAGATATTTCAAGCTCTTGGGTCACTATACACTATGAATCGTGCTCCATACAAATAGTGTCTCCAAATCTTCAAAGCAAATACCACTGCAGCTAATTCTAAATCATGAGTGGGATAATTTATCTCATGCAGTCACAGTTGTCGAGAGGCATATGCCACTACTTTTCTATCTTGCATCAACACACAACCCAATCCTAACTTAGATGTGTCACAATACACTTCAAAGTTCTTGTTAGGTTTTGGCAAAATTAACACTAGTGAGGAAGTAAGATGGCCCTTCAATTCTTGAAAGCTAGTCTCACATTGTGGAGTCTACGCAAAAGGCTGTCCCTTTTGTGTCAACTTGGTTAATGGGTAGGCCAATCGAGAAAAACCTTCAATAAACCTTCGATAGTATCCCGCTAATCCTAGAAAACTCCTTATTTCAGTGACCGTCCTTGGTTGTTCCCACTTCAAGACTGCCTCAACCTTAGTTGGATCAACAACTATTCCTCCTTTATTAATGACATGCCCAAGAAAATTTACTTCAGTTAGCCAAAACTCACACTTAGACAATTTTGCGTACAATTGCTTTTCCTTCAAGATTTGTAGCACAATTCTTAAGTGTTCAACATGCTCTTCTTTGCTCTTTGAGTATATAAGGATGTCATCAATGAATATAACTACAAACTTATCTAGAAAAGGATGAAAAATTTGATTCCTATAACCCATGAACACAGCTCCTAGTACCAAATCAATACTGAATTCTAATTCTCGTTCTGGGGGTAATCCTGGGATATCATTAGGTAAAACATCAGGAAATTCTCTCACTATTGGCACATCAACTAACTTTTCTTCCTCTCCTTCTGCCATTAAAGATATTATAAATCCCTAAACTTTTTCCTTTAAGAGAACATCTTCGTAGTTGGCACTTTGAATCCTTGACTTTTTAGAATTGTTGTACTCAAAATCTCTAAACACAATAGTCTTCCTACAAAAGTCTATGATGACATGGTTGTTAGATAACCAGTCCAATCCCAAAATAACCTCCAATCCTTTTAGAGGAAGGCAGAAGAGATTCACTATAAAGTTTCTACCATCTATACTAGTAGGACACTCCCAGCATGCTTTAGCAGTGGTCATTACTCGGGGTATGAACAGACAAATTAAATGGCAATGCTATGGTAGGCAATCCCAATTGTTCCACACAACTACTAGAAATAAATGAATGCAATGCACCTGAATCAAATATCACATATAAAGGGGTGTCTTAGATGATACACGTACCTCCAATCATCATGTTAGAAGGAGATACTTTTTCTTCGCTCATTGCAAAGAAGATACTTTGGCCTGCTAGCCACCCCTCCACTAGGATTTTTGATTGTGGTGGTTTCCATTGCCTCCATCTTCTTCCTTCTTCACCATCAGGCAATCACAGGACATATGCCCAAGCTTGTTACAACTAAAGCATATTAACTATTTTACTAGGCAATCTTTCCTGTAGTGTTCTCCTCCACAAGCAAAGCATTTTCCTCTAGGTGGGGCCAACATATAGTTTCCACTAATACCATAATTCTGAGAAAGCTCAGTTATGGGTCCCCTTTGACATTGTTGTCTCTGATATGGTTGGCCTTTTCCAAACCCTCTCCTTTGATTGCGTTGAGGCCCATAGTTCTTTGTCACTGAAGTCTCAAAACGGTGTTCTTGGAACTTAGCAATCCTTGCTTTATGGTCTTCTTCAAAAATCATGCATCTATTCACTAATGTTGGAAACTCCTAAATCTCTTGCATTTTTATGGCTTCCTTAATCTCAAGGCGAAGTCCATTGACAAACTTCACACACCTAGGCTTCTCGTTGATGGCATTGTGGTAGTGGGGGTGATACCGTGAAAGTTCTTCAAATTTTACTGCATACTCTCCTACATTCATGGATCCTTGCGTCAATGCCAAGAACTTCATTTCTTTCTTCTCTCGAACATCTTCTGAAAAGTACTTCTCCAAAAATCTCACTTGAAACAAGGGCCACGTAATGATTATGCCTTCCCTCTCCAACCTTTGTCTCACTCCGTCCCACAAATACTCAGCATCTTCTGTTAATGTATAAGCAGCAAACACAATGTTGTCATTCTCTGTGCATTGTAGGGCACGAAAAATCTTTTCCATTTCTCTGAGCCAAACCTGTGCACTTTCTTGATCATATCCTCCCTTGAATCGAGGAGGGTTCCTCTCTCAAATAAGTCCAATCTTCTCAAGACATCTTCACCTTGAGGGACACGGTCCTGTTGCACCGAGCTTATCGGTCCTGCTCCATTGCAGCAATTAATTTCTCCACTGAAGCAGCTAATCCAGCACCTCGTCCAACCATTGTTTCCTATTCACTGCATCAAATTCGACTAAGTTATCAAGAAATCATCATTGATATTAAATCATGGTAATTTCCTACACACAATTCACTACAGGTAGTGCATAACAGTATAAGTAGACCTTTCCTTAGGCTTAAAGGGCCAAACTACTCTAATACCACTAATTGTAATATCCTACTTTACAGAAACCTTTCATTAGAAGAATAATGATTTATTTTTTTTTACATTTTATAAAACCAATAATTTTCCCTTAATATGTAATATCTATGTATCAAGTCATTAATCACAAAAATAAACTTTAACATGCAATCCTCAATATATCATTTCTGAATTTCATCATTACATACAATATTCAAGGTAAACATTCATGAGTGTTTATATAGCTTCTTTTTTTTTTTTTTTCAGTAATCCAAAAGGCAAAATGGTCAATAATTTCCCCGCTTACACACCACTATATGCCGGAAAACTTAATCATCATTTCACCTAGAAATATGATTAATATACAGATAAACTATTAGTTACAATTCTTCAAAATAATGAGGGCAACATCAGGGATGATTTCCTATAGAGCAGCACAACTAAATAAAATAAGTGGCTACTACCCGGCACTATATAGGCTTATGTATAACAAAAGAATGCCTATGACTAACTCTCACCACTATACACAAAAAGTAGAGTAGTATCAGTCCTACTCTGAATCCATATTCTCAGACTTAGGAGATGAATCTCCCTCATCTGAGCCCATCTCTGAATCATCAAACTCATCAATGTCTAGAGGGTCATAGTCCTCTGGAACCTCAATATATATTTTCTCCTTCTCAGCTGGAGGGAGAATTGGTGGTGGTATGAGCTGGAAAGGATTATTATTATCCAAGTCAAGAGTTAGTCTAGTCCTTATGGTGAAAGGTACATTGCTGCCTCCAGGTGTTGGTGCCGCTCTCCTCAGTGATATAGTAAGTACAGCCATAAACGTGTGGGTGTCTATCCCAATTGTGATTCCATCGGTGTGGCTTCGGGCTAAGGAGCCTAATCGTCATATTCATTGGGTGTGGAATTTGTGCCATCTCCCTCGGCTACTGATAGTGACTAATCAAATCCAACGAGTACTGCAGGTATAGAGAAAATAAAAAAAATAGAGAAACGATAGGATGACCTATAGTTCATACATCATGTTAAAATCATACATCATAAACATTCACAAATCAATCGCATTCCAAATGAATGATGATGATTGTGCATGATCCTAATTTGTTTTTCTAAAATGTTTATGCATGCGGCCTGAATCATTTCTTAAATCAGTGCTGGGGTATCTAGAGCTGACACTACTAGGTATAGAAAATTCACCCATGGAATTATTGAGACCCACGCTCAAATATAAACCTAGTAGCTCACTCTGACCATGATATACGACAAGAGCGCAGTTAAGTACAGAAGAGTTTGTATAGTGGGATCCCCGACAACAAGTAGCGAGCTTGAGTCTTTTGGGGCTTCCAACCACTACCCTTCCTATCCCCAAGTCCTCCCTCAAGGCCTCCCTATCGTATTCCTAGAGTCCATAGTCTCTGATTCCCCACTTTGCACAAAATACCATTTTCAGATGAGTAATGTATGAGTTCCTAAGGAGTTTTTCTTAGAAAAGTCTCATATTCCCAAATTTATAAATTTGTTCGAAAATGATAAAAAAAATTTCTAAGTCTAAACATTTTTCAAAATTTCGAGAAAGTTTCCCCTGTAATACGAACATCCCAAAATTTTTCAGATACCTGTTACAATCAGAAAACTTCCCAATACAGTTTATAAGGGTTCATAACCCGTCATCCATTCATTTCAATTTAATTTCAATAAACTTTCCTATGAAAAATCACCATGCACATAAATGCTCACTCACAGACAATTCATATAATATAACACAATTTATATCTTAATGAAGTGTAAAACATGTATTTTCACAGCCAAACACATAAGCAAACCATTATTATTTTTGAAATTAAGCATATAATGAAACCACAATTATCAATCATAACAAAATTTAGACAATCTCAACAAATAAGGTTAAATAAGTTTATGATGTAAGCCTTACAATATAGTCCACCCCTTACCTATTACGTCTATATTATTTT
Source organism: Abrus precatorius (assembly GCF_003935025.1). Lineage (NCBI taxonomy): Eukaryota > Viridiplantae > Streptophyta > Magnoliopsida > Fabales > Fabaceae > Abrus > Abrus precatorius. The sequence continues at coordinate 3,365,629 of NW_020874362.1, read as the reverse complement.
CTTAATCCATTTTTGGTAATATGTTAAGTTCACATTCACCTTACACTCAAGTTAGAAAATTATTCTATTTGGTATATGCTTAGAGTAGGAATAATCCTAATGGCGAACATGAACAAGGTTCAGTATTTTAGAATTTTCTAGAGTTACATAATTGTTTTGGCATGAGGTCAGAGTCCAAATTTCAATAACGTAATTATCTACAATATTGATGAAAGGTCAAAGTCTAATTCAAGATAGATTGTGCAATAAAGTTGGTCAAAGTTATGAAAGGAAAATTTTTGAGCAGGTTGCACATGGTTCAATGTTTTTGTCATAACTCAAGATATACTTAATATTTTAACATGGGACCAGTTTCTAAATTTCAAGGACTCATTTATCTACAACTTTTACGAAGGAATTAAGTTCAAATACTCTATAGAATAATAGAACTTTGCAATTTACAATGACTGTTTCCAACAGCGCTCAACTACACTAACTCTCTGAACATATCTTAGTAATTTGACTATATCTCATGCTACACATAAGTTATTGACATGAAACCAATTTCTAAATTTTGGGCCTATAATTCCCTACAACTTTTATGCAGAAGTCAAGTCCTAATTTTACACATATCAATGCTAGTAATTTAAAATCTGTGACTGTTGGAACAGGACAATCTCTCAAGGTGACAATTAGGACACTTGATAGTAAAATGGGCATAACCTGAGCTACAAATATCCGTTTGATGTGAAAATAGTTGCTAAATTTCAAGAATTTAAAGGGCTACAACTTTTATGAAGACATAAACTCCTAATTCACTCCACAAAAGTCCCAAAATTTAGTGGACAGAGACGTGCGAATAAGGATTTATTTATTTTTTAACTCAACCATTTTTAATCATCCACTTCAAGCATGATTCTAGTGTTCTTGGTGTAAAACCACAACAATAACAAGATGATAACACTCTTTCCATTCCTATGCAAGTGTAGCCAAGTAAGAGGAGAAAAGAAAAATGCACCGTTTTGAAAAATAAAACCGTACAAGTGTAGAGGAGGATGAGAGGAATAAACTTACCTCTTGGAGCTCCTCAAGAAAAACAAGGTTTAACCCTCAAATAGAGGCTTGAAAATGAGATGATTTTGGGAGAAAAATGGAGAAAGGCACATACGGGAAACTAGTTGGAGAATAAGATGAATTTTTTTAACATTTTCTCTCTCTCCTAATCACTTTTAAAGTCAAATTTAATTAATTAATTTATTTATTTATTTATTTTGGCAAGGGTGCCCACAAAATAGGCCAATTTGGGTATTTTTCTAAAAATTTCAGAAAAATTCTAGAAAATCACAAATTATCTAATGAATACAGAACTCTAAAATCACTTTGACTAATTTCTAATAATTTATTTTTAAAATTTTAACAAAGGTTTTGTCAAAATTCAGCAAATTAGGGGTACTGAAAATTAGATGTTACACTCTTCATACTAAACTGTACAATTAATATATAAATCAGTGTAAAACCAAATAAAATAAAGGCCAAACATAAATATATGGGCCATAAAAGAGGATATCGTGAGTTAAGGGTTATTTAAGGGTCTTCAACCTAGAAAATTTAGATTACAATCCAAAGTTCAGACCTTTTCTTTGTTCTCTCTGATCTCTCACCTTCTTTTCTCAGAAATCCTCCTCTAAACTTTAATTTTTCTTTGAATTTGAGCTTGGAGGTTCAACCATTTAAATCCAAGTAAGTTTTTTGGAACTTGGTTCTCCAATTTCATTCCTATTTTCAATTTTCTCTAATCTAAAGTTTAATGTTTTGTGATACTCAAGGAAACCTTAACCCTTAAAATGATATTCCCTATCGAGACGTTGTGCCTCTCCGTTAGATCTCTATGAAAACTTGGTCTAAGAGACCCATTTCTAGGTAAAGGGAGTTGATCCCAAACCCTAACTTCTTTTTGGTACTTTGGTTGAAAATACTAAGTTTTTCTATTAGAACCCTATAATCATAATGTTTTCTTAAATTTCAAGTGTAGGAATAGAGATTCTTGACATGAAAACTCAGGATTATTTTAGTTAAACACAATTTATAGCAAAAGCTCTTAACAAGAACCATTTTGAGAAAATATTATGATTTTACTAGTGAACATTGTTCAAAGGTAGTTAAGATTGATATTTGATATTTTTGAATAGTAGACGTACAGTTAATATTGGATTATGCCAGACTTTAGGATAGATGACTTTATTGTTACTGAGAAAGTGTGTATATTGGATTGTATGATTGAGCTGAGTCTGGAGGTATTCGACCTTCGATACATTGTATTGATTTGTGTGGTGTGAAATTATTTGATGATATTTCTGTGTTAGATGATATACTGAATATGGATGTTGTATGATAGCTGGATATGCTAAAATTGATGGATTTATATTATTGATGAAAAATGTGGGAATGTTCTCGAATGAAGAAAGGGTGTTATGTACAAAAGTGAATAAAGTGATATAAATATGAAATTATGATATGTGTGATTATAATACGTGAGTCATGACAAATTGATAGATATGATTATGATATAGGTATTGTGATACATTGAAGGGTGTACTTATAATACATGTATTATAATACATGGATTTATATAAATTATTACTCATATATTATGACATGTTGATCGATGAAAAGTATGTGGGAATGAAATGAGAATATTTGAGAAATGCTGAGTAAGTAAGTGTCATGAGAAAGGCTAAGACACTGTATAGATAGTTACATAGATACACTGAGGTATAGAGTCTGGAGAAGATTTGGGAAATCTTGGGAGAAATGAGGGTGGTGAATGTTATTTGTAAATGAGTGCATAATAATTTACTGAAAGTAAAAGCATTCACAGGCCACACAAATTTTCTGACGAGACTCGTGACTATACCTTTGCTAAAAAGGATGGGTTAGCACACGTATATCTATGTTACTATGGCAATAAATATGAAAGTGATCCCAGGGCAATGAATATGAAAATGTAATAAATGTGAAAGTGTGATGAATAAGAAGTAGTATAGAAATTGTATAATTATAATATATGTATTGTAATATATTGATTGATGTTGTAATGATATATGTGTTGTAACATTGACGGGTGCAATTAGGACACATGTATTATAACATATTGATTAATGTGATAGGATACATGTATTATGACATACAGATTAGTACAGGAAATTATGTTATAAATATTTCAAAGGTGATTGACTTACTATATGTACTCTGTTGAAATGATGACTTGTCTGATTCGAGTGTTATTGGGACCAATGTATGTTAGAAATGTGTTAGCCAATATTTTCCATATTATATAAATTTTATGTCAAATAAGAGGTTTAGTGGGGTAGAAAATATTGATCCTTACTAATAATTTTTAGGAGATGAAAGTGAAGAGAATAAAGGAAAGATTAGTCCGTTATAGGATCATAACTCAGTGATATTAGAAGGAAATACTGCTCTGTAGAGTCGAAAATAATTTAAAGAATTGTAATATTTTATTATACTTACATCTTATGTTGACCAAACTTTGTAAATATTTTAAGTGTTAATTCTAGAACTTATAATATTGATGATTAATTATTGTATAGTGATTTGTAATTAGTTTTAAACAACAAATTTCAATTCTTTTGAGAAGTGTTATTAATGATATTTTAGACTTATATGTATGCAATGTAAACCAAATAATTTGTTAGACATAAATTTAAATTTTGCTCATTACTTTAAAATTCCAAAATTATCCCTTTGAAAATTTTAAACACTTTCAAATCTTATAAAATTTCTTTAGAGATATATGAATTTTATTTTTATTCAATTCTTAAATCTATGAAATGTTATAAAATTTTTCTATTTTTTCTTTTCAATATAAAAATTTATTTACCTTTTAATGAAAATTTGAGGATGTTATAAAATACATTGAAGTAAATAAGTGCTCAAATTCATACAAAAATTAACTAAAACTTAGTACTTATCAAATTTATAATAATTGTGTTCAGAATTTATTAAGACAACTCTTCTAATTCTTTTACTAAAATAATATAAAGTAAATGTATACATAGTGATATAATATCTTATGAATCTTCAGATTGCATGAATATTTATTTAAGTTGATTTAAAATAATTTTTTTAAATGATAATAAAGTATATTACAATATTAACATAAATTTTTATTTAATAAATAAATTTATACTATAAAAATTTTAAAATAAATTATTATAAAATAATATATAACTCAATGGCATGAGTTAGAAATGACGCTTATGCATTTGAAATATTTTATAAAGATTATTGTTACTACTTATTAAAATTATTTTGTATTACATAAAATTGTCAAAATTTGAGATTGAATATCTGTAGGTAATTCTCTCCTTTATTTTTGGAGTCTTAACTCAACTTCAAAATTTTAACTAAATTAATACTTCAATTATCAAAATAGATATTGTATTGAATATATACAAATGTTAGCATTTCACGTATAAATATCACTCTTTCACTTGTGGTAATAATTTCATTGATTTAATTAATTTTTTAATTTTATCTAAAATTATAATTTTTAATTTTAATTTAGATATAAATACATAATTTTAGTTTTATTTTTAAAATAAGAATAAAATTTAAGAAGTTTGATGACGTTTTAAAATTACGCATATGTGCATATAAACAAGCTTGTTAGACAGTCATTTGATAGGCTTATTAGATAGATATTTAGGAAAAAATGCAATAACAAATATTGGAAGAAAAACATATTTTTAATATTATTTGTAGATTGTAAATTAAATGAAAATTTAATATTTCTTTTGATTATGTGGCTCTTGCGATTTAATAGTGTTGATTTTCAATTAATTGTAAGACTAAATTGATATGAACAAATTATATGGAAATAATAAAAAATAAAAGATCAATTTATATTATTGTCTTTTAGCTCAAAAATTAAATTTTTAACTAAAAACTACATAAAGAAAAACATATTTTTATTATTAATAATTCTTAATAATATTTATTTTATTGCATTTAATAAAATTAACTAAAGAGATAAAATATTTAAAATAATAACATAATTAACCTGTAATTTATTTTCGAGTTTCACATCCATAACACAAACAATTTCAATTTGATTATATACATAATAACATACATTATATTCCACTAAATCTATAAATAAAAATATTATCATAACAATTTTTTATAAATAATAATAAATTAATTAAAAAATAAGTAAAAATTTTAAAATTGAGAAGTATAATTTTAAAAATAAATTATTTCAATCAATACATGTCATTTTATTTATGTAATAAAGTAATATATTTTGAATGAATATATGATAATTTATATTTTGAAGAGAAGTATTATTTATTCTAACTAGAAACAGAGTTAGACAAAAAGTAATGAAATAGACAATTAGGGATAGAAAATATGATATAATTAGAGACAGAATAAATTTGAAATAATTGATTTTGTTTTCTAAATTCTGTCTCTAATAAATTTTATATTTTTAATGACCTAAATAAAATAAAATTCAGACTGAAATAGAAACGAATTATATTCATCTCTAATTTTCGTCTCTAATATATAAAATTTGTTTCTTTCTTTTTATTGATTAAACTTTGTCTTTGATAAAAAAAAACATTATGTCTATTTTCATTTCTTATAAAAAAAAACATTATTTGCGCTTTAAAATTCACCTTACATATAACAAAATCATTAAAAAATATCCTCTCTTGGTGGTAAAATAAAAATAAAAAAACATGATCATTATTCCACGTGTAATCAAATACTTGACATATTTGTGTGCATTTCTCTTTGGCCCAAACAGAGAAGTTAATTGAAGGTCTAAGCAACATGGACATAATACGACATACAGACACAATACGATACCAATTCAGGGATATGCTACTTTTAAGAAAAAAAAAAAGACATATTTTGATGATATCAAAATCAATGACAACTATTAATCGTAAAATAAGATTGCATTACTTTTCATAAAAATTCAAGTTTCTTCAACTAAAATATTAATCAAATCAATTTTTATAAAACAATAAATATAACTATAAAATTATATTATAATAGTTTCAATCTTATTATTTTCTTATTTATCTTCACTGAAAAGAATATCTTTTAAATTTGGTTTATCCAACAAAAATTAACAATAATTCTAACTCTTTTAAATAGAGCTCATTCATTTCTACCAATATCTATATTTTTGTTTTACTCTTATTATAATCTTTATGTTTTTTTTTTTTGAAAGATGATAATTAGTATGAATAAAGACTAAAAGTGTGCTTGTTTTCTATTTTAAAATAATTTTTTAAAAAATAAAATTTGTATTATATTATATTTTTAAAAATAAAAAATATTTTTAAAATAAAAATTAAACAAATTCTAAATCATAGTTGTTAATAGCACAATACAGCAACGCTATGGCGCACGTCGTGGGGTGTTTCTTTAGTCACGCTGGTTGCGGGAGATAGGGGCCTAGACTGGAGAGCCGTTCACGTGCTATCATGCGATTTGGGGAAGGGAAAGAAAAATGACCCTAATTGGGTTTAGTAAAACTATGCGTTTTGAACAAACTATATTTTATTTTTCTAAAACCCTGCATTTTGCTTAATTTTAAGGATAGAAACGTCGTTTACACCCTTTCTGAAACCGATATATATAATTCTAATGAACTCCATCTTCTCCGCAGCATGCTCCTCTCTGCACAGCAACAGAAATTAGGCCTCGAAGCGATTTCTTCCTTTTTCCCCTCCTCTCTGACTTACCCATTCAATTTCGTTGGCCAAATAAGCTTTTCTGTTGAAAAGATGATTCAAAATGCCATTATCCGTTATCATTAGTCAAGTGCACGTTTTTTATCGTTATCATTTAGTGGGTCTTAGGATAATCTTGTTTGTCATTCAATTATTTAGTGGTCAGTTATATCTGGCCAAGTCTATTCTGTTCGTGTGTTTATGTTCCTAGTTTTTAGTATTTTCAGTTATTCCTAGCATTATTTAAGGCATGTACTCAGTATTCATCCAATGCGTGAGAGAAAGACATAAATGAGAAAAGGATACTAAGTTCACGTCATTTACCTATCATTCACTTATCTCTTGGCTATCTTACCAACATTTGTGGTATCAGAGCTCAAAGATAAACCAGGTTTCGGTCCTTCAAGAGAAGATTGAGTGTAGCGAGTGAACCACTAACAAAAATTATCCAAATTAAAAGAGTCATGGCCAGTAACGGAACCAACCCAGTAGCACAGCCCCTAATTCCAATTTTCAAAGGTGAAAAATATCATCTTTGGAGTCTCAAAATGAAGACGATGTTCAACTCTCAAGAACTATGGGAGTTGGTGGAAAACAGGTATGAAGAGGCAGATCCGACACCAGCAGAACCTGATCAGCGGTTAAAAGAAAATCGTAAGAAGGATGCAAAAGCACTAATGCTAATTCAGTCAGCCCTTGAGGATGACATATTCATCCGAATTTCAGCAGCTAACACCTCCAAACAAGCATGGGAGATTTTGAAGCAGGAATATTTAGGCGACAAGAAGGTAATTACTATAAAATTACAAACTCTTCATCGTGATTTTGAAACTTTAGCTATGAAAGACAAAGAATCAGTGCAAGAATTCTTGTCTAGGGTGTCTGGGATTGTTAATCAAATGAAGTCTTATGGTGAAATTTTGAGTAATGAAATTGTTGTGAGTAAGGTGTTAAGAAGTTTAACGTCAAAATTTGATCATGTTGTTGCTGCAATTGAAGAAACTAAGGACCTATCCACTTATATTTTTGATGAATTGATGAGTTCTTTGATAGCTCATGAAGCCAGAATTGGTAGGTCTCATGAAAAATCTGAGGAAAAGGCTTTTCAAGTGAAGGAAGAATCCTCCAAAGGCAGGGGTCAATTTCATGGAAGCAGTCGCAGAGACCAATATGGCAGAGGGAGAGGGCAATATGGTGAATCTCGCCTATACAAAAGCTCAATTCAATGCAGGTATTGTAGCAAAATGGGACACAAAGAAGCTGATTGTTGGGCCAAACAGAGAGAAGAGTAGAAACAGGCAAATTTTACAGAGAATGTAGAAGAGGAAAACAAGTTGTTCATGGCCCATTATCCAATTCAGTATGACAGCAACAACGAAGATGTATGGTTTTTAGACAGTGGATGCTCCAACCACATGTCTGGAAACAAATCACTATTCAAAGAGCTTGACGAATCACAGAAAAGTGAAGTTCGACTTGGAGACAACAAGCAAATGAAGGTTGAAGGAAAAGGTACAATTGGCATTAAAACTATGCAAGGGAATGTCAAAATTCTTTTTAATGTACAGTTTGTGCCTAATTTAGCTCATAATTTATAGAGCATTGGACAATTAATGACTAGTGGATATTCTGTTGTGTTTGACGGCAATTCATGTATTATTCGTGATAAAAAAATCTAGTCAAATCATAGAGACTGTTCATATGACTCAAAACAAGATGTTTCCTCTTGATGTTTCAAATATAATGAATAAGGCCTTAATTGTTAGGAGGGATAATGAGGCTAATTTGTGGCATTTACGTTATGGGCATTTGCATTTGAATGGCTTGAAGCTTCTCAGTAAAAAAGAAATGGTTTTTGGCTTGCCAAGAATTGGTGAACTTGATTTTTGTGAAGGGTGTGTTTATGGGAAGCAGAACAGGAAGTCATTTCCTGTTGGAAAATCATGGAGGGCATCTCACTGTCTTGAACTTGTGCATACTGATTTATGTGGGCCTATAAAAACAGAGTCACTCGGTGGAAGTCGCTATTTTTTGCTATTTACAGATGAGCACAGCCGCATGAGTTGGGTTTATTTCTTGAAATTCAAATCTGAAGCTTTTGAGAATTTTAAGAAATTTAAGGCATTGGTGGAGAGGCAAAGTGAGAAAAGGTTGAAAGCACTTCGAAGTGATCGTGGTGGTGAATTTTTGTCTAATGATTTTAATGTTTTTTGTGATGAGAATGGCATTCGCAGGGAACTTACTGCACCATACACACCAGAACAAAATGGAGTTGCAGAACGAAAAAATCGCACTGTTGTAGAAATGGCTAGAAGCTTGTTGAAAGCAAAAGGTCTCCCAGATCAGTTTTGGGGAGAAGCAGTTGCAATAGCAGTGTACCTCTTGAATATCTCACCTACAAAGGCTGTTCTTAATCAGACACCTTATGAAGCTTGGATGGGTAAGAAGCCTCGGGTAAGCCACTTAAAAGTCTTTGGTTGCACAGCATATGCTTTGACTACTTCTCGATCTAAGCTTGATGAAAAATCTGAAAAATGCATTTTCATTAGCTATAGTCCTCAATCCAAAGCATATCGTTTATATAATCCTATAAGTGGCAAAGTGATAATTAGTAGGGATGTTGTATTCAATGAAGAAGCGGAATTCAAAGTAGATTTTGACAAGGGAGGCATGGAGAATGAAGTTCCAACAAATTTTGAAGATGAACAACCTTCAAATACAGTTCCTTCCTCTCCTAATAATACTGCAAACTCTAGTTTTGATTCTCTAGCAATCAGCCCCTCCAGCAACAGTAGCGAAACACCACCAAGAAAATTCAGATCTCTTAGAGAAATTTATGAGTCCTGCGATTTTGCCTTATTGGTCACTGACCCAACTTCTTTTGAAGAAGCTGCACAACAACCTGAATGGCAGATTGCTATGAAGGAGGAGATGTATGCCATTGAAAGAAATTCAACATGGGAGTTGGTTGATGTTCCAGAAGGCAAGAATGTTGTAGGATTGAAGTGGATATTCCGAACAAAGTATAATGCTGAGGGAAGTGTCCAGAAACATAAAGCTCGACTTATGGCAAAGGGATACTCACAACAACAAGGTATTGATTTCGAAGAAACATATTCTCCCGTTGCTCTATTTGAAACTGTGAGAATCGTTTTGGCTTTAGCTGCTCAATTGCAATTACCTGTGTATCAATTTGATGTGAAATCTGCTTTTCTGAATGGTGATCTAGTGGAGGAGGTCTATGTCTCACAACCACAAGGCTTTACTGTGTGTGGTAATGAAACTAAAGTTTACAGGTTAAGAAAAGCTCTTTACGGGTTGAAGCAAGCCCCACGTGCCTGGTATAGCAAGATTGATTCATTCTTCCTGGACAATGGGTTCACTAGAAGTGAAAATGAGCCAACTCTTTATTTAAAGAAGAAAGGTAATGGAGATCTTTTGGTGGTCTATCTCTATGTGGATGATATGATCTATATGGGCTCCTCAAAGTTATTAATTGATGATTTTAAGTCATGTATGGTGAGAACTTTTGAGATGACAGACCTAGGCATGTTGCAGTATTTTCTGGGAATCCAAGTTACGCAGGCTGATGATGGAATTTTTGTATGCCAAAAGAAATATGTTGCAGATCTTTTAAAGAAGTTTAACATGCCAAACTGTGAGGAGGCAATCACACCAATGAACATCAATGAGAAGCTACAGCATGAAGATGGGACTGATAAAGTTAACTCAAAATTGTTTAGAAGTCTGATTGGTGGTTTGAATTATCTAAAGCACACTAGACCCGATATAAGTTTCTGTGTTAGTGTTGTGTCTAGATTTATGCAGAGTCCTACAAAACAACATTTTGGAGCAGCAAAAAGAATTCTTCGCTATGTTGCAGGAACTGTGAATTTTGGTATTTGATATTGCAAAGTATCAAATTTCAGATTAGTTGGTTTCACTGACAGTGATTGGGCAGGTTGTTTAGATGATCAAAAAAGCACTTCTGGCAATGTTTTTAGCTTCGGTTCTGGAGCAGTAACATGGAGTTCAAAGAAGCAAGAAACGGTAGCTTTATCATCATCTGAAGCTGAATATGCAGCAGCAACAGCAGCGGCACGACAAGCCTTATGGATCAGAAAGATTCTTAGTGATTTCAGTCTTGAGTAGAAGGAAGCAACTGAGATATTTTGTGACAATCGATCTACAATTGCTATGACAAAGAATCCCGCATTTCATGGCAGAACTAAGCACATTGATGTGCATCATCATTTTATTTGGAAGCTTGTAATTGATGAAAAGATAATCTTGAAATTTTGCGGCACAAATGAGCAGATAGCTGATGTATTTACAAAGTCTCTTTCTCAAGTCAAGCATCAATTTTTCAGGTCACAGTTAGGAGTGTGTGATTTTGAATCAAGGGGGAAGTGTTGAAAAGATGATTCAAAATGCCATTATCCGTTATCATTAGTCAAGTGCACGTTTTTTTATCGTTATCATTTAGTGGGTCTTAGGATAATCTTGTTTGTCATTCAATTATTTAGTGGTCAGTTATATCTGGCCAAGTCTATTCTGTTCGTGTGTTTATGTTCCTAGTTTTTAGTATTTTCAGTTATTCCTAGCATTATTTAAGGCATGTACTCAGTATTCATCCGATGCGTGAGAAAGACATAAATGAGAAAAGGATACTAAGTTCACGTCATTTACCTGTCATTCACTTATCTCTTGGCTGTTTTACCAACATTTTCTAGTGTCTCCTCTCTGGCATCTCCTCGCCGGCATCTCTGTTCAATAGAGAAATCAATTTTCCTGGCATTTCCCTTGTTTTTCGTTTACTCCGTCAAACTTTTTTTTTTTTGTTCATGCTTTGCTGCTGTTCAAGATCTGATTTCTGTTCGCACTCTCCTTTCCTATTCATGATTGCATGCCTGTTTTGCTCTTGCTGAAGGAGATAAAACTTTATTTTTTCTTGTCATCCTCTTTTTTTTTAGTCAAGACTTGAAGCTTTTCTTTTTTGTTCATCCTCTACCTTAGTGTTCAAACTCTTGTTTTGTTGTTCATGGTCTTATTTTTTGTTTGCACTCTGCTTTTCACACCTTTTTTTTTTTTTTGCTGAGATAAAGCTCTATTTTTATTTGCAAAGAAAACAACCCACGCTCTCTTTGTTGTTCCAGTGGCATCTTCCCGACAAGGAGAGAAGCAAGGAGCTTATGCAATTGCTACTTGTGGCTTGGTGAAGTCCACAGGATAAAAATATTGACATTGCTCGATAATGGAATAGCCTTAAAGATATTAACAATAAATGACTTTTGTTTAAAAACCATGATAGAAGATTACAAAAGCAAAGAGACACCAAATGTAGATAAAAAGAGATGTAGGTGTGCTTGTAAAAGAATTCTATTAGAGATGAAGTAGAAGCTCATTGAAGCATACCAACAAAAGAAGGTTAAAAATGAAGAAGATAAAGTTGATGAATTGAATGAAGATGAAGATGAAGATGATGAGAAAGAAGATGTTTGAAAAATATATCTTATTTAGCTTGGAAAAAGACCTATAACTGAATCAATTAGTTTTAGTTTTGTTGTGAAGAAGGGTAAAAAATAAAATTTAAAGGTCTTTTGAATTTGCTACTCATGAAGAAGACAAAAGTATCAATTATTTTTGGTTGAATGCAATTATACAACAAAGACATACTTTGGCTCCAGTTAATTTAAATCAAAAGAGATTGATTTCCTTTTAATGTTGTTAGTTATTTTTTTAATTAAATAATGTCAATTATTTTATTTGCATTATAGCTTAATGGTGGAGGAATTATGGAAATCAAATTCTAAACTTACAAAAGTTGGCCATTCAAATGTTGAGTTTGACTTGTAGCTCATTGGGTTGTGAAAGAAATTGGAGTATTTTTTAACATGTAAGTAACTAAGTTCTAATTAATTTTTTAAAAATTTATATTAATTGGTTGAGAAAAGATATTAACATTTTCACTCTAAGAAGAGAAGCAAATTAGAGAGATAGAAACATTAATTTTATTTGCTTAAATAGACTCATAATAAAATCGAAATTTCCAAACAATAGCCACCTCACTTACAGTTTCTTATTTCATCTACTTCTGCTAATTATAAAAGAAAGCTTAAGTGGTAAGCGATAAACTTTTTCATTGCAATTTCTCATTTCATTTGATGACAATAAATAAATCACAGATAGTGAGAGGTTGTGGCGGTTCTCCCTTGGCACTTAAAATGAGGGGTAATTCACTAAGTCATCAACCACTCCTAGTCTGGCACAGTACTGCGAAGAAATTGTCCAAGGGCCATTCAATTCTCGATTCTAGTAACGATGTGCGTGTATTATAAACTGTCAATAGAATTAAGCGACAAGGATCAAAACATTTTGCCAATAAGGCTAGTTTCGTTCTTCATGCCAACAGTTCCTTTTATATAAACTGTATGCGTGTATTATTATAACCCAATGATTTTTTCTATCTTTAGAACAAAATAACCTTCTCTAAACTGGCCTTTTCAATCTCAGTAAGAAATTAGAAAATATATTTACTTTAACGTCTAATTATACTTTATTCTCAACAATAATAAATCATGATAGACATAACCAATAATTAATAGTGTACTATATCAACCAAAACGATACATAAATAAGTAAACTTAAAACTTATAAAATCAGTGGTCACAGTCAATTTAAAATGTTACATGTTTTTTATCTTTTAGTATATATACATGATATGTACTTTCTCTGGACTTAAATATAAAAAACAAATAAAATTAACTCATGCTAATTAAGAGTAGTAGTTAACTTGGTTTAATTCTTTTAATTTTATTTAAAAAATAACTTTATTCTCTAAATTGTTCATCATGATACTTATTTTAAAGGGTAAAAATGAAACTAGATTTTCCTGATGGTACAAAACGACTCTTCAACCTTTTTTATTAACATTAAATGTCATTAGTAATGGAGGTGAAGATCAATTTTTTGTCTGTCTTTCTCATGCTAAATTTATATTTCAACCAGAGGTCACGTGTTAATTTTTTCTTACTTTCGTTGTTATTTTAAATTTGAACTTCATAAAATATAAAATTACAAAAGATTGCCTCGAAACTTTCAGTTAAACTTATTGGTTTTACAAGCATAAAAAAGACACTGTAATTTCCTTTAAATTTAACTTTACTCAAAACTTGCAAGACATTATTGAAGCTGGACGTTTGAGTATCTTCTTCTTTCTTCTTTTATTTATTTATTTTTTCATTCAGTGTGTATAAACTTATTGAACATGCCTCTAGATATTAATTTGAACGTCCTTACAATTATTCTCATGCCGCTAACAATGCAGCATCAGTGATGGACTGCAACAAAGCACGTCCAGTTGTATTTTTATTTTAATAGCAAGGAAAACAAAACACTTTCCATTGAATTAGATTATCATTTTTCAAGCATCATTGATGATCATGATCCGCGAATGAAACTGATCAGCATCTCGGTAAAAGACTTTAATTCAATAGCAATTTGTTTTGAATGGGAATACTATTTCTTCCTTTTGAAAGTCTCACAAGAATAAAAGGAATAATTGAAAATAAAATTTAAATTAAATAAAGAGTAATTTAGGAATAATTTCATTACATAAAATGAAATCAATTAAGATTTGTTTATATTTTGGACCACCACACATGAGTTTAAATTTTATTATATTTAAATCTGGAGGGAGTATTAAATAAGAAAATTTATTTTTCAAATGAGAATAAGATGAATGAATATTGACTAAATACTTTAAAAAATTACATGACTTTAAAAAAATTCTTAATTTTAATTAACTATACCATTTGACTTATGTTTACTTCACTCTTAAAAAATACATTCTCACCAAATACATTTTATAATAGGATAATTTTGATTCATTATTAATGTAAATATAATTTACAGTATTAATACAGTCTTATTAAACCATTTAAAGAGTATGACCATGAAAATAATAATCTAAAACTACGCATTATTAATTTTTAATGACTATATTGAACCTATTATTGATAAATAAGATTGTTATAAATCACTATCTAAATTATTATTAGTCTAGAAAATTATTAATAATCTAATGTAAAATTTTAAACTTATATAAACTATATTTAATTTTAATCAAACTAGTTATAAAGATAATCAAGCATAATTTTTCAGCAAAATCATGCTAACTTTTCGTAACATTAGAAGTTCAAATGAGTGACATCAATTTTTTTTCTTTTTTTTGTCAAATCATTTTTTTTTCTCTAAGTGTAATTTTCATGTTAGACGATTTTTTTTTTTCAATTTATTAATTTAAATACGAACTTTTCAGTAAGTATTTATAGAAATATGGTAATTTTAGTCAAATTACATAAATATGAAGTTTTTAAAAACGTTAATGTCATTTTTTTAGCTTTGGAAAGAGAGCTATCAAAGAAGTAATCTCCATGAACGCATTTAGAGTTTTTGAAAAATTACCAATAATCACTATTGATGTTCTTTTAAGCTATATAATTGAGGAAAGCTAGTGTGAGAGGCATGGATTTGAACATTAACAGTTTGACATTTCAAAGAAAATAGTTTAGGGTTTTAAAATATTAGGGTTTCTGTGAGAAGGAGGAAGGAAGGTTGGAAATTTTATTCAAAGAAGATATTGAGAGAAAAGTCAAAATTAAATATTCATTTGAAATAGAAAATTAGATAAAAATCAATCATAATTAGAGATTCAACAACAAAATCACGAAAGTATATTTCAGAAATTAAAATATGGGAAATTTCAATGTAAGTAAATTTTTTTATATTATAGTTTCAGTTTATTTTAAATTATATTTATATTGTAAATTAATAAAAAAAAAGGTAATTTATGTTTAAAAAATTGTAGTAATTATAATTAAGTAAATTATATTATTTATTTTTAACCTAAATTTTAATTTTTAATTTTTTATAATATAAAAATTACATTTCTATTATTATAAAGTTGGTATTAAGTATATTTAGAATTTATTAAGACAACTTTTAACATTTTTATTAAAATAATATAAATTAAATATATATATATATATATATATATATATATATATATAGAGTGATATAATATTTTATGAATTTACGTATTGTATGAATATTTATTTAAGTTAATTTAAATTTTTTTTAAATGAAATAAAGTATATTATAATATTAACATAGATTTTTATTTAATAAATAAATTTATAATATAAACAGTTTAAAATATATTACTATAAAATAACATATAATCCAATGGTAAGAGTTGAAGATCATTCTCATGATGCATTTAAATATATTCAAATGTTGAAAGTTGAGATATTATATTAAATATACACAAACGTTTACTTCTCACGTATAAATGTTACTCTTTCACACTTGAATTGACTATAATATATATATATATATATATATATATATATCAGAAATTAAAATTTATTATTAATGATTTTTCTTATCAAATAATACGTCTAATGATTTTTTTAAAGAGTGTCATAGGCAATTTTTAACTGTTCAAGACAATGATAATAATTTTTTAAATTTGAAAAGTTGTAATTGATAATTTTTTTTTGTTAAAATATATTTTAAAAAAAAAGAAAACTTGCTATTAACAATTTTATGGTCATAAATTTTTTTTAAGAAAACTCACCGATAACCAT
This sequence comes from Abrus precatorius, assembly GCF_003935025.1. NCBI lineage: Eukaryota > Viridiplantae > Streptophyta > Magnoliopsida > Fabales > Fabaceae > Abrus > Abrus precatorius. The sequence continues at coordinate 3,349,230 of NW_020874362.1, read as the reverse complement.
TTTAACATGTATAAAAAAATTCAATCCTCAGAACTTGGGTGTGACAACCTTATTTTATAACTAATTTATAAAAATAAAATAATACCATGGCAATTTTATATAAAAACAATATTTGGACAATTTTTCCAAAAATCCATATTTTAGTGATTTTGTAACAAAAGAACGGTGTACAAATCCTCTTTCTTATTTTTATTCTTAAAAGAATTAAGTATATTTTCTCCCTGTATTTTCGTAAGTTTTTAAACTTGATTCAATCGTTCTGGTTGAGCTCTGATCCTTATATTTTTGTATTTTTACTGTTTTAGGATAATATTTAAAAAAAAGGACACATAGTAGTTTGTTAGTTAGCCATGAAGATATGAATGATCAAATAATAAATGTACAAAAATATAAGAATAAAAATAAAAAAGTAAAAAAGAAGGTAATAAAAATGTGAGAAGTAAAAGTACATTCGAGTTGAATTAAAAAAATTTGCATACTGAATTCGACTTGTAAGTTCTGTCATACCTGTATTTATATATATATATATATATATATATATATATATATATATATATATATATATTATTCGTGTTGCAATTGTTTGACTGCGTGCATGAAAATGAAAATGAAATATGTGAGCTGCATAGTTGCTGAATAAAGAGATGTATGTTTGCAATGTTATGTAGTTTTGTGGTCTGATGTAATTAGCAGTAAAGATTTGTGATTAATTGTTAAGTATTTTATGTGTATTAATGTAAGGAATATAGCAAAGCTTTTCATTGTAAAACCTTCATTTTGTGAGAAATGGGAGTTTTGGTGCAGGATTTCTCGCTCGAACAAGGTGTGCCTCACTCAAGCAAGATTGAATGTGCTAAATTGGGCATTTTGGAGCGATCTCGTTCAAGAAAGATTAATCTTAGTCAAGTGAGATAAGATAACATCGCCTCAATTGTCCTTTCGCCTAGGCAAGAAGAGATCTCGTTCAAGTAAGAACCGGGCTCACTTCAGCGAGATGAGCTTACTCAAGCAAGAAGCCACAGGTAAAAATAGGAAACTCTTTGACCCTATTCTCGCCCAAGCGAAAAAGGATCTCACTCAGGCGAGATACCACTCGCTCAGGTGTGAATGTTTCTTGCTTCAACAAGAATAGAAAAAGTTTGAATAGATGTCATTGTCTAGTTTTCTCGTCTAGGTGAGAGCAGAGCTCGCTCAAGCAAGAGCGCACAGATTTGGAGGAGTATTTAAGGAATCACAACGCAGAAAAATATTCATTTTTTACCAAACAATTTTCTCCTCTCGTTTTCTCTCTAGTCTCTCACCTTCTCCCCTCAACGAAAACTTTCTCAAAGCCAAACTTCTTCTTAATCTAAGTGTGAACGTTTATTTCATACAGATCTAAGTGAGTTTTCGAAACTCAGTTCTCTGTCTTCACTCCTTGTTTCTTTATTTCTCTTCTCAAGAGCTTTTTCATTTTGTAATAATAAGGAAATATGAGTTCACTAGGAGGTGTATCTCTCTTTGGAAATAAGAGTGCAATCTAAGAAAAACCTAGTTCTAGGTAAAGGGAGCTTACCCTAAAAGGTCTTTATTATTCACTCAGATGTGATATTTATATATAATCATGTTAACTAAGAATGAGTTGATGTATGAACAAACCTTATGGTAGAAAGCATAATATGTATGGTTAAGGGGATTTTCTGTAGTTTTGGTGAATGGTATGTGTAACACCCTACATTTCTTCATTTTAAATATATTCATTTTCATAAAATCTTAGAAAGAATAATCAACTTTTTTGTATAACCATTAATCAAATTTACAAAAATAAAACCTTCCATAATAGTAAATTCATATACAAAACAAATATAAGAAGATAATTACATGAAATGTATTACAATTTAATATTTACATATCATTATCCATAACATATTAAAATTTACAGCAGTTCATACTCATTCTCATATACTGAGGACCTGAAACTAATCATCTATGTCATGCCAGCTCTCAATTCCTGTCAAGTCCTCAGTAGTTAATTCATCATCCTCTCCAAGATAGGCATCACCAGAGTCTACCACTAATTTTATACTAGGGAATCTTTCAAATTTATAGCTATTAGGTCTTCCTAGCAAATTATGATCATGATAAGTAAATACATTATTAATAATTCAAGAAGGCCTTTCTATTCCCTAGTATAGATAAAAACTAAAAGATTGATGAATTTGATCACTGGTTGGGAAATCAGAAGGAACTGCATAAATATAGACTACTTCCAATGTGTACTCCTAATTCTCCTCAAAATGTATCCTAAAATACAAATGTACTACACGTCTATATTCGCTAAAAATATAATTTAATCTACTACTAGTAAAGACATCTACTACATCAATCTGCATGGGATGTGTTGTCATCTTTACTACCTACAGGATAGTGTAAGGGTGAACAACTATTCTATCTTTCAAACATAACACAATTACATCATATCACTTATTACAAAAAAAAAATTCATAAATATACAATAATTATCACTTTATGTCACATTTCAATTATTCTCTTCCTTCCAATCGCGAATGTTGCTCACCACGCTACATTTTCCTAAAATTTCCTTATCGTCTTCGGACTCTATATCCCTATGTATCTCTATAACTATTTACACCAATCCATTCAACTCTCATATTCATTCCATCATCCAATCATAAAATTGTGCTTATTAGCTCTTCCAGACTATTTCCATATTGCTCATCACTTACTTATGATCTTAATAATCATATCATTCAATAAATCATTGATGACACATTCATCATTTTTAGACATATTTCAACAATATGTTTATATTACATCCACTACATTCATTAAACTTGTTCGACGATAATAATATGCTTTCTCATCATACATTTCATATTTACACAGTAAAATCAGTAAACCAAAACATCCAACATATTCATATCAGTAATCTTTCTGCATTATTACCTATTATTCATGCATATATCATAAAAATGCTATGTAAACATACTCTCCTAGGCTTAACATATGACCTATAACACATAATGATAAAATAGAGCTCCCTTTACCTTAAAATGAAGATCTAAACGAAGGTTCGATGATGAAGAACGTCTTAAAATAGCACTTCTACCTAAGTAACACGAATATGTCTCTTAAGAACAAGATTAAAAGAAAACGAACGATAAAAGCACAATTAAACTTAAGGAAACTTACCTAGAATCGCTTAGAACGAACATATTCAGAAAATAATTGGGGTTTGGAGTTATTTTATCTGAGAAAATATAGAGAGAGTTCAGAGAAAACGAATGTGGGACGTTAAATGGGTTGAGAAATAAATTTTCATGCATGAAATTTCTTAAATACCCTTAGATACTCTCGCTACAGTGAAAATATCAAACAAAATTGCATTCTATTTTCTACACTTTTCGCTACAGCGAAAACGCTCAGAATGTTCCATTTTCACTGCCTCATTCTCGCTACAGTTAGAAAGTTACAGTTCTAACACTTCAAAATTCTCTTAACATACTCTCACATGCATATTTATCATAACCATGTAATTTTAATTAATATAGAATCAGGGATGTTACACTATGAAGCTAGTTGTGTTTAAAAGAAACGTTTGAAATGTTGTGCAACATGATATGCTAAAATGTTTTGTGTGTGTGTGTGTGTATATATATATATATATAAAGAAATTTCTATGTTTGTAAATCTGTAAAAAAAAAAAAGGTCCACAAATAACCTAATCTAGAAGAAAAAGTTATAAACAATCTTACAGATATATTTCTATGAAACCAAATAAGGGTGATGAACCAGAGTCTATTTTATGATGTCATGTCTTCTCCATTCTTTCTCTCGTATCTCTCTCAGATATATATGGCTATGTTGCGTCATGTTGATTTTCATAATTCTAGAGTCTAGTTACATATTTAGTTAGTTAGACATGTAACAATAGGAAAAATGATGAGTTGTTTTGCAATGTGCTATCTAGATCCAAATATCAGGATGGGTTGTTGCATTTGCATTAGATAGGCTGAGAATAAGCATAATTACCGCATTATTTTGCTGAGCAATTTAATGTAATGAGGTATATATATATTCATGTAAAATATTTAACTCAATATAAAAACTATGTTTATTCACTAACTAAACATAACTTTAAAGATATAATTAAGCATAATATTTTCAATAAAATCATGTTAGCTTATCGTTAAAATAAAAATTATAAAATATATTATTTAAAATCAATACACATAATTACTGCAGTAGGAATATACGTTGACGTGGAGCTTGTAGTTCTCGAGCTCGTCCAATTAATACAACTTCAAACTTTTGGAAAATAATCAGTAACAGAAACTATCTACTACTTAATGTAACACTTTAAATTTAACTTCAATTAAATAATGATTTCGCAAATCAGATAACTGAATTTTCATAAAAGATTTTGAAATAAGTGAAGGGTTACAAATTAATATCAAATAACTGCTACAGGACTAGTTCAATTACAACAATTTCAAAATAAAATCTAAGTCCTATAGCAGTTCATCTGTCCCTTCACTAAGTCTGGTGCTGATCGTCTTGATTACTTGAAAAATGAATGTAAGGGTGAATACTCTACACTACCCAAAAGCACACAGTCCGCATAGAGTCTCACCTCTAGCACATTATCAATACATTAACAAATACAATCACAAGCAGCATTTCACATCCATAAGTACAAGTCATAAACCCATGCACATGCACGCCAGCCACACTCACTGTGATCACAGATTTACACCATAAATGGTTGCCGGTTACCCCCGCCTCACGGATACCACGTGAGCAGTCACGGGTCACTCAGCAAAATAGTGGTAAGAAGTCTAGTCAGGAAGAGAGTGTGTGGCCTGTGGTGCATCCATTCTGCAGTTGGTGTCACCACCACTCCCTCTTCCCCAAAGTATTTCTACTGTCCTCATCTCCCACATCCCCAGTGTATCGCTGAACCATTCACAGCACATTACAACGGCGCTAACACGCCCATTCACACATATTTTATTCACGCATGCAATAGTCATGCTTACACACGGCACACAGCCCACATGGCACTCAAATACATGGCACTAGGCCCACATTTATTTCACATTACACGGCACATAGCCCACATTTATTCACAATATCATTCTATCATGCAACATCTAGCATATAATTCACATTCATCCATTTCGGGTAAACACACAATATTCACATCTCATGGCACATGGCCCTCATCACGATTCTCAATCAACTTTCATTCTTTGCACATTTTCTACCTTCTAACTCAGCCACAACTCAATATTCAACAAAATAACAACAATTCATGCACAAAGAGTAGGATAGAGTCCCCCCTTACCTTGGATCGAAGTCCCACGTGCTAAATTTGCCAAGAAGTGTTTCCCTCCCCCCCCCACAAATTTCGTCCTAAACACATGGAGAAACTCCATGAGAGCCCAGGAAAACCACAAAAATAGAGAAAGGGGATGAGAAACGAAACCCTAACCATTAGAACTCACCTCCAAACGTTCACCACACGGATTCAACCTTCAATCAAGCTCCCGAACGGCTTTGGAGGCAATTAATCGGTGGAATAAGGTTTTGGGCATGAAAGGATCCAAGGGATTTCGAAGGGAGAGGCAATTAATCTTTGCACTCTGGTTTCTGCAGAATTTCGCTACTGCAAGGCCATCTCGCTGCAGCGAGACTGCACCCAGAAATACACCACAAACTGTCGCTCTCTCACTACAGCGAGAAGGTGACAGTTCTAGTCCTTCCTCCCAGGGATCTCTCGCTGCAGCGAGAACAGCCCAATATCATGCCTTGCACTTAGGCATTTAACCCATCTCAGCCCAACAAGTCATACATACACACATATATATACACATATTCACAACATATATCTAAAAATACACACGCATATATAATAATAATAATAATAATAATAATAATTAATATTACCAAAATTTGAGGCATTACACTTAACGCTGAAAATCTCTAAAAGTAAAGATTGAAACTTAATTGAGTACTAACATTGCCAACATCAACGAGGATTAGGGATGTCAAAATAAGATTTTGATCAGAAAATAATATATACGTCAAGCATTCATTAATTGTCGATCAAAAGCAAATTAAGAATCTCTCTAATTATTTATTACTCTTAATATGCACAATTATTTAGACAGAGTCTTACTTAATCCATGTCGAAGTGTGAACATTCAAACGTTAATAAACCTTAATCTCGATCATTGTGAACATTAATCGTTGAAGTTTCATTGACCACACTAACCAAAAAGTAAAGTAAACCAAAAAGCTTTTTAAATTGAATTATTTATAAATGGAAACTTCTTTGTTAATAAGGATCCGCTAAGGGGATTACACAGCTCGGTCAAAAATAAAATAAAATAATCCAATTGGGTCAGTCTAAATTTGGTCAATCAAATATAAGGTTTATATTTTCAATTTTGATTTTAAATTAATTATTATTTTTAGTTTAATTTGATAAGTTTGATATAGGTTAAATGTGCAAAATCTTGTATAAAATTGAGTTTTATCTATTTTATACATAATTTTTTGTAAGTTTAAATTAAATTAAATTTTTTAAGCCTAACCTATTAAATTACATGTTTGCAATAGGTTGATCCAAATGGGTTAAGTTATCTATTTTGGTAGTTCTAGTTTATCATAAAAGATCTTGTTTGTTTTAGTACGGCTTCCTTCTCCTTTTTAGAGATAGTGATAAAGACTCTTTATTGATATCCAAGAATCAAGGTAGCTTTATTCCTCTTATACAAGGGATTGATAACATTGTTATTATGCAGAAAGTGATTCCTTTTTTAAATAACAAATTGCATTAGAATTTTATTGTTGATACAATGCAAAAAAATAATGTCTAAATGAGATGCTAATTAACATAGTTTATCAATGAATATCTACTTCTATATTTAATTAGAATATGAAGTTGAATGACTCCTTTCAACTCTTTTGAAGCATTTGCCAAGGGAATCATATATCCCCTTATAATTTTGTAATTTATATGAAAAGATTAGTTTTTATTCAGAATGAAGTAAATGCTAAAAATTGGATTTACCTTTTTTTAAAGAATAATTTTATTGTGTTACATTTGTTCTTTGTATATGACATAATTGTAATAGTCAAAAGTCTCTAAGCATTAAGTAAACATTATTAAGCATATGGTGGATAAATTTTGTCAACCACTAGGTCAAGAACTTAAATAATTTAAATTAAAATAAAGTCTCTAACCTTAGGCTTTAAAGTGACTAGTAGTATTGATAATTACTTAAGAGCTCTTATTTAGCATTAAAGAGATAAGAAAGATTCATATAGTTATTTGATTGATAGCATAAAAAAAAGTAGTCCAATTGTACAGCAAATTCTATCTCTTTTGTTGAGAGACTCATTTTAGTTCAAACTTGCATTCTAAATATACCAAATTACATCATACATTGCTATATGATTCTTAAAAAGGCATTTGAGAGACTACAAATAAAATATGTAAGAAGTTTGTTTAGGAATATAAACAAGAAAATAATGTCATTATATACATATATATATATATATATATATATATATCTTAAGATAAAATTCATTCTCCTAAAATGGATAAAGGGTTAGGATTTAAGAATAATAATTTTTGAACCAAATGTTCTTTAGGTTAGAGTTCTAAATTATAAATTGTAAATTTGATCTAGGCGAAACTCCTATCATTAAGAAACATCAATCATTCTTAAATATTAGGAGAGGTGTAATAGTTCCTTGACATTAAACTTCTAAAGCTAAACTTATGGAGTGATCATTGGATTCCAAACCATGATTTTTTGATTGATTATCCTAACTTTTTAATTAAGAATGAGGAATTTTAAATAATATTGATTTATATACTACTAGTGGTGATTACGATAGGAGAAAATAAGAGTCAAACCTCACTTTCAAGTTTAGAATAAGATAAGATGCTTTGTTTTCTCGTTTAGAGTAAGATAAGATATCTAGCCCTATCTCTCCCAGTATATCTACTAGTTGGTTTTTGTCTAAAGATAATATGTTTTCTGTCAAATCAGCTTATGTGCATATTTATAATAGTATTAATCCTAAGTATGTTATTATCAGGTTTTTAAATTAATTTGGAATTTACATGGAATTCAAACTTTTCTTTGAAGATTTGTTCATGGTAAGATAACTATATTCTAGGACGTTTTTATAACTTATTTTCATATACTTAGTCCTTACTTTATGGAGATTTTGTAGTGATTTCCTTGTTAACTACTATAGTTTAGTAAGAATTGATTACCACTGAATAGCAAAAGTATTTTGGATGCAATTAAAGGAAATTTTGATAGAAAAGTGTGAGCAACTCACTTGCACAGCCTTGTTTAGCATTCAGCTTGAGCATGTTTCGTGGATTAGCACAACAATGTTTGTAGGAATTTTGGACGACTGCTTTAAGCAATAAGGATTTTTTTCATCTTTTTTCCTTTAAAATTGTTCTCATTTTGTACTTTCCCTTGAGAATGAACATAGTTTTCTTTGCAATTATTTTTTTCCTATTTCGTTATTTTTAACTAATTTCATAGCTAAAGTTATAATGGATTATTTGCACACTTTAAATGATCTTTTGTTTTATTACATTTTTTATATCTTTTTAGGTTTGGTTTTGTCCTAGCATGTCTGTGTTCTTGTGTTAGAATTTGACCATTCTTAATACCTCACAGTTGATTGCATGACTAGGTAACCATGTCATATATAGTTAATGGAACCATAGGGTAAAACAAGATAATAAATTAAGTGGACCAAATTTTGTTTTTATCTTTCAATTGGTTAATGAATTAACAAGCTTATAGGTTTTTCACGCTTCATTTTCTTTCTACCTTACATGACCATTGAGGGTAATTACTTAGAAAAAAAAAAATATATATATATATATATATATATATATATATTGACATTATATGACCGTTGATTGTCATTAACTTTATATGAATGTTTGATGTACGATTATAGAGAAACCTAGACTAGGGTAAAGCTAAAAGTGAGCGTAAAGAAGTGTGGAGGTGAAATTGAAAACCCTAAGTTCTCCTTGAAGAGTTTTCTTGTAAAACAAAATTGTGTTGTGCTCTTATCATTTCATTACTTTTTAGTTTAAATCTTCCTTAAATTTCTCATATTCTACAATGCATTATTTTTGTTCGATCAATTAAATCACAATATTCTCAGTAATTGTAAATAATTTCTACATGACAATATTCTGAAAACTCAATTTTTTGAACTTCTTTTTTACTTTTCAACTAATATACTTGCCCACGAAATTATTGCATGATCATTGGATAGTGATAAGAGTTGATTAGATAATTGGTAACTATTATAACACAATTGAATAAATTTGAATTGGAAAACATACATGTAATCATAAGAAGAAATCCATATAAAATTATTCTATAATTATCTACTTTCTATTTTTATTTTAACTTTTTTTTATTACTTTCAATCCAAATCTTCTCAAAATTTGAATTTTCTTAATATCAAAAGAATAATAGTAGGTTCTTGCAATATAGTCTTTATTAGTATGATATTGTGAAGGTCTTAAACGCTTCCTTTTACTACAATTAATGAGTACACTTGTCTATTGGTTGAAAACTTTTTCAAGAATTTAAATATGTAACATATTGCATGATTTACAAAGATACCTATATGAACACACTTTATATATTAAATTTGTTGAACCTAAAAGTATTCTAATTGTGTTTCTTTATGTTGATGACATCATTTTTATTGATAATAATCCAAAGATGATTACAAAATTTAGGGAGACTTTTATTAGATGCTTTGAAATGATATATTTGGTCCTAATGTCATATTTTCTTGGCATTGAGTTCATTCAGAAGTATTAAATGTCTTTTTTAGTGGTCCTCTAATGCCTCTTCCTTTCTTACTCCCATAAACGAGTAGATTTAAACATGTAATTCTAGCAAGTAAAAGAATTTGCATAAACTTTGATTTTTCATTAGTCACTATCAAATTGTGTTATCTCTTCAAGTTATTCATTTGACACTTTTGAACAAACATCAATTTCATTTTCTTTTTTCTTTATAAGTTCTTTTACAATAATTTCAACACCAAGTTACATTTTTTCATCCTTCTTTATTATTTAATAGCATAGTTACATAAGTTTGACAAGAAGAATCACCTTCAACTTTTTCACACATATATTTAAAAGTTAAAGACATAGTTAATTGTTTATTTCACCTCTAAATCGACTACTTGATTATTGAAAATACATCTATAATATTACAAATTTATAATCTTTATCAATATTATAAATATTAGTAAAATTCAAAGGCTAAACAAAATTTAGAACATAAAATAATTAAAATATATATTAATGTTATAAAATAGAAAGATAAAAAAAAACTCTTTCAAAGCATAATTATAATATATATTATTAATACTAATATTTTATTTTTTTTATAAATGTGTATTAATATTATAAAAATTAAAAAACATAATATTACAATTTTTTGCAATAATTATATATTATATTTTTGCAATGTGTATAAAAAAGGAGCAGTGATTGAGTAGCAACAAGCACTATTACAAGCAAAAGCGAAGTCTAACTCACTAGCAACTAGAAAGAGTTTTTACCAAAAAAACACATGTATAACAAGTCATCTCTGGAAATTATAACAAAAGAGACTCTTTATTAAGAGTAAGTAACCTATCCAATCTAAGAATGAGAATGGGTATGTACTCGATGGTACTAGCAACACATAGCTAAACAGGTATGAGTATGAGTACAGAGAAATTCTAAAGGGGATATATACAAGTATGAGTACCTAAGTACCTACTTCATCCCATACCATATATATATATATAACCAGATGTCCCGAAGTGGATCAAAGGAAGAGAATAAACACATGAAGGAAAGTAGGCATAGCAGGACTACTAAATGAAATGCAGAATGTAAAGTACAAGAAATAAATATGTAAATTTAAAACATAAGAAATTAGAACGGCGGTAGAACCAGCACAGATCTAGTAGAGGGAGAAGAGAAGAAAGTTGGACGATGGTAATCTGAACAAAACCAATTAAGAGAGAGAAGAGAGAAAATTGTACAAAAAGAAGATTTTATTAAAACTGAAAGAAAAGCTTACAAGGGATTGTTTCACTCAGGGCTTCTCTTTCTCTAAAACTTTCTTGAATGTGTAAATGAAAGGGTACCTCACAACATCGTCGAGGACTCCTTAAATAGAAAAATAAAATATTGTTTCTACAGTTCCGGTTGATTACTGGAACTATTAACTACACTGGAACTATTAACTACAGTATAAGTCAAAGTTCTCAAATATCTATTCTAAAATAGTCATCTTTATTTTGATAGATGTCGTCTTGATTTTCTTGTTTGGTAGATGATTCAGCTTCCTCTTGATTTAGGAGGAGAAGAACATCCTTCAAATTTTGTTTCATTTTTTCTCTTGAATCACATCCTGACAAGAAGGCTGCAATTTTGGATTTCTGATTCATAAATTGAAATGTTGCTGAATCGGCAAGTTTAAATAACTTTGGATTTTTTCCCAAGTATTCAGCAACACCAGATGGCCCAGCATGATCTGCATTGAACTAGTTCCACCATTTCACAAAGGAATATCTGTGAAGTAGAGGAAGAGTTTCTTCATTTTCTGTCTTGCTATATCTATACTACTAAGAGAATACCCATGCTAGAGCAAAATCATAAAAATATCTTAGGTCTGTAGGAATTATTGAGTCTTGCAAAATTCTATCTTTGAATATTGTATATCCCTCTTTTACAGGAGAAGGAAGTATATCATCAATTGGTCCGAAATAGTCTCACCATTGGAGGAACCAATTTGGAAAATCATAAGTTTGATTTCTTTTGAAATATATCAACCAAGAATGTAGATTAAGTTTATTCTGAAACCAAAAAATTATTGTCCAAGTATCAATATAATCACAATAATTATATCCTACTGGGTCAAATGGTTAGGAGAATTTTTTATAAGAATTTAAATTTTTTATAAATTTCTTTGGCGTAAAGACGTTAAGGATCTGAATTGTGGAGTGGACGATAATAGAAGGATCTTTTTTATCTTTATAATGTTTAATAGAAACAGAATCTGAATCTCTTAAAATAAATTCATAGAATTGTCTGGTTTTGTTCATGGCATAAGGTCTAAATTGAAAACCAGGAGGAAAAACTTTGGTGATAGCTTTGTAAGGGTTTTTATCCCAAAACTCAAGTTCCATTTGTATGACAGAAGAAATTTTTCCTTTTGTCATATAATGGTTAGTATTTGAGGCTTTTTGTTTGTCTTTTTGGAGGCTAATAGTTTTTTCTGTTTTATCAGGAAGACTAATTGTCTTTTGAGTCTGGCTGAAAGACTGGATTATAGTGTTTAGGCTTGCTAAATCTATTTCCATGTCGTCTTCTGAGGCAATATCTGCCCAAGATTTTTTGGTAAACTATTTAGGCTTCCTTGTTGGATGGCTAAAAGAGTGTTAATAGGAAAAGCATAGTCTGCTTTAGATTGTTTAACAATTTTGGTTTGGGATTATGAAGAATCAGCCTTATTGGATGCATCTTTTTTAGGAATCACAGATTGTTGAGTGGATGACTCTACAATCTGGATGGCTTTCTGAGTAGATGACCCAGTCAGAGTGGATGACTCCAAAGAATTTGAACAAGAGTCTGCAGAGGCAGACTTTGATTTTGATTTATTAAGAGTCAGGGCTAGCCTAACTCTTCCTCTGGATGTTCCACCACCCCTGGAGGGGGTTGTTGCCTTTTTGGGCATCTCACTTATCCTGTAAATATTCACGGGTAAGGTAATTAGGAAGGAAATTTGAAGTGCTTTTGAGATATTCTATATCAAAATAAAAAACACTTAAAATTGCTTGCATCTTGCAAAGATTTGTTTTGAGGCAAGATTTTTAACATCCTTTTGTAAAATTTCTTTAGCAGACTTGCAGTCTACTCTAATAAGAAACTTTTGGTTTAATAAATTAGATTGAAATTTTGAAACTCATAAAACAATTGCTAAAACTTCTTTTTTAACAGTTGAATAATTTTGTTGTGCTGAATTCCAATATTTTGAAGTATATGCAATAATGTGTTCATGGAAGTTAATTTTCTGTTTGAGAATGCCACCATAGCCTGTATCAGAAACATAAGTTTCAACAATTTTGGAAGCTTAAGGAATAGGAAGATAAAGACAGTTTATATTTCTGACTCTGCTCTTAATTTCTTTAACAACATTGGTATGGACGTCTGTCCAGGAAGGAGGATTCTTTCTAAGCCTATCATGTAAAGGCTAAATAATATTGTTGAGATGAGGAATAAAGTCACCTACATAATTGAGACATCCTAAAAACCTCTGAAGTTGGGTTTTATTAAGGATTCTGTCAGGAAACTTATTAGCAAATTCAATGGATCTACTAATAGGAATGATAGTTCCTTGGTGAATATTGTGACCAAAAAATCTGATATTGGTTTGAAAGAGATTGATTTTGGATTTGTAAACAGCAAGTCCATTTTGTTTGACAACATTTATAAAAACATTTATATGCTTGAAATTGTAACGCCTTATATTTCTTTTCTCAATATATAATAAATTTTCATAAAAAGTTAAATAGTAGAGTAAATTTTTCTTTCAAAAACTCTCTAAATAGAAACAGACATGGAAATGACATAAGGTTCATAGAGTAAAATTTCATTAATTCATAAGTACTTTAGAAAAACAAAGATTCTAGAATTTTTATCAGCAATAAAAAGAAATAGTAGTTTTACAACTGTTTCAAAAGAACGCTATAGAACTGAAAATATTCATTACATAACTCAAAATAACTAAGTCCTATACTCATCCATCCATGCACTGTGAGCCTGGTACTATTCAACCTGGTTTCCTGAAAAATGTTGTGTAAGGGTGAGTCTCTACCCTACCACTCATACATAACATATACATTCTTCACAAAACACATCTTATCACGATTAAAGAAAACATTATGGCATTACATATCACAAGGTTATATAAAGCATATTCTCATCTCAACGTGCATTACTTTACACAGATTCACAATTTCTTTTACTTTTATCCGCGCTTACCGCGCCCTGTGGCCACAGTTATCCGATGCCTCTATCCTGAGGTCTTACACATCCATGTAAATAGTCGCCGGATGGCCCAATGCAATACAGATACAACGCATGCAATAGACAGCCCCTTAGCAAAGGTAATGGTCAGGAGTCAAGTCGAGAAATGAGTGTGTGGCCATGTGGTGCATTCGAACACAATATTCCGTGCACAATCCCGAATTTCACTCACCACCCTGCATTTCCCCAAGATATCCCATATCGTCTCCATCTTCCACTCCCCAGTGTATCTCTGTAACTATTTACATCATATCTTTTTCCATCTCATACTCTTTCGAGTATATTCATATGTTCACATATGCCATTTCTCATGTTCACACATATTTTTCATCATATTTCCACATACTTTTCATCATATACATCAAACCATGGCATATTAACAATACACATCATTTTTACATGAAACACAATATATTCAAACATAAAACTTCCATCTCTTTGTATATTTCATATCACAAAATCATATAATCATATCAACCATCTTCAATATACCTTATCATGCCTTATTTGGACATAATATCACATTTTCACCATGTACTCATCATAAATCACATAAACAGCTAATTATTCTCACTATTCACTGATTATTTTTCATAAAGCAAGGATTATTCCACATATAATCACATACATGACAAGATCTATGAGAATACAAGTAATAAACATAACAAAATGATAAAGTAGAGCCCCCCCTTACCTCAAAACAGAGCTTTTACAAGGATTTAACCGAAGGTTTAACTCTAGAACGGAGGTTTTCCAAAGAACATCATGAACATCTATAAGAAGAAGAAAAAGAAGAGAAATGAACGGTAAATCTAACTTCAAACTTAGAAAAACTTACTTGTAATCCTTTAGATCGAACGTAAAATCACAGATCTGAAGAAAAATCTAAGTTTAGGAGGTTTAGTATGGGAGAAAATGGCGAGATATGACTTGAGAACCTTGGATAGGAGTGAAGAAATGAAAATTTCGTCTGCAACCCCCTTTTTATAGAAAATTTTCGAAGTACTGTTCACCGCCGGAATTTACTGTTCATCGCCGGAAACACTGTTCACCGCCTTACTGTTCATGCCAGAAACACTGTTCGCGGTAACTGTTCACGCCGGAAACACTGTGCACACGTACTGTACACGGATTGTACGCGTACTGTACGCGGATGTGACGTCAGCCATGACGTCATGCTGATGTCATTGATGACGTCATCGTCACTGTACAAAGGCGGTTTCACTGTTCATCGACACTGTTCATAGGCGGTTTTACTGTTCACTTTTTTTTTTTTTTAAATAATAAATTCTATCCAAATCTATTCCAATTATACTTTAACAAACCTCATTTTATTTAAATCAAAATATAGGATGTTACAGAAATGCTGATCAATGGAATGGGAAAAGATTAAAACATCATCAATATAGATAATGACAAATTTGGAATAAGGATTGAAGATATCGTTCATAATTTTCTAAAATTCAGAAGGAGCATTTTTAAGACCAAAGGGTATTACATTTCATTCATATTGTCCAAAGGGAACTGTGAAGGCAGTTTTGTATCTGTCTTCTTCACAGATTTGGATTTGCCAAAACCCAGATTTCATGTCCAATTTTGAAAAAATCTTAGCAGAATTGAGTCAGTTAAGAAGATCCTTTTTGTTAGGAATAGGGTACCTAATCCACTGAAGAGCTTGGTTAAGTGGTTTATAATTTATAACTAACCTGGGAGTACCTCTTTCTAATTCTTCTTGTTTATTAACATAAAAGGCAGAACAAGACCAGAGGCTTTTGCTTCTTCTAATGAGCTTTTTGCTTAAGAGATCTTTAATCTCTTTTTGACAGTATTGAAGGAGTTCGTCATTCATTTGAATAGGTCTCGCTTTAGTAGGGATTTGATTTTCTTTAAAGTCTGGTTCATATGGAAGACTTACCATATGCTTCTTTCTATTCCAAAATGCGTTTGGCAAATCAAAATAGATAGAAGATTGGATATTTTCTAAAAGAGAATTAATCTTCTTCTGAAGTGATAGATTCTTCGATTGTTTATCAATATTAGCAAAAGAAAATTCTTTTTTCAGAAAATTAATTTGATTAATTTTATTTTGGATAAAATTAATATTTTTAGTAAAAGGTTTGCTTGAAAATTTAAAGGTTATCTGCTTACCTAATATATATATATATATATATATATATATTATTTCAATTAAATCAATTATTTTTCTTTCAATTTTAGATTAAAAAATTAGAGAGAAAAGAATGTATTATGTGTCATTCCTTATTGTCATTGAGCACTTTAACTTCTCTACCCCTACTCTCATTTTTAGGGTCTATGTCATTCAAACATGTTGTAACAACTATGAATCGTCGGATTTAGTTGTCATAGTGATCACGAGAAGTCATCTATTTGATCCCATACGAGAGAACACCCATTGTGAAAATTAATCTCGTCATCGCCCAGTTTAGTGTCATCGTCATTCGATCAAGATCCCATGGGAGACAAGGTCATCACTGATTAGTTTAGTCTCATCGTTGGTCGCTCCCATTTAAATTGAACACAAGTGAGAAGAGATCTTCTATTGCAGATCAATTCGTCGTTGGCCAACTCTGCCTCTTCGTCGGCAAGTTTTACTTCTTGCTAACCAATATTGCCTGTCTTCCTTCAACCACTCTTTTTCTCCCATTCTATTATCTTTTTCATAGTAAGTAATCACATGTGTAGTATGACATTTTAGATGAATCTCATTCATATACTCTTTTCAAATTTCTTGAATGATATGAGCTTAAAACATTTTATTAAGCTTATGATATTTTGTAGTATGTAAATTTGAAAGATAAGCATTTATAATTATTTGGAGACTTTGATTCTAATGAAAAGGTGACATAACTTATTTATATTATTTTGAATTTATAATAAATAATTAATTAATATTCTTTTTTTTACATGTTTTAAAAAATTTCAAGACTCTCAAGTTTATAAGTTAATTATTTTAGAAGATCTTAAAGATTATGTATATTTATTTTATTTATGATTTTTAAATATTCTAATTTAAAAAATTGATGTATCTTAATACTAATAGTTTTTTAATATTTTTTTATTTTCGTTTAAAATTTATTCTATAATTATATATTAAATTTTTATATTATTATGTTATTTATGTAAAATTATATAAGTATATTTTTTTAATAAATTCTTGTTTTCTTACATAAGGGCGCAGATATGAAAACGGGGGTACTTCCACAGACATGAGAATTGAAGATACTACGCTCTTGCAAGTATAAAATAGTTTTTTTTTTTTTTTTAAAAAAAAACAGAATGATTATTATACTATCCTACCCGTGGCATTCCTAATCCCGCCGTTATTAATTCCTATCTTCCATGACTGGGGTGAGAATAAAAACAGCTGGATTCGGATTCTCCAACTTAGTTACGTTTAATTAAGAAAAAGTCTACTACAGTTTACAGCATTTTTTAAGTACTTCTGTCCTTTTTAAGTTATTTTCCAAAAACTTGATGTTTAACTTCGTTTTGTAATTTATAGTAACCTTACTTTTATGTAGCCCGCTTATGTTTGTTTGACTCAAGTTCAGTCACCAGCTCTTAGATCAAAGTTTCTGATTTTGGGTATCTTTGATTATTTTTGATTCTGGGCAGTACTCATGGCTATGGATCGAGATACTGTTGTTCGAAATTTGGTGGGTGAACTGTTGAGTGCTGTTTTGGAAACGAAGGAAAGGGCTGTTAAATTCAGACCCACCCTGGAACATTTGGAAGGTATTCTCAAAGCAATAGAACCATCGGTTAACCAGATAGATTTGGATCGGCCAGCGGAGGAAATAGAGAAGCTGATGAAGAGTTGGACAAAGCTTGTTCTAAAGGGCAGTAAAATCAAGTGGTGGAATTGTTGTTATGTGGCCAATTACCAAGAGGAGCTTGAAGCATTGGATGAGAATATTAAAAGGTTGTTTGCTTTAGATATGCTACGTCAGATACAGAGGAATAGCTTGGAGCCCTCGCGGGACCTAAAGGAGATACATCTAAAAATTAGAGATTTCGTTCCGAGAAAGACTGAGTTAAGGGGCTTGTGTTCGCCTCCTGAACCCCCTGCTTTTACCGTTGGCTTGGAAGTTCCTTTGATGGAATTGAAGCTCAAGTTTCTGCAGGAGCAGGTTAGCGTCTCCGTGGTCACGATCACCGGAATAGGAGGTTCGGGGAAGTCAACATTAGCTAAAGTCTTATGTTCCGATCAGGAAGTCAAAAGTACGAATTCCCACCAACTATTATTGCTGTTGGTACTGTTGGAATTAAATCATATGTGGGTGCTTTGGAACCAAAAGTTAACCGATGAGTTGAGTTTAGCTCTTTTGATCCCCGTCCCTGTCAACAACAGGACGGGTTTGGGGTCAACTTTAAGAAGAGTGGGGATAAAAAATTAAAGCCTAAACTCTATTCTCATCGAAGTTGGAGAACTCATGAGGAATTCGTTCACTATTTTTTTCATTATTTGATATATTAATACGTAGAGGGATCAAAATACATCAGTGTAACTCATTTTTATCCAATTTAATATGGATAATTTAACATGAAAATCAACTGTTATATTAAAAATTCTAATAATATATATTAAGGGAGCCAAAACATGCATACTTTCTCTTGTTCGTGTAGTAAAAGATGAACATTAACAACTTTTGAAAAACTGAAATGCACCCCAATCATAGAAAAGCATTCTTGTCCTGTTTTGCTTTTTAGTTATTTCTACTGTTCTAGTCGAATAAGATGCTCTTGAGTTAGCAATACTCTAAATTTGTAAGATTTCGGTAGGTAAATTCAAGCAAAACATCTTCTTCATCACAGTTGGGAAAACACCCAATATGCGTACCATAGCGCAGAGACTGTTTGAACACAATGGTTACGATGTACCAGAGCTTCGAAGTCCCGAAGATGCCTATAACAAATTGGAACATTTACTAAAAGAAATTGGGAGAAGCCCAGTGTTGGTGGTCTTCGATGACGTTTGGCCAGGATTTATGTCTCTTCTTGACAATTTTTTGTTCCCAATCCCAAACTACACGATTTTAGTGACATCAAGATTCGCAATGTCGAGATTTGGCCCTCCATATGTGTTGAAACCCCCTCAATGAGGCTGATGCTATAGATCTATTTCGCCACGAATCATCCCTCAATCAGACCAGCTCCAACGTTCCTGATCAATTTGTCAAACAGGTTCTTTCTATTGCCCTCTTACATCACGAAATATAGACATCTAGTTTTAATGGTAAGATAAGATAAGAGCCTGTCTTATTTTAATCTTATTTGATATTTATTCAAATTATCATGTTCACCAATCAAATTCTAAAAATAATAAAATATTATTAAAAATAACTAATTGTTGCAAATATATATATATATATATATATAATTATAGTAAATATATTCTTCGTAAAAATATTATTTTTATATGCTTAAATAGACTCATAACAAAATCGAAATTTCAAAACAATAGCCACCTCACTCTTTAAGCAAAAATTCTACCTTTCACATTCCCCATCATCCAAACTCTTTGCACTTGAAAAATGAGCATGGCATAGGTCCTACACAAGTCCACAACCTACGATTAGTTTTTGACATCTGAGCTGTTGTCAAAATCTCAAGATGCTTTAAAGTAATAATAGAAACTTGTTAAATGCTAATTAGCGTTCAAAAAACAATGGTTAAGAAATTAAATGTAATCTTTTTTTATTGGAAAGTGGAATATTGCATTTTTCTTGGTAATTTTCAATGCATTCTGTTAGGAACTAAGTATTCGATTGAAATTAAAGGGCTCACACAGGGAGTATTCCTAAAATTACAAGCTGCTATAATAGAAAAACAGAGCCAAGGAACTATAACAATGGAAAATAGAATACAGCAATTAACTAAAGATCCTCCCACTGCATCAACCACCACCCAATGACCTCCCAGTCAAATCCTCCGTTTGTCATCTATTCATTCTCCTTATATTCCCCCCCCCCTCCCTTGCCACCTTGCTAATTTTGTTAGTCAGTTAGAATCTCGCATAACGGCTTCTTGATCCACCCTTCCCATTTTACCCTTTCCTTGAGTGGAGACCCAATTGGCCTAGACCCAACAATACCCCCTCCATCAAGGCAAACCTTGTCCTTAAGGTTGAAATGGGGAAATACAGCTTGAAGCATATCAACCTCCTCCCAAGTGCTTTCTTCCTTAGGTAAACTCCTCCATTTAATTAGGACCTCCCAATGTCCATTCAACAATTTGCGTGCGTCCAGCACCTCTTCTGGCTCCACTTGCAGTTCCAGCTCCTCAGTCAAAAACGGTGGCAAAGCTTGGCTAGCTTGACTGGTAGGAGGGGCCTTCTTAAGCTGTGACACATGAAAAATGGGGTGTAGACGCGCTGATTCTGGCAGCAACAATTTGTAGGCAACAGATCCTATTCTTTCTTCCACTCGAAATGGACCATAAAACCTTGGACTTAGCTTCTCATTGATCTTTTTGGCCAATGTCTTTAATTTGTAAGGACGAGCCTTCAGATAAACCATATCCCCAATCTGAAATTCCACCTCTCAGCGTACCCTATCAGCCTGCTCCTTCATCCTCAGCTGAGCATTAATTAAGTGTTGTTTGAGCTTGTCTATGATACTGTCCCGGTTTTGTAGTAAATGGTCTACTTCAGCCACAATTGTACTATCTTTGCAGTAGGGAATAATCAGAGGAGGGTCCCGCCCATATAGTGCCTTAAAGGGGGTCATTTTGATGGATGCATTGAAAGAGGAATTAAACCAAAACTCCCCTCATGGTAGCCACTTCACCCATTAACCGGGGTGATCATTAACAAAACACCTCAAGTAAGCCTCAATGGTGCGATTTGTCACTTCGGTTTGGCCATCCGTTTGGGGATGGTATGCGGAGCTGAGTTTTAGCCTTGTTCCCGAGAGACGAAAAAGCTCCTTCCAAAATGAACTAATAAAAATTTTGTCCCTGTCAGACACAATGGAGCTGGGGAATCCATGTAAACGCACAACCTCCCTCACAAATACAGCAGCTACGCCCTTAGAGGAATAGGGATGAAGTAAAGGAATGAAATGAGCATATTTGCTAAACCTGTCCACTACCACCATGATGCTGTTTGCTGTCCTGGTCTTGGGTAATCCCCCAATAAAATCCATTGTAATGTCTTCCTATACATGCTCTGGAATTGGTAGAGGTTGTAGGAGCCCTGCTGGCTTTAGCGTCTCATGCTTATTCTTTTGGCACACTTGACATTCAGCTACAAACCTTTCTACATCTTGTTTCATCCCAGCCCAATAGAATATCATAACTAACCGCTTATAGGTCTTTGTTACTCTCGAATGACCATCCCAGGGAGAAGCATGGAATTCTAACAACAACAGTGGGATTCAGGTAGAATTCTTAGGCAGAACGAGCCTTTGCTTATACCATAAACACCCTAACGAGACAGAATAATGAGGATGGGAAATAGGATTTGTCACTATCTGCTGCATGATTTCCCTTAATTGCTCATCTCTCAGAACTTCCTCAGCCAATTCTACTAAATCAGAGTTGGTTATCATGGATATGGCTTTACAAGTCATGACTCGGGACAACGCATCAGCTGCCTTGTTCTCCAGCCCCGGTTTGTACTGAATTTCGAAGTCAAAGCCCATTAATTTGGCCACCCATTTCAGCTGCTCTCCCACCAACACACGTTGCTCCAATAAAAACTTGAGACTCTTTTGATCGGTCCGAATAATGAAGCGATGACCCAACAAGTATTGCCGCCACTTCTAGACAGCAAACACGATTGCCATTAATTCTCGTTCATACACCGATTTCACCTTGTTTCGGTCCGATAGAGCTTGACTAATAAAGGCTAAGGGTCGACCTTGTTGCATTAGGACTGCACCAAAATCATGTCCTGAGGCATCCGTTTCAACCACAAATGGTAATTCAAAATTCGGCATTGCTAAGGTAGGCAACACCTCCATTTCCCTTTTGAGCTTTTCAAACGCCGCTTGTGCTTCCCCTGACCATTTGAAACTGTTTTTCTTTAGTAATTGTGTTAGGGGTCTTGTAATAATTCCATAGTTGCGTACGAATCGGCGATAATACCCCGTTAGGCCCAAAAACCCCCTCAAACTTCGAATGTCTTTAGGTTCAGGCCACTGAGTCATGGCAGTGACCTTGGCGGGATCAGCAGAGATTCCAATGGAGGAGATTACATGCCCCAGATATTCTAACTGGGACTCTCCAAAGCTGCACTTCTTACCATTAACCCACAATTCCTGACTTCTCAGTTGTTGAAGAACCAAGCGCAAATGACCAATGTGCGAGGCATAATCTGCACTATAAACTAGAATGTCATCAAAAAATACTAACACAAATTTGCATAAATACAGCTTAAAAACCTGATTCATCAATGCTTGGAAGGTTGAAGGAGCATTGGTTAGGCCGAAGGGCATTACTACATACTCGTAGTGCCCCTCATGTGTCCGGAACGCAGTTTTAGGAATATCCTCTGGTCTCATACGTATCTGATGGTAGCCGGATTTCAAGTCCAGTTTGGAAAAGATGGCTGCCCCTCTTAACTCATCCAAAAGCTCCTCAATGACTGGGATTGGGAATTTGTTAGGAACAGTGATGTTATTCAGAGTACGATAGTCCACGCAAAAACGCCAACTCTCATCTTTCTTTTTCATTAGAATCAGAGGACTAGAGTAGGGACTAATGCTCGGCCTGATCATTCCTACTGCAAGCATGTCCTTCACAAATTTTTTAATTTCCTCCTTGTGATGATGCGAATGTCAATAAGGCCGAATATTAGGAATTGTAGCTCCTTCCTTCAAGACTATGCCATGATCATATTCCCTCGCAGGTGGGAGGGAAGTTCCTTTCTTGAACAATTCTCTGAACTCCCTTAATAACTCCCTCAAAGCCTCAGGTGCAGTATCCGAAATCGGAGTGGGCACTTCAGTGCAACCCACTGCCATCATGCCCAATTCAACGTAGTAAGCCTTTGCTTCGCCCCTCAATTCCTTTCTTATGGCCTTGAGTGAGGCCGCAGTTCTTGACAACCCCACGTCCCCCTTGATCTCTATGATTCTTCCATCCTGATGCACTTCAATCAAGTGCTGCCGCAAGTCAGCACTGAATTTTCCCAAGCTTTTCAGCCATTCATACCCCAAAACCACGTCAACACCCACCAAATCAAATAGAAAAAAATCCTGGATTATTTGGATATTCGGCAGTTTTAGAATAACCCCCTGACAAACTCCCTGACTTCCCAGCCTCTTGCCATCTCCTACTTCCACAAAATAGCTCTTTGTAGCCTCGGTTTGTATTTTCAGCTCCTCCACCAGCCCCGGGGACAAAAAGTTATGGGACGCACCGGAATCGACCATTACTATGACTTTCTTACCCAAAATTGTCTCCCATAGCTTCAAAGAGTTTTTGGAAGTCATTCCCGCTATGCTGCTCGCGTTCAACTGGAGATTCAGCTCCTCTTCGTCGCTGTCCTCCATGGAAATCTCCCCTTGGTCGTCCTCGTTTTTTCCCAACAGAATTATGTGGAGTTGTTTATTGCGGCATATGTGGCCAGGTGAGAATCGCTCGTCGCAACGAAAACACAGTCCTCGCCTTCGCTTTTCGCTCTCCTCCTCTTCAGTAAGTCTCTTGAACCCTAGACCCCTTCTGCTCGAACCAGCTGCGAACGAGTCGAGTGAATTATTTTTGGTTCCTTGGGTCGGGTTTGCGTTAAATTGGATAGGGTTCCCTTGCTGGTTTGGGTTTCTTAACCTAGCTATTGGAGCTGGTTCAATTCTGCCAGCCCAACTCCTTTTAGTCGTGTCTTGGGCTCCATCTTTTAAGGCCCAATTTGTTTTAATACCCATTGACCCACCAGCTCTTCCCGCTGACCCATAAGAGAGACCCATTGTCCTATTCTTTTCTTCAACCTTTTGTGCAAACTCCATGACTGAGCTCAGGTTGCCGGAATCCCTTAATCTCACTTCCGCCTTGATCTCCTCCCTGAGACTGTTGAGGAACACACCTATCATGAACTCTTCATTGGCAAAACGCAGTGGAGCCGAGTACAGCTCAAACTGCTCCCTATACTCAACCACAGTCCCTCTTTGCCTTAGCCCTATCAATGCCTCGTAAGGATTTTCTGACGCCGATGATCGGAATCGACCTAACAGTGCTTGCCAAAAAATGGGCCACGTAGACGTTGGAACCCGTGGCTCCCACCATTGATACCAGTTAAGCGCTTTCCCTTCCAGGAAAACCACCGCTGTATCCACCTTCTCCGCCTTTGGTATGCCATTGATCTCAAAGTATCTCTCGGCTCGGTACACCCACCCATAAGGGTCCTCTCCAGCAAAATAAGGTACTTCAACCCGCCTTACTCTCTCCTCTCTTCTCCATGCGTCTCCTTCTCCATTGCCCCCGTCTTGGTTGTTATTGTTTCCTTCCCTCTCCGCTCGAACAACCTGCAGTGCCGTCTCAAACCTCGTGGTCATCATCGTTAGCATCTCATTCATTTGCCTCCGGAGTTCCTCTTGGATGGAAGCTTGCATACCCTCCAACCAACATTCCACACTCTCCAACCGATTCTCCATGCGTGTCGTTACCATCATGCGCTCCCTGGATCGGGAGCTTTGATACCAACTTGTTAGGAACTGAGTATTCGATTGAAATTAAAGGGCTCACACAGGGAGTATCCCTGGAATTACAAGCTGCTATAATAGAAAAACAGAGCCAAGGAACTATAACAATGGAAAACAGAATACAGCAATTAACTAAAGACCCTCCCACTACATCAACCACCACCCAATGACCTCCCAGCCAAATCCCCCTTTTGTCATCTATTCATTCTCCTTATATTCCCCCCCCCCCACCTCCCTTGCCACCTATGCTAATTTTGTTAGTCAGTTAGAATCTCGCATAACAGCTTCTTGATCCACCCTTCCCATTTTACCCTTTCTCCTTTGATATGTCTTGAGTGGAGGCCCAATTGGCCTAGACTCAACACATTCTAACAAAAGAAAATATTTATCAATTTTTAATCAATATCTTTGCAAGAACTTTGTGTGTGCGCGCCGCATGTAATGTGAAATTTAACATCCTTGAAACAGGATTATTGATACTTTCTGTTGTGGCTGTGTTTTCCATTCATTTAAGAGCAACTAAATTCTTTTTATTGAATAGGAATGTTGAAAGTGACACATTTGACTACAATTACCACTTTGTCACACAAAATGGTCTTCTTCGAGATCTAGCTATACTTCAAACAAGCCAGGAGCCAACAAAGAAGAGTAATAGACTAATTATTGACGTGAGTGGAAACAATCTTCCATCATGGTGGACTAAACAGAATGAGCATCACATTGCAGCCCGCATATTATCCATATCAACTGGTTTGTTCATTTTTCTGTCTGCATACATAGTGATACACAAGTTGTGAGAGTATACACATTCACTAAATACTGGAATTTTTTGCAGATGAAGCGTTCGCTTCAGAATGGTGCAACTTGAAGCCGACTAAAGTTGAGGTTCTAGTGTTGAACATTCGACAAAAGAAGTTCACACTACCTATGTTCATGAAGAAAATGAATAAATTAAAAGTCTTGATAAATGCAAATTATGACATCTTTCATGCTGGTTTAGAGAATTTTGAGTTACTTGATTGTCTACCTAGTCTTAAACGAATCAGGTTAGAGAGGGTTTCAATTCCTTTCCTTAGCAAGACAAGAATGCCACTGAGAAACTGCAGAAACTCTCCTTTTCTATGTGCAATGTGAATGAAGCATTCAAAGATAGAAGTGTTCAAATTTCAGATGTGCTGCCAAATTTGGAGGAAATAAACATTGACTACTGTGATATGGTAGAATTGCCAACCGGCTTCTCTAATATTGTTTTCTTAAAGAATCTAAATATCAGAAACTGCCATGAGCTTTCTGCACTTCCTGATGAAATTGGAAATTTGGTCAATTTGGAATCACTGAGGCTTACTTCCTGTACTAGTTTAGTAGAATTGCCAGACTCTATCACCAGCCTTCATAAACTGAAATTTCTTGACATCTCTGATTGCAAAAGCCTCAGTAAGTTACCTGAGAACATGGGGGAGTTAAGTAATTTAAAAGAGCTCAATTGTAGATGTTGTTT
This sequence comes from Abrus precatorius, assembly GCF_003935025.1. NCBI lineage: Eukaryota > Viridiplantae > Streptophyta > Magnoliopsida > Fabales > Fabaceae > Abrus > Abrus precatorius. The sequence goes on along the minus strand of NW_020874362.1, from coordinate 3,322,907 downwards.
AGGACTGAGTGAGCTTCCATACTCAATCACATACCTTGAAGGCTTACTGGTTGTGGTTTGTGATGAAGAGACGGCTATGTTATGGGATCATTTTATGACAATCCTTACTAATCTAAGACTTAAGGTGGCCCAAGTTGATTTCAACTTAAATTGGCTTTTATAGTTTTGCAGTCCAACTCTTGAGTTTGGCAACACAATTAAGAGGAACAAAATAACTGTCGAGAAGCTAAGTAAAAGTACCTTGCATATTGTTTGGGTCTGTTGTACATATTTTGGGAGGCAAATATCCTTCAAAATTATTATGAGCTTGCATTCTGACTCTACAGTTTTAGAGTGATTGCCTTTGTAATAGTAAGGTATTTTTCTTGATATTTTAAAGAAGTTGAATGGAATAATATATAATGCGATAAAAATTAAAAAAGTTTTCACATGTTTTTTCAAAACTGAATGATAAAATAAAAGAAATTTTGCAGTCCATCGCTTAAATACTTTATATCGATGGATGGAAGGGAGTGGAATGCTAAAAATGATGAATTATTATTCTCATATTGTCAAACACATTAATTATTAGAATAAAATGTAATTCCATTAGCCAGTTAATTGTTAGGACCAGAGTAACGGTATAGTAATACACAACTAAAATAAGAGATGAGAAAATAAGAGCCAATAAATGCAATATATAATTATCACAGAAGAAAAAATTACACTAATCCTCACTCTATAATTTACTCCTCAAAATAGGAGACTATTACTACCGAGTACAAGATCTCAGTGTAATACAAAGATATAAGGAAAAAATGATTTTTTTGGGATGATTTTAATTTGATGGACCCTTACCCTTTATATAAGAAAAGGAAGGGCCCCCACTTGAAGTTCCCACCGATGTGGGACTTCATTCCTAACAATTCTCCCACTTGAAGATTATGATTAAGTTAATCATATCTTCACACACATTCCTAATACATTACATGTTGTTTATATTTCTAATAGGCCATATAAGGACCGACACCATGTAAACTTGTCACTATTGACTGGCTTTGTCATTATATCTGCTATGTTTTCTTTAGTATGGATCTTCTGCATATCCACTCTTCCTTCTTCTACTACTTCACGGACAAAGTGGTATTGTATACCTATGTGCTTTGTTCTAGAATGAAAAGCTGGATTCTTTGCAATATGCAAAGCACTTTGACTGTCACAATACACAGTAGTAGTCTGCTGTTTGTGCCCAAGTTCCTCCAATAGCCTTTGACTCCAGATTGCTTCCTTGCATGCCTCAGTAGCTGCCATGTATTCAGCTTCTGTAGTAGACAAAGCCACAACAGTCTGTAACTTAGATAACTAACTTACTGCTCCGCTAGCAAGTGTAAACACATAGCCAATAGTAGATTTCCTTTTATCTAGATCTCCTGCAAAATCTGAATCAACATAGCCTTTGACAATAAATTCTGATCCTTCAAAACATAATGCAACATCAGAGGTTCCTTTAATGTATCTAAGGATCCTCTTTACAACATTCCAATGCTCTCTACCAGGATCTGCCATGTACCTACTGACTACTCCCACTGCTTGTGCAATGTCTGGTCTAGTACAAATCATGGCATACATAAGGCTTCCCACTGCTGATGCATACGGCACTCGAGACATTTCCATCCTCTCCGCTTCATTGCTAGGACACATACTTGAGGATAATTTATAACTGACAGGAAGTGGGGTAGAGATTGGCTTACAGTCTTGCATATTGAAGCGCCGCAAGACTTTACGAAGATAATTCTTTTGAGAGAGCCAAATCTTCCTATCTTTTCTGTCTCGATGTATTTGCATCCCTAAAATCTTGTTTGCTGGTCCTAAATCCTTCATATCAAACTCCCTAGCTAATTGTGCCTTCAATTCTTGAATTTGATCTTTGCTGGGGCCTACCACCAGCATGTCATCCACATACAACAACAAAATGATGAAATCATTATCACCAAACCTCTTGTAATACGTACAATGGTCTGAACTCAATCTGTTGTATCTGAGGCTAATAATGAAGGAATCAAATCTCTTGTACCAACACCTTGGCGCCTGTTTTAAACCGTACAGAGATTTGGTCAACCTGCAAACCAAGTCTTCCTTTCCTTGTTCTTCAAAACCTTCTGGTTGGATCATATATATTTCCTCTTCAAGTTCTCCATGTAGAAAAGCAGTCTTTACATCAAGTTGCTCAAGATGTAAATCAAATGCAGCACACATTGCCAGAACAATTCTGATTGTGGTTAATCGAACAACTGGAGAGAATATCTCGTTGAAATCAATGCCTTCTTTCTGAGCATATCCTTTAACCACTAATCTTGCACGATACCGCTCCACTTGATCATTACCATCTCGTTTGATTTTATAGACCCATTTACAACCAATGGCTTTTCGATCTTTTGGAAGTTCAACAAGTTTCCATGTCTTGTTTTTATGTAAGGCCTCAATTTCTTCCTGCATTGCTGTCATCCATAATGAAGCATCTGAACTCCTCAAAGCCTCATGAAAGGTTGATGGTTCTCCTTCATCTGTTAGAAGACAATATGCATCGTGGCTTGCCATCACATAGTCTGAGTGCCAAGATGGTCTCCTTATCTCACGTCTTGTTTGTTGAGTTTCTCCATCATTGGCATCATTTGATTCTTGTTCTCCGTGCTCTTGTTCTGCTTCAGAGTTGTCATCTTCTTTAGCTTTCCTTTCTATCACTACTGAAGTAGTGTCTTTGGTAGTACTGTCATCTTTCTGCTCCTTTTGCAGTTCATTTTCTGCAAAGACTACATCTCTGCTAACAACAACCTTGCGGGCAGTGGGATCCCACAAGCGATACCCCTTAACATTGTCAGCATAACCCAAGAATATACATTTCCTGGATTTTGGATCCAGTTTTGTTCTTTCTTAGGAATTGTACATCACGTACACAGGACATCCAAACACATGTAATGAAGAATAATTAGGTGGCTTTCCATTCCATATCTCCATTGGTGTCTTCAAACCAATTGTTGTTGATGGTGATCGGTTTATTACATAACAGGCAGTTTTCACTGCTTCTGCCCAGAAAGATTTAGCCACTCCTGCTGTTCTTAGCATAGCTCTTGTTCTTTCTAGAAGAGTTCTGTTCATCCGCTCTGCTACACCATTCTGCTGAGGTGTATAAGGCACTGTGAATTGCCTTGAAATACCCTCTTGCTTACAGAATGCTAGAAAATCTCCATCTACATATTCTCCTCCATTGTCTGTCCTTAAGCACTTAATTCTTTTCCCAGTTTCAAGTTCTACTTGTGCTTTGAACTCCTTGAATACTGGAAACACATCTGACTTCTTCTTGATTGGGTACACCCACAATCTCCTGGAGTAATCATCAATAAATGATACAAAATATTTTGCTCCTCCAATGGATACTTCCGGTGATTCCCATACATCAGAATGAATCAAGTCCAGTATGTGTTTGCTTATTGTAGTCACTTTGGCAAACTTTAATCTATGCTGCTTACTTGTCACACAGTGTTCACAAAATGGTAAGGTTACCGTTTTGAGCCCTGTTAAGAGATTACGTTCCGCAAGAATTTTCAGACCTCGTTCTGACATATGACCGAGTCTACGATGCCACATCAGTGTTTCATCTTCTTGACCTATTGCAACTGATGCATCTACTTCTTGCAACGTTTCTCCCAAAAGTATGTATAAATTGGTTGTGATCTTTTCTGCTTTCATCACTACCAAATTGCCTTTAACTACCTTCATGATCCCACCTTCAATGTGGATCTTGCACTTGAGGTCATCCAATTGCCCAATGGACAATAGATTCTTTTTCAAACCCTTCACATGTCGTACCCCTTGAATTGTTCGAATGGTACCATCATACATTTTCAATTTGACAGTACCAATTCCAGCAATTTCTAGGGCATGATCATTTCCCATGAATACAGATCCTCCTGAGATAGGTTCATAAGTAAAAAACCAATCTCGGCATGGAGTCATGTGCCAAGTTGCACCTGAATCCAATATCCAACATTCATGGAGTTGTCTTCCGCCTCTAGAATTTACTACTTCACTGTATAGAATTTCACCATCATCTGAGGTACTAGCAACACAACCTTGTGAGGTTGATGCTTCCATATTCTTCCTTCCTTCACTCTTCCTGCTCCAACAATCTTTCTTTACGTGCCCTCTCTTGCCACAGTTGTAGCATTTGAGATTCTTCCTTCTCTGAGATTTTGATCTACCATGATTTTGGCTCCCACTGGAACCACGCTCCATTGATCTCCCTCTCATCATCGTCAAAGCTTCTGCTTGTTTACAACTTTCCAGTCTGTCTTCCTTATTCTTTCGCCTGGATTCTTCTTCAAGAACTGCTCCGGCAACATCATCAAAGGATAGATGACCAATGTTGTTGTTGTTTGTAATATTGATGATGAGTTGATCATATGAATCTGGCAAGCTCTGGAGTAGAAGTTCTGCACGTTCATTTTCTACAATGTTGAAATCTGAAGCTGTAAGTTGAGCAAACAGCGTATTCAGATTGTTGATGTGGTCCGTCACAGGTGTGGACTCACTCATTCGAAGAGTGTAGAGTTTCCTTTTTAAGAATATTTTGGTGTGAAGTGACTTGATCTCGTACAATTTGATCAGTGTGTCCCAAATCTCCTTTGCAGTCTTCTTCTCTGCAACACTAGATAACACTGAATTTGCCAATGCCAAGTGCAAATTGGCAACAGCATTGTTATCCATTTCTCTCCATTTTTCTTCTGAAATATCTACAGGTCTGCCTTCAATTGCATCAAGACAATTGTCTTTTCTCAAAATTGCTCTTATCTTCAATTTCCACAGAGAGAAATTACTCCCATTAAATTTCTCTATCTCATATTTTGCTGCCATATTTTCTCTCTTTATTATACCGACTTATGCACTTCTCACTATGAATAGTATTGTCTAAGAAAAGGAAGGGCCCCCACTTGAAGTTCCCACCGATGTGGGACTTCATTCCTAACATTAATCCTCTTTCATTCTTTGCCCCTACTCCAAGTTTGATGGAGAAGCGTAGGAGAATGGCATAACCTGTTACTTGATTTGTCAACAGAATTATGCGATAAGGATCAAAACATTTTGTCAGTAAGGCTAGTTTTGGTTCTTCGAGCCAACAATTCCTTTTATATAAACTGTATGCGTGTATTATTATAAGCCAATGATTTTCTTCTACCTTTAGAACAAAATAACTTTCTCTAACCTGGCCTTCAAGGCTTTTTTTATTTAAATAATGCTTTTTTAAAAATAATATCTTAAAATAGATATATTTTAAAACTAATTTCCTATTTGGTGCTTTTTTTTGCCAATTCAGTTGCAGTATCGCACATGCATAAATGATAGTAAATTTTTATTATTATTTTAATAGAGTATCGTTCCAATATTACCGATATTACATCAAAAATTAACTAATACTTACATTTTTTTAATCAATTTTAATACTATCGTCACAAATTAACCGATACTCATTTTTTTATTATTTTTAAAATTCTATCACCTCAAAACTTTCTATACTCATATTTTTTATATGGTTGATGTTCATGGTGTTAACGAGGAGCTGCATTCATTGTGGTTACAAAATCGCATGCCTAATTTGCGATGCATTTGGAATAGCACCTAAATGTGGATTCATCTGGGTCATACATGGATCTTCCCTACGACACAACTGCACCACACATCACACTTCATACATGGATATATTTAATTATTTTTCTTTCTCTTCGTATGCATAATGATCATTTCTTATAGTCTAAACACAGGATGCGTAATATCAGTATTTGCTGTCATTCTTTTATTAATTTAATTAATCAATAAAAATATTTTATATAAAATTATTTAATAATAATAATAATAATAATAATAATTTTAAAGTTACAGTAGACTCTTTCGTAATAAAAAAATTATACTTTTAACGAATTAGTAAAAAAATACATTTTAAACTGTTGTGCAGCTTTGAAGTGTGGTATTTTATGAATATGTTTTTTAAAACACACTCCTCTAATATTTTATTAATATTACAACGCTAATTTTGTAAATTAATTAATTTTTTCAAAAATTTTAAAATCAAATAATTACAAAAGTATGTAAAGAATATATTACTAATTTTTATTATCTTTTTCTTCAAAATATTTATTTATTCATTTTTTCTAAAAAGAGTAGATTTTATTGATGAATATTTTAATAATAAGAGTTATATTTATATATTTTTTATTTTTTACCATATTTGACTTTTCGTCTCTTTTTTTACATTATATATATATTTTTTTGTCTTTTCACTTTTTTTTTATCATCTTATACATTTTAAATATTAAGTGTACAATAGACAATAAATATTCTTCAAGCTTAAAAAGATAGCATGTGTACAGTGATATATTATTCTTGTGTTTAACTTCTGCAGTTAATTTTCCCTTCACATAGTTGTGTGTCTAGTGGAAGAATTGATGGCTACTCTTTTCATGGAAATAATCCCTCCTTGTGATACAATTGCAACATACATTATATTTTAGTATTATATATTACTAGTGGCAAATTGAGTATCCGAAGTTTTGAGGCGATAGAATTTTAAAATAATAAAAAAAATGAGCATCAGTTAATTTTTGCGTATCGAATGCTGGACGACGATAATGTATTAAAATAATAATAAAAATGTATTATCGTTTCATTTTATCTGATATTTATGCGATTTTGATAAGTGTCAATTTTTAGTATAGTATTGGTAATATTGGAACGATGTTCTATTAAAATAATAATAAAAATTTATTATCTTCTATGCATATGCGATACTGCTACTGAGTTGGAAAAAAAACACCAGACTAAAAATTAGTTTTAAAATATACTTATTTTAAGAAATTATTTTTAAAAAAACATTATTTAAATAAAAAAAGTCAGCCTCCAATCTCACGTCTAATTATAATTTATTTTTAACAATAATAAATAATGATAGACATAACCAATAATTAATAGTTTACGATGTCATGCAAAATGATACATAAATAATTAAAATTAAAATTTATAAAATCAGTTGTCACTGTCAAATTAAAATGTTACATGCTTTTTATCTTTTAGTATATATATATATATACATTATATGTACTTTTTCCGGACTCGAATATAAGAAAAAAATAATTAATTCACACTAATTAAGAATAATAGTTATTTTTATTTAATTTTTTATTCTCATTTAAAAATTAAATTTTATTTTCTAAATTTTCTTTCATAATATTTATTTTAAAAAATAAATAATATTTTTTTAATTTCACAAAACGACCCTTCAAACTTTTTCATTATTAAATGTCATTAGTGATAGAAGTAAAAATCAATTTTTTTTTATCTTTCTCATGCTAAATTTTTATTTCAACTAGATATGTCATGTTAATTTTTTTATACCTTCATTGTTATTTCAAATTTGAATTTCATTAAAAATAAAATCACATACGATTGTTTTCAAATTTTCACTTGAACTAATTGAAAAAGGCACGGTAATTCTCTTTAAATTGAAGTTTAAAATCTAACTTTTGCTCAAAACTTACAAGATAATAAAAGCTGGAAGTTTGAATTTTTTTTTCTTCTTATCTTTTATTTTTTTTCATTTAGTGAATATTAATTTCTTGAACATGTCTATAGGTATTAATTTGAACACCCCTTGCAATGATTATCGTGCCGTTAACAATGTAGTATCGATCATGGACTACAAAGCATGTGTTTTTTTATTATTATTATTGTAATAAGAATTAAAAACAAAGCAACTTCTATTGAATTAGATTATTCTTCTTCAAGCATTATTGATGGACATGTTTCATGAATAAAACTGTTCAACATGACTTGAATTCTATGGCACTTTGTTTCAAATGAAAATACTGTTTCTTCGTTTTGAAAGTCTTAAAAGAAGAGTCATTGAAAATAAGATTTGAATTAAGTAAGGGATAGTTTTAATTAAGATGATTTTATTAAATAAGATGAAATTAATTAAGATTTATTTATATTTTGTATCACTACCCGTGAGTTTAAATTTGTTTATATTCAAATCGGAAAGGAGTATTAAATAAGAAAGTTAATTTTTCAAATGAGAATAAAATGAATAAATATTAACTATTAAATATTTTTAAAAGGGTATATGACTTTAAAAAAAAAATTTTTGATTAATTATATACTGTATGTTTACTTCACTCTTAAAAAATACATTCTCACCGAATACTTTTCATAATATGAATAATTTTAATTCATTATTAATGTAAATATAATTTACAGTATTATAGTCTTATTACTCCATTTAAAATGTATGACCATGAAAATAATAATCTCAAACTACACATTATTAATTTTTAATGATTATATTGCACCTAATATTCATAAATAAGATTGTATAAATTGCAATGAGTGAGTTTTTAGGAAAAATATTTGGAAAAAACTCCCATCAAGTCCCTCTTCAATGGCATTCAACTCAGAGCTTTGAAATATTAGCGTTCCGGTGAAAGGGAGGGAGAAAGGGTTGAAATTTTATTAAAAAAAGATATTAAGAGAAAAGATAAAATTAATTTTTTATTTAAAATAAAAAATTAAATAAAAATTTATCATAGAGATTCAACGACGAAATCACAAAAGTATATTTTAAAAATTAAATATACGAACTTTGAAGTAAATAATTTTTTTTAGTTTTGGTATAATATTTTTAAAAATGGACACATAGTAGTTTGTTAGTTAACTATGACGACATGAATGATCAAGTAACAAATATATAAAAATATAAGAATAAAAATAAAAAAGTAAAAACGAACATAACAAAGATGTAATAAGTAAAAGAATATTTGAGTTAAATTAAAAAACTTGCAGACTGAATTTAACTTGTAAATTTCTTGTGTATACAAGTGTTTTAAGTTTTTTAAATTTAAAAATAAAAATAATTATTGTTATTATTATTTAAAAATTGTGTATCTTAAAAATAATAAAATATATATTCATTCTTAATAATAAATAATCAATAATATTAGATAGATAGAATTAAATAAATAAATAAAAGTTAAAACAAATATATCCATGTGCTCAAAATAAAAAATTTAACAAGAGTGTATACAAATAATAATCTACAAATTACAAAATATTGTTCTTTTAATAGTGCGTGTTATTGATAAATAAGAGGGAATAAACTTACAAAATTATTAGTCTGGAAATTTATACATAATTAAACGTAAAATATTTAACTCAATGTAAAAATTATTTTTATTCACTAATCAAACATAATTTTAAAGATATAATTAAGCATAATATTTTCTGCAAAATCATGTTAGCTAATCCTTAAAATAAAAATTATAAAATACATTATTTAAATCAACACACAAGTACTGCACTGAGAATGTACGTTGCAGTGGAGCTTGTAGTTCTCGAGCTCGTCAAATTAACAGAACTTTGAATTTTTGGAAAATAATTAGTAAGATAAAGTATGTACTGCTTAATGCTGAAAATCTCTGAAAGTAGAGATGAAGCTTTCAGAAGTTAATTGAGTACTAACGTTGCCAACATCAACGACGATTAGGGATGTCAAAATAAGATTTTGGTCAGAAAATAATATATACGTCAAGCATTAATTAATTGTGGATCAGGAGTAAATTAAGAATTTTTCTAATTATTTATTACTTTTAATATGCACAATGCAAAAAAAAATAATGTCTAAATGAGAAGCTAATTAACATAGTTTTTTAATATCTACTTCTATATTTAATTGGAATATGGAGTTGACTGACTCCTTTCAACCCTTTAGAGACATTTGTCAAGGAAATTACATATTATCTTATAATTTTGTAATTCATATGAAAAGATTAGTCATTATTCACAATGAAGTAATTTCTAAAAGTTGGATTTACCTTTTTTTTTAAAGAACAATCTTATTATATTACATTTGTTGTTTGCAGATGACATAATTCTAATAGCCAAAAGCCTCTTAGCATTTAATGAACATTATTAAAGATATGTGAAATAAATTTTGTCAAACACTGGGTCAAGAAGTCAATTATAAATAAAATATTTTGTTTTCAAATAATTTAAATAAAAATAAAGTCTTTAACAATAGGTTTTAAAGTGACTAAGTAGTTTTGATAATTACTTAAACAAAGTTTTTCATCTTTTTTCCTTTAATATTTTTCTCATTTTGTACTTTTCTTTGAGAATAAACAAAGTTTTTTGAATACAGATTTTTTATTTTTCTTTCTTTTTTTCTTATTTTAATTAAATGTAATAAAAATGGAGAACCGTAGATAAGGAACACGCAAACTACTCCCACCGCCTGCAAACATACGCTCAGATCTAAAATTAGAAGAAACAAAATGGAGTGTTTAAGCAAAGAAGAAGATATGTGATTCAGAAAAGAAAAATAGCATATGACAAAACATAAAGGAAGGCAACCGAAAAAAAGAAAAAAGGGGAGAGCACTCAAGAGGGGATAGGAACCAGAAAAATAGAGAGGGACACTAGAACAATGGAGATTTGCAAAAAAGGAAGAAAAGTGAGGAACAAAAAAAAAACAAAGAAACAAAGAAAGGAATGGGATGAGGGACAAAGAAATAAAAAAAGGGGAGAAGATATAAACGAAAAAACCAGGGCTTGAATACCAAAAAATCAGAGCCGCAAATCTTCTTGACTTCTTTATCGTCTCTTACATGTATCTCTTCTCGTTCTCCTCCATTCTTTACCTCAATCATCTCAATTTTCCTCATTTTTTCCCTCATATTACGTCTCTTTTTCTCTCTTTTTCCCTCCCCTTTCTCCTTTCGCAACCCCACATTGCCGCCACAACCACCACACTCCAGGTTAGCTGCCATCACCTTACTCCAAACGTTGCAAGCCCCCAACTACCACTCCTAAACTACCATTGCCCTCTCTCTCCCTCTCATTGAGAAATCCTAAATTTTTAGAAAAATTCCTAAGACGACTATGGTTTCTTTATCTGCATCTATTTATTACTTTATTTTTCAAAATGTCTGGGTCAGGATTCTTTATTATCAATTAGGATAAAAATGTCATTTACTCATACGAGAAATCTGGTTATAACAAGTTAATAAAAGCCACTTTATAAAAGGGTTTATTATAAACAAAGTTTCTCTATACGTGTCATATTAATGGAAGTAACAATACATTTAGAGATTGTAATAAACCATAATCAAATTTCTAATTTGAGAAGCTGAACATACATTTCAAATATGATAATTTAAAAACTGTTTTGTCAGAATATATGAAACTTACAATCAAATTTACATAACCAAAATCATTATAACATATATGAAAATTTAAGTCCTAGAGCAGTCCCCAAAAACCCAACCCTGAGAATCTGGTACTAGTCGATTCTATGACAGCTCTCAATCTCAGCCGAATCCTCAAAATCCATATCATCGTCTGATCCAAGGTAATGTTGTGACTTCTGTACTAGTCCCTTGCTCAAAAGTCCATCTAGATGGTCTTTCAAGATTATCGTGGCCATGATAGGTAAATAAATAGGTAAGAGCTGCTAGAATTCTAACAATACCACTATACATAGAGATACTTAGGGTTTGATGTATTCTGGTTCTAGCAAAATCAAAAGGGATACTATAAAAGAAATCCATTTTTAACATAACAAAGGTCCTAGTTTATTTTCAACAAGAACAATCAACTTAATATACTCTTTGATATTCATTAAATACATAATTAAGCCTATTATGTACTAAACTATCTATTAGTAAGGATGAGCGTCTATTCTATCATTTACAAAACATTTATCACATAATCATAATTTATAACATAAATACAATATATTCAATTTCACACTTATTCATATTGCAAACATATTTATATCTATACCAAACTCAACAATTTATTTTACATTGTCCATTTTCTCATTTCGATACGCACTCCAGTGCATTGTGATCACAGATATCGATGCCTCCAGCATTTCTTGAGATCTTACTCAACTAGGTAAATAGTCACCAGTTAGCCCATGCATACAGATACAACGTATACAATAATCAGACCATTTAGCAAAGGCATAGTCAGGAGTCTAGTCAGGATACGAGTGTGAGGCCATGTGACGCATTTGCTCTTAGAAAGAATGTATACACATATGCGAATGTCGCTCACCACCCTACGTTTCCCTAAGTTTTTCATCGTCTATGGACTTTATACCTCAGTGTGTCTCTATAACAATTCACATTAGATCCAATCAGTATTTGACACTTAAAGTCATTCTTAGAGTTATCCTTTTTCTCATTTATAAGATAGTGCTTAGTAAAGCACTTCCAGACTAAATCCATTTCAATCCATTCCACTAATACCCTTATTAATGTAGTTACAACTATTAAATTATTCATATCAATATCATTTCATCCAAACATATTCCATAAAATCACATCACAATCACTCAGCAAGTTTGATAATATTTCACATTGAGTGCTCATCGTATATTGCATATAAACATGTAACAACCATTCAATCCAAATAATTAATCAGTTCATGTAATCAAACAAGCATATTTTCATTCATTATTCACACCATAAATATTTCAACCATATTTTCATGAAATGTCCATATAATAGTGCTCTAATGAGCACAAAATAAATATTAAAATAGAACGATAAAATAAAGTCCTCCTTACCTCAAAGACAAATTTACAAAAAGATATTGAAGAATATTATAGGTCAACTATGGAAGTTCTCTTGAATACTAAGAGATATTCATAAGGAACAAAAACATGAAAAACAATAAGAGAAAACAAAATTTTATTCAGATAAACTTAAGAGAGAGTTCAAAGAAAATAAGAAGGGAACATGAGTTTTGAATGAAATGAAATTTTCATGCTGGAAATCTCTTAAATACTCCTCAGCTGCATGCGCTCTTGCTTGAGCAAGGAACAGTTCGCTTGATCGACGGATATCTCGCCTGAGCGAGACATGCAGACAATGGTCTCGCCTACTATTTCTTGATATGTTCGCTCAGGCGAGATGAACTCGCTTGAGTGAGAATCATCTCGCCTGAGCGAGATAGCCCTGCAACATCATATTTCTAGGCGTTTAGTCTTGCTTAAGCGAGATTTATCTTGCCTGAACGAGACCTCCTGTACCAGAATCCTTCCAAAAATCTTCTCTACTCACTTCTAAATGTATTCTAATACTACTTAATATTAAAAAAAATATAATTTACAGAATAATGAAAAGAGAGTGTTATAAGTTTCCTCAAAAATAATAGGAAACTATATTGGACTCCTGAACCCAATCCAAAATTTTATATATATATAAGGGGTTTGGTTTTTGGGCTAACATTACCCTGGTCCAATGATAATAAAAAAGGATTGCATTTTTTTTAATTTGTCTTTTATTTTTCTTCTATTTCTAGTTTATTTAATATATGTATTTTAAAATATGTTATTTATTTTATCTATATATTTAAATTTATTTATTTTTTATTTTTAAAATATATATATATATATATATATATATATAATGACAATAATAATAAAAATATTCATTTTAGTATATCTTGTTAAACTAATTTTTTATATATAATAATATGAATTTTAAATAAATTAATTTTATTAATCCACTAAAATTAAATGATACATTTACTCTTACATTATTTTATTTTGATATTCTCATTTATTTTTATTTTTAGTTATTTATTTATTTTATTTTTATTTTTTTAAAACATCATCTAGTTAATATTTTTATATTTGTTTCTTTACAAATAATGATATCAACAAAAGAGAATTAAATTGATTAAGCCTAATATTAATAATTATTGTCTTAATCACATTATATTTGTCTTTTAATTTTTGTTCACAAAATTTATTTCTTTAATTAAAATATGCAATAGCATTAAAATTAAATTATGACTTTCATTCTCGCGTTATTTCATTGTTTGTATTTAGTTATTTTTATTTTATTTTATTTTTTATCTTGGTTATTTAATTTTTTTTAGCATCATTGTCTTTGTAGAATGTTGATATACTTTAGTTTCTATGTTCATGTTTTAATTTTTTGTATTCCATGTTTAGTAATTTTCTTTATATATGATAGAAGGATGACTAAATGAACAATAAAATAGTTATATCAATTTATAACATTGATGTATAGTTTTTATATCATTCTATGTAATAAATTGGCAAGACATGTGTGTACCCTACGTACCATTGGTCTTTCATAATATAATTTTATTATATTTTAACTCTAATTAACTAATTAATTATTTTATTAATTAATTTAAAATATTTCTCTATTTAAATATTATTTTTTTAAAATTAAATTGAAATTACTTTATTAATGCAGCAGTTAATAACACTATTGTGTAGCTATTCCACCTTTATGTGTTATCAATTATCAAGATATATGTATATTTACATTATTTTATATCGTATGCTCTATCAATGTATTTAAAAATAATATCTTATTTGTATATAATTAATAAATTATGTGTTTATTTAATTTAATTAAAAAAATTTATCTGAAAATTTTCCTCTCTTAAGTTATTAAATAATTTGAAAGTGAAATAATATTTATTTTCATCTAATCATATAATCAATAAAGTATATTTTTTTACTTAATTTTATTAATTTATCAAAACATATTATATTTTTTATATTCTATTATTTGATGTGATTTGTTAATTATGAAATTAAAATTAATGCAACGATCTATAATGTTATTGTGTAATATCTTTATTTATATGCATTATTAGTCGTTGAAACTAATATATACTAACATTACCGTTGATTCTATGCGATATAAATATTCTAAGTTAAAAAGTCTTATTTTTTTAATCAATTAAGTATTTTCTCCTTTAAAATATATTCTTTCAAATATTTTATTAATCAAGTTAAAAATACGTATATATATAAATATTTTTTTAATCAAAACAACAATTTACAATTCGTCTTAAATGAAGTGGATTACTATTTCTTTGACCAATATAAATATCTTTTTATTTAAATTTTTAAATATTTAAGTAATTAATTTATTAACCAACCTAAGAATAACAATCTGTAACATTAATATATAGCATCTCTACCATTATATATCATAAATCATAAAAAAAAATAAAAATCTTTGTGTATCAATGTTACATTAAGTTTTATACAATAAAGTTATTATTAAAATTAAGTTTTATTTATAACTCATTTTTTAAATAATTATCTTTATTAAGTAATATAAATGTATTCTCTCCTCTAAATATTTATTCCCTTAATTAAATAAAAATTAATTTAATGTTTAAAATAATAATAATAAATTATGTTTATTTTTCTATCTTATCATATAATATTTTACGATATCAATATGTGATTCATGTTACTTTTGGTTAATGAATAAGTCATGAGAGATTTATATATAGTTTACGTAATCTTAGATTTTTCATTATCAAAATTTAAATTAAATGTATACTAAAATTACTCTTTTTGTACAAATTAAAATATTTTGTTTTAATTATCACACTTTTTTGCAATGACTTACAATACGGATATGTGATTCTTCTTTGTCTTTCGTATCAATTGTCATGAGATAACGTGTATAGCTAAGATGTCTTGTATCCTAAATGGCATAAATTAATTTTTTCAAATGAAGAAGTATAATTAATCTTGAAACAATTTCTTTTAATATATTTCCTTTAAAACCTTATAAATTTTAAATTAATAAAGTAATTTCAAAATTTTTATTATAGAACTACGTGATCTTGAGTTTTCCATTGCACTCAGAGATACATAGGAGCGAGAATCAGACCCATTGAGTCAAAATAATTTTTAAAAATATTTTTTTTCTTTTAAGATATAACTTAGTATTTTAATAAATAAATTTTCTTTCTTTAAAAATAAAAATAGCAACATTTATTTTTAAGGGTTAAATAAATACTTTTCAAAATTATAATAAATTTACATAATTAATTCAATGTAACCGTTATTTCAACGGATGTTATAGGGTGCTAACACCTTCCTTACACGTAAATGGCTCTCAAATCCATTTTTAGTTTCAAATATCAAAATTTTAAGTTTTTTCGAGGTTTTCTTTTATAAACTTTAGTAGCAACTCTACTAATTTCTAAAATATGTTTTTGCCGTACCGTTGCAACTGCCCAGTTGCGACAGTTTTCTTTGCAATTATTTTCTTTTCCTATTTTGTTATGTGTAACTAATTGTATAGCTAAAGCTATGATAGATTATCTGCATATTTTATATGATCTTTTGTTTTATCACAATTTTGATTTCTTTTAGGATGGGTTTTACCCTAGCATGTGTGTGTTCTTGTGTTGGACTATATCACATATAGTTAATGGAATCATAGGGTAAAACAAGATAAGAAATTAAGTGGACCAAATTTTGTTTTTATTTTTCAATTGGTTAATGAATTAACAAACTCATAGGTTCTTCACACTTTCCTTTTCTTTTTACCTTGCATGACTATTGAGGATAATTGCTTAGAGAAAAGAATATTGGTATTGCATGACCATTTATTGTCATTAACTTTATATGAATGATTGACGATTGTAGAAAAACTTGAACTAGGGTAAAGATAAAAGTGACCATAAGTGATGAAACTGAATACCCTAGGTTCTTGAAGAGTTTTCTTGTAAAAGAAAATTGCGTTATGCTCTTATCTTTTCATTACTTTTTAGTTTAAATCTTTCTTAAATTTCTCTTATTACTACTATGCACTATTTTGGTTCAAACAATGAAATCATAATATTCTCAATAATTGTAAACAATTTCTATCGGACAATATTCTAAGAACTCAATTTTTTGAACTTCTTTTTTACTTTTTGACTGATTTGCTTGCCCATCTACAATAATTAAGAAGATTGTCATTATTGCATGATCATTGGATAGTGGTAATAGTTGATTAGATAATTAGTAACTATTATAATTTATAACACAATTGAATGAATTTGAATTGAAAAACATACATGTAATCATAAGAAGAAAGTGAAGCTCCAAACCCTAATCCATATAAAATTACTCTATAATTTTCTACTTTCTATTTTCTTTTTAACTTATTTTGATTACTTTCAATTCAAATCTTCTCAAAAATTGAATTTTCTTAACATCGGAAGAATAATAGTAGTAAGATTTTGCAATATAGTCTTTATTGGTACGATATTGTGAAGGTCTCAAACGCTTCATTTTACTATAGTTAACGAGTACACTTGCCTATTGATTGAAAACTTCCTCAAGAGTTTAAATATGTAACATTTTACATGATTTCCAAATATACCTATTTGAGCACACTTTATATATTAAATTTATTGAACCTAAAGATATTCTAATTATGTGTCTTTATGTTGATGGCATCATTTTTACTAGTAATAATTCAAAGATGATTATAAAATTTAGGGAGACTTTCATTAGATGGTTTGAAATGACATATTTGGTGCTAATGTTATTTATTTATTTATTTTGCATTGAGATCATTCAAAAGTATGATAGAATTTTTATTTTTCATAAAAAAAATATGATAGTGTTATTTTAAAGATATTTAAGATGGATAATTTAAGGTCAATTTCGACATTATTTTTTAAGAAAATTTAAAGTTGACAAGAGAAATTGATGGTAAAAAAGTAGATTTAACTCATTACAAGAGTTTGATTGGAAACCTCGAATATTTAATGATAAACAGGCCAAATTATGTTTTGGAAACAAGATTATTAATCAGATTAATAGAAGAACCTCCTATCACTCATTTAGAAGGAGTAAAGAGAATTCTAAGATATATCAAAGGGACTTTGACCAATAGAATATTTTATGCTAAAAATATTGATGTGAAGTTCCAGTGATACACAAATAGTGATATGACAAGAGACATAAAAATAAGAAATAGCATGTCATGGTATGCATTTCATCTATAGAGTAGTCTTGGTCCTCAAATAAACAAGTTAATACACTCTCAACAATAGAAGCATGATATATAGTAGCCACTAGTTATGCTAAGCCAGCAATATGAATAAGAAAAATACTAAAAGTGATTCATAAGAAACAAAATGCTCTTATGAGAAAATTTTGTGGTTACAAGTCTACCATTACATTATACAATAATTCAGTCTTATATGGTTATTTCAAGCACTTATATGTTTAATTTCTCAAAATTTGAAAGTTAGTAGCTGAAAAAGAAGTGATGATTAAATATTGTCAAACTAAAAATCAAATTGCAAGTATTTTATAAAAGCATTAAAGGTTGAATTATTTTACAAATTGAAAAAGATGCTTGAAATGATTCATGCTTGATTTAAGGAAGGGAATGTAGATACGTAAATCAAGTCTTGTTTACTATCATACTTGCACTTGCACTGCCGATAGCTTATTGTGTTTAGCAAGATGGAGAAATTACAACTAGTAATTAGAATATGAAAGTAAAAAATTGTAACCACTGAAAAAGCTTAATTATAAATACAAAGAATCCTAAAAGCTGTAAAATTGTTGGCATCGTGTATTTTGGTAGGTTATTAACAAAAGGAATGGTTGCACCATTCAACACAACCCTGTAGAGAGATAACTTCAGAATGATGATTTGTTTCCTTCTATATTAGGACATCCTATATTTATTTTAGTATTTTAGAAACAATTGGCTATAATAAGAGCTTATAATTGGAGTATTGGATTGTACAATTTTAAGAAGCCTTAAATGAAATTAGAAGCAAAAGTTCTCTTACTCTCTTTCATGTGAGTGAGTGTGTTTATATATTAAAATGTTATATTGATAATAAGATTTGGTATAAGATTATTAAACAAGAGTCTTCGAGCAATTTTTGGAAAATAATTAGTAACTGAAAGTATCCCCTGCTTAATGGTGAAAATCTGTTGCTGCAGCTTAGAGATGCAGATCAGGTTAACCTAGGAGAAGCATTCCTTGAGATAATTCCGCGTATGTGCCTAGTCAAATACTTGTATGTGCATTTCTCTCAATTCCAATGGGAGAAGTTAATTGAAGACTAACATTGCCAATATCAATGGGGATTAGGAACGTCAAAACAAGGTTTTTTAGGAAATAATATATATGTCGACGCATTATTTTTCAGATGTGAATAAAGAATAAGCACAATTTTTTTGACAAGGTCTTATTTATTTAATCTCTGAGCATATGAAGTGTGAACATTCAAACGCCGGTGTACCTTAATATCTGTCCATGTGAACATTAATTGTTGAAATTATAGTTGACCATACTGACCAAACCAAACAGCAACTTGAACAAAAAGCTTTCAAAGTGAATCATTTATTAAAGAAAACTTCAATATTAGTTAGACATAAGGGGACCAGGCGCTCAATTTGCTGTAGAAGAACTCGTCAATAGGGAAAAATGAAAAATAAAAACATATAAATCCAAATCTAAAATCAATGTTATTGAGATTAAGCAACCTATTCAGTGATCATTTTCTATATTCCCTGTTTGGGGTGAGAACAACAACAGTGGGAATTGAAGCTGGAATCGGATTCTCCAACTTAGCTGCGTCTAGTTAGGAAAGAATCTTTTACAGTTTACAGCATTTTGGTTTGTATTTTCTGCCCTCTCTGTTATTTTCCCACAAACTTCGATGTTTGACTTTGCTTTATAGTAACCATCGTTTTATGTAGCTAAGCCTGTGTTTGTTTGACTCAAACTCACTCACCAGCTTTTAGATCAAGGTTCCTAATCTTCGGTTTCTTTGATTAATATTCAGTTGTGGGCAGTACTCATGGCTGCGGTTGCAGATGCTGTTATTGGAAAATTGGTGGATGAACTGTTGAGTTCTGTTTTGGAAATGAAGGAAAGAGCTAAGAAATTCAGACCCACCTTGGAACTCTTGGAGAAAACCCTGAAAAGATTAGAAAAATTGGTTAAGCAAATAGATGAGTTTAACCGGCAACTGGATCGGCCGGCGGAGGAGACACAGAAGCTGGTGGACCAGATGAAGAATGGGAAGGAGCTTGTTCTGAAGTGCAATCAAGTCCAGTGGTGGAATTGTTGTTATCAGGCCAATTACCAAGAGGAGCTTGAAGCATTGGATGAGGATATTAAAAGGTTCTTTAGTTTAGATATGCAAGCTCAAATACAAAGGGATGGCTTGGAGACCTTGGTGGCGGTGAGAGAGCTTCGTGAGGAAATTAGAATTGTTGTTCCCAGAAGACTTGAATTAAGGGGCTTGTGTTCGCCTCCTGAACCCCCTCTTTTCACTGTTGGGTTGGATGATCCTTTGATGGATTTGAAGTTCAAGTTGCTGAGGGAGCAGGTTAGTGTCTCCGTTCTCACTGTTACCGGACCAGGAGGTTCGGGCAAATCTACGTTAGCCAAAATGTTTTGTTCCGATCAGAAAGTCAAAGGTATCAATTCCTAACTTCTATCTATCTCACCATCCTTTCATTACTGTGACTGTTGAAATTAAATCAAAATGTTTCGTTTCTAATGAAACATTTCGTGTCCTTACTCTAATTGCAATGCTGTGCTGCTCATGGGTTGAAGTTACGGCTGTTGGAGAGATTACTACGTTTAGTTGTAGTTAATATACATAGCTCAGGCAACGGCAATCCTATTTTGTAGTAACGATTTTTTTTCTCGGAAAATGTTACAAACGAATTTTCGCCTGATCCGAGACACATAAATACCTGAAAGGAGAAAAATATATTTTTAAAAGATTTTATTAACCTTAAGAAAGATAAGAAACTAATAATAATAAAATTTTATTAAAAAGATATTTATTATATTTTTATAATTTCAATATAATAATTGTATATATTTTTAATAATTTTTTTTTATTTTTAAATACTTAAATTCAGCCCTTCTCTTTAAAAAGTAAATTATTTTTGTGTGTAATTAGTACTTGATAATTTTTTCTCAAATGACTGTTGCATTAGCTTTGATCATATTTCACTTTAAATTTAATTTTTAAATTAAAATGATATATTTGAAAGGGTATAATTCTAATCGTTAATTAAAAAGTTATTTATTAAAATTTTAATGATTTTATGATTTGTTATGTAAGTATGTAAATGTATTTTATCATAATAGAATTATAGTTAAGAGTCAAATCGTACCACCTTTCTGCAATAACAGCTTTCGAAAGACCTTTGCTCAAAGTAGTTGTAGAAAAACATAATTTACTTGCTTTGTTATTTGGTTATTTTTGTGTGTAATAGTAGAAGAAGATGCTCTTGAGTTTGCAAACCTCTAAACGTGTAAAATATGGTTAGGTAAATTTAAGGAAAATATCTTCTTCATCACATTTGGGAAAACGCCCAAGTGGATTACCATAGTGCAAAGGCTGTTCAAACACAACGGTTATGACGTGCCAGAGTTTCAAAGTGATGAAGATGCGATTAACCAATTGGAGCATTTGCTAAAAGAAATTGGTAAAAGCCCAATACTGCTGGTCCTAGATGATGTTTGGCCCGAATCAGTGTCTCTTGTAGACAATTTTGTGTTCCAAATCCCAAACTACATTATTTTGGTGACATCAAGATTCGCCATTGCTAGATTTGGCCCTCCATACACTTTGAAACCCCTTGATGATGTTCATGCTATAAATCTATTTCGCCACGAAGCATCCTTGAATCAAAGCAGCTCTGAAATCCCCGATTATGTTATCAATGAGGTACTTTCTATTACCCTTTTATATTAAAATTAAAATCTACATAGCTAGTTTTAATTTCTAGTGTGTTTTGTAAACTCTGGCATGCAAGGCAAAGTGGATTCAGGACACTCAGGCGATTGTTTTACGACACACTGGTGCTGTTATATGAAATGTTTGAATCCGTCTCTCTTGAAATTTGATATATTTTCACAAATTTTGATAACACTAAGCCAATTTATTAAGAGTTTATAACATTAATTTATGTCAATTTTCAACAAATAAAAGTTATTTTTATTGAAAACAAATATTTTATTACATTAAAATAGAAAAGTAGTCATTAAAATTTTTATATTTTAATAACATTGTTTTTTTAATTATATTAATAAGACTAAATTAATAATATTAAATATCAAGGGACAAATAAACACAAAATGACTTTTACAATTTTAGTTGTTCCTTTATTGTTTAAATATACTTTTGAAATGCATATTATTGCTATTAGTATTATTAACAGCACATGCAAAATTAATTTAAAAAAATAACATCATTGAATTTTCTTATGTCCTGTAGAATTCTTCCGTAAGGAATAGTTATGGGTTCTTCTCCTTCTCTTTTATCTATATAATAAAAAGAAATCACCAAAAAAATTAGTATAAAGCCATGTTGTCACCTTTCAATTATGATAATTTTTCAAAATAACATAGCCACCTTATTTACAATTTATTATTTTATTAACTTGGACTAAATATATTGCAGATAGTGAAAGGGTGCAGTGGTTCTCCCTTGGCACTTAGAGTAAGTGGAAGAACCTTAAGTCATCAAAAACCGGCGGTGTGGCACAATAGGGCGAAGAAATTGGCGACGGGTCAATCAATTCTTGACACTAATAACGATGTGCTTACTTCTCTGCAAAAAAGCTTCGATGTCTTAGATCCTAAGGTCACTGAGTGTTTTAGGGACTTAAGCTTATTTCCTGAAGCCCAAAGGATCGCTGCTGCAGCCCTTGTTGATATGTGGTCACTACGTGATGAAGATGACGCTAGTTCAATGGATAAAATCAATGAACTAGCCAATCAGAACATGGCTGATATCCTTGTCACCAGGTATGCCCAATACTTCTTTATTGATTTGATATGTTGTGTAGTGTAATATTCTTTTAACTTTTAAGGTTATTTTGAATTTGTTAAATATCTCTGCATGCATGGCAACAAGAAAGAGACAGCTATAACTTGAGATTAAGTTTATGCTCAATTATAATTTCTAGGTTCTTCAAACATAAAATTCTGCCTTTTATATTCCCCATCATCCAAAAAGTCTCTTCGGACTTGAAAAGTGAGCAATGCATAGGTTTTAAACGTTTATCAAATTTTAAGATGCTTTAAAGTAACAAAAGACGATACAACAAAATTTGTTTGGAGGGCATTTTAATATTATTCTTGATCTTATGATTGGTTGTGCTTTAGGCAAATTACTTAGTTTTAATCCCTTGCAGCTACACTTGAAAATTTGCAATAACTTCATATATATAAAGCGAAATTCGAACATTCTTGAAAAGATTATTGATACTTTCTCTTGTAACTATTTTTTTTATTCATTTTAAAGCAACTAATATCTTTCTATTTATCAGGAATGTTGAAGGTGGCACAATTGAGTACAATAACCACTATGTCACACAACATGGTCTTCTTCGAGATCTAGCTATACTTCAAACAAGCCAGGAGCCAACAGAGAAGAGGAATAGACTAATTATTGACATAAGTGGAAACAATCTTCCATCATGGTGGACTAAACAGAATGAGCATCACATTGCAGCCCGCATATTATCCATATCAACTGGTTTGTTCATTTTTCTGTCGGCATGCACATAGTGATACACAAGTTGTGAGAGGGTACACATTCACTAAATATTTAATTTTTTTGCAGATGAAGCGTTCGCTTCAGAATGGTGCAACTTGCAGCCAACTGAAGTTGAGGTTCTAGTGTTGAACATTCGACAAAAGAAGTTCACACTACCTATGTTCATGAAGAAAATGAATAAATTAGAAGTATTGATAATCACAAATTATGACTTCTATCGCGCTGACTTAGAGAATTTCGAACTACTTGATTGTCTATCTGATCTTAAACGAATCAGGTTAGAGAGGGTTTCAATTCCTTTCCTCAGCAAGACCGGAGTGCAATTAAAGAATCTCCAAAAGTTTTCATTTTTTATGTGCAATGTGAATGAAGCATTCAAAAATAGAAGTGTTCAAATTTCAGATGTGCTGCCAAATTTGGAGGAAATAAACATTGACTACTGTGATATGGTGGAATTGCCAGCGGGGCTCTCTAATATTGTTTCCTTAAAGAAGATTAGTATCACAAACTGCCATAAGCTTTCTGCACTTCCTAAAGGAATTGAAAATTTGGTCAATTTGGAATCACTAAGGCTTACTTCCTGTACTAGTTTAGTAGAGTTGCCAGACTCAACCACAAGCCTTCATAAACTGAAATTTCTTGACATCTCTGATTGCATAAGCCTTAGTAAGTTACCTGAGAACATGGGGAAGTTAAGTAATTTAGAAAGGGTCAATTGCAGAGGTTGCTCAAGATTAAGTGACTTGCCATACTCAATCACAGATCTTGGAGGCTTAAGAGATGTGATATGTGATGAAGAGAGGGCTGCACTATGGGCACCTTTCAAAGACATGCTTAGCGATCTAAGGCTAGAGGTGGTCCAAGTTGATTTCAACTTAAATTGGCTTCAATAATTTGCATTCTTACACTTGTGTTTGGCAATTCAATCCTGAGGAAACAGAATAAGAGTAAAAACTGTGAAGGTAAATAAAAGTAGCTTGTGCATTATTGTTTGGTTGTGTTGTATTTATTCTGAGAAGCAAAATTGTATCGTTCGAAATTACCATGAGTTTGTGGCCTAGTTTACAATTTTGAAGCGATTGTTTTTGTAACAGTAAAGTTCTTTACTTAATTTGTTATAACGAGTGGAACGGAATGGTATATAATATATAATGAAAATAAACAAAGTTTCCACATATTATTTGAAAATTGAATGATATAATAAATGGAAATTTACAGTGCATTACTGAGTATTTTATTTTTATGAAAAGGATTGGAATGCTAAAAAGTATAAATTTATTATTTTCATATTGTAAAATAAATCTGTCGCAACAACCGAACCATGACGGGATGGCAATTAAATATTAAAAAATATAATTAATTGTTTTAAAAAATAAGGAGTCACATAATCTTATTAAGAAAAAAATTTGAAAAAAATTCAATCAAAATATAGATCTTTGAAACTAAATTTTGGATTCAGAACTCATTTAAACGAAGGGAAAATGTTGGACATTTGTTAAAAAGAATCATATTTTAATTAATCATACAACAAATAATTAACTTTTTCCTTTAGAGTTGTAATGGGTTATATCACTTCTTATACTCTAAATTTATTTTTAATAAAATGTTAATGTTTAACTAAAAATAATAATAATTAACTTTGAAAATATTTGTTTTACTCCGATAAAATGAAGAATAGTATGTAATATTTTATTTGTTTATTTTCTTAAACTCAGAAAAATTTTAAATGTTTCGTTTTTATTATTTTTCATTTCAAAATTAAGGATAAAATTTATTAACAAAGAATTATGTTCTTTCTTTATTTTTTTAATAGAGCAAACAGATTATAAATTTTATTTTTTTATTCTAATTCTAAATAAAAGTATTTATAAAAAAATTTATTCTTTTTAATTTGAAATAGAAGAAGTGAATTTGAAAATATTATTTTGACATTATTTTTAATTTTAAATAGGGTAAATAAATTGTATAAAACTTATTATTTTGCAAATAAGGCATAAATTTTAAAATATTAATTTTGGTTATATTTTTATCATAAATTAAAGAGGAAAATCAATGAAAAGAAATTTTTATTTTCATTTTACCTCAAAATAAAAAAAAATTCAAGAAAATATTTTAGATGAAAATAGTAAGAATATGAAGAAATCATTTAAAAAAATAGATAAAGAATTCAAAAGTTCTATTGGTAAAAAAAAAAAAAAAAGAGGAAAAGATTTGTTGGCTGCAAGAAAAGGATCCTTAGTTACTTGCAAAGAACTAGAGAATTTGAGTTGTTTTATAAAAAGGATGGAAAATATAATTTATTAGAATTTACTGATAATGATTATGCAAGTGACCAAGATGATAGAAAGAGTTTCTAATTATGTGTTTATATTAAAAATAAGTGTCTTTCATAGTCATCTAAGAAGCAACTAGTTATTACTTTGTCAAGAATTGAAAATAAATTTATTGCTATTACACCTATGTGTCAAGCCATTTGTCTAAGAAGAATTCTTGAAGAAATGAATTTCAAACAACTAGGTGCAACCACAATATTTTGTAACAACAATTCAACTTTTAAATTGTCCAAGAATCCGGTATATGGTGCTATACGAAAAAAACAAGCATATACATGTGAAATACTATTTTTAAGGGGATGCAACAATGATAGCACCATTGATGTGCAATACTATTGGAGTGAAGATCAGATAGCTTATATATTCACAAAACTCTCAAAATTTCTTCCTTCTAAATTTTGAAGAAGTTGATTGGATCTGCAACTTGAATTATGTTAAAGTATCTATTGAAAAATTAAACTGAAGCGTTGCAATATTCAGTTTAAGGGAGTGATTATAAAAAAAAAATATTTATCTTTTTACTGACCAAGTGAAGATGAATTTTACTCCACATAATTTAGTAATTTTCTGTTTTAATTATTTTAAGAGTTTAATTTCAGTTTTTAGATTATTCGAAATATCTTTAATTTTATGGTGTATATGTTATGTAATAAGCCTATTTAACGAGCATTAGATTATTCCTTTCCATAAGATAAAGAAACGTATTTCTTATGTTGTGATCTTCGTTACTCTTTTACGTTATTAGATTCATTTCCCTTTTACGTTAATAAATAAATTATGTATAGAGCACACATATATTTTTATTTATGTTTTTTAGTATTGGATCACAAATAAATAAAAACATGCAAAATTAATTTTTCATTACACTAAAGATTTGGCTAAATAATTAAGGAATTGATCATTTATATTTATACCATTTTTATTTTTTATTTTTAATAAATTTTAATTAAAAAGTACGAATAAAATTGAGGGTTCATAACATTAAACATCAGGATTAAAATTATTTGATTTCTTTGTATTCCTTGCCCCTACTCCAATTTCGGTGGAGAAAATGACGAGGATCAAAAGATTTTGCTAATAAGATTAGGTTTAACTCTTATAGTCAACGATTCTCCTTTCGTAAACATGTATTATTATTAGCCGATGGCATGCCCTACCATTGCAAGGATAACCTTCTCTACCTATCCCTAAAATATAGTTGCTGTAACATCTAGTTATAATTTCACCTGTAGAATAAGCCATGATAAAGATAAAATACAAAACAAAAGTTGACAATTTATTCGCCTTATATTTTAGTGATAACATTCAATTATATTAAATAGAAATAAAGAAAAAATCATGCAAATAAGAAAAAATTTATAAAAAATATTTTATTTAAATTAGTAGACATGTCTATCAATTTAATATGATTTATTGAAGTTAAAAATTTAAAATTTAAGTTTAAATTAAAATTGACTAAGATTACATTAATTTTAAAATCTAGTTTGTCATACAAATGTAAAACAAACCTATTTAAATTAACATGATTTGCTATTATTTAAAATTCAATTGAACTTTAAAATTAAATTAATTAAATCTATATAATATTATTTAAGATAAATAAAACAAGGTATTCAGTATAAGAAAAACACAACATTTTAGTTTTATCAAAATATAATATATAAGAAGAGTACTGGTGGGAAAAAGTGTTAAGTGATTTTATTTAATCATGTTTTCATAATGAAATATGATTCAATTGTATAAATATGTTGAAATATAAAATTTAGTTCTAATATCATAATATAATAAATAAAATTCCAAATATATAAATAAACTGAAATAAAAAAAAACCAAATTATGAATTCATTGCCACTCTATTTATGTATGTAGAAATTTTATTTAAACAATTAATTTGACTTAAAATATAATAAAAAACGAAAATACATATAGTTATTATATAAAATATTGAGTTATATTATTATTTTAAAAATATATTCAAATTTAAATTAAGTGTGATATCTATTGCAATTTAAAATATCTATTTAAAAATTGATTGAATTCAGTTATATATCGTTTCATTTTATTTATTTAGTTTTTATTGGACTTATTTACTGTTGAATACATTAGACCCATGCATGACCTTTCTAGTTTAGGATTTCGTTCACGAAAATTCCCAGTAAACTAACCTGATCAGATTATATTTATATTTTTATAATTTATTTATTTATTAGTTTTATTATTTTTTTAACATATTTTATTTGTTTAAATTAAATTATTTAGTCAATAAAAATAACTTAGTCAAATATAATTATATATATATTTGAAATTAAACTGAGAAGTCTAGAAAACAACAACCGAACCATGTGACGGTTTGATAAAATTTAAAAAGTGAAAAACCAATTGGCCAACACGCGCACTTTTAGAGGCAACAAGATGCTTTCACCGGCATTGTTTTGCACCAAACCCAGTTTCCGATGTTCTAGTTTCCGATGTTCTAATCAATAATCAATAGTAAAAAAAGTGTAGTTTTGTTTTTTATTAAGGTTTGGAACACGGAATTTGGTTTTTAAGGTTTTGTAGAAATTGACTAGTTCGCTGGGCTTTAGTTTTGGGTAAATTAAGGTTATGCTTGTTTTGAGTCGGATGAAATTAATAAGATAAAATTGATTTTGTTATAAAATTAACATAAAAGTAGAATAGACGTATAGAGAATATAATTCAAGAAAAAAATCTCAATTTAATTTCATAGATTAAAAATATAAATAAAATATTTTATTTATAAGTCTAAATTAATGGTTTAAGAGTTTTATCACTGTAAGTGTAAATGAAATAAATGATTAAAATTTAAGAAATATGAAAAGTTAAAAAAAATTATACGTTAACTCATAATAATTTATAATATTTTTTCTTAGACGTTCAATATTTGAGAATGTATTTTATAAAATTTTACTAAAAAAATCAACGAGATAAAAATCTAGTAAAAAAATATTATTCTTTAATATGTTATTAGATATTGTTTTATTAAAAAAAAGTACATAACGCAATTAATTCTATTCCGTGTATGAATAATCATTTTTAAGATGATGAAATTTAATTTGTAAATAAATTACTCAAAATTTTTTTTATAGTAATTTTGTAAAAATATCTACTAAATTCTCAAATAAATAAATTTGTTAAATATTTATAATAATTGTTTTTTTTTAATATTATTGGTAAAATAAAATTTTGAAAAAATATATTTTATTCTATCTCCTTTTATGCGCTCTTCTTTTAATTTAGTTATACACACAACAATATGTTCACATATAATTATTGGAGTCATTTTTTTTAAAAATAAATCACAAATTTTTCATACACGTTGAATCACATATCCTAAATAGACACATTCTTAACTTGTCTCATGCAATACTAAAATTTATGCATGATTAGATGACGTAAGCATTATAATTTATTTAAATGGTTGTACTATGACATATAATGAAATAACTTGTTTGTGATCTATCATTATAAGGGTCGAATAAATAACTTGCACCTACATAATTAAGTTGGACTTAAATTCATTTGAGTAAAATAAACCTATATTTATCATACCTTTAAGTTAGCAAAATATGTATTTAACTTCATTTCAATGTCTTTTTATAGGTGAAAAATTATATCGTGCTAATAAATTAACAACGAATGATATATTGTGTTTTATATGACTATCAATATGCATTAGTGCTCTAATTGCACTAAGATAAGGTACTTCATGACTAAGTAGTCCATCCTACTCTTCAGATTTGAAATGATTTTTATTTACATATAGTGACTATACAACCATTGGAATATACAATATATGTGATTTATCCATATAAAATTATTTTAACACATTTATTATATAAGCTTCTTGATATGTAAAAATTTCATTTTTTACATATTTAAGTTATAATCTAAGACAAAACTTCATACTTCTAAGGTCTTTCATCAAAAATTCATTTTTTTTTAAGCAACTCAATTTTTGAAATTTCTTTAGGATTTTAAATGATATTTAAATCATCAATATAAATAACAATTATGAAAAATTTATTTTCAGATCTTTTTATAAAAATACATAAACAAATGAGATGATTTTTATATCCTTCCTCCAATAAATATTTGTTAAAGCAATTATACCACGTGTCTAGATTGCTTCAATTCAATAAATAATTTATACCTTGTTTGGATAATTTTTTTATAATTTTTTCAAAAAGTCCTTATACAAGAAAAGATTAGGTGTAAAAAATAAATAAAATTTTCTCATGAGTTGGAAACAACTTATAATTTATTTTTTTTAAAGTTTTTTTATTTAGCTTCTCAATAATTTGAAGAGATAAGTAGTTTTTGATTTATAAAAAAAAATTATTTTTTATACAAAATTTTTCTTATATAAAGGTGTAACATCCTTAATTTCTTTATTCAAAATAAATAAATTTATAGCGAATAAATAACAAAAAAAAAAAATTGTTCTTATTCATGGATTTAGGAATTGCACAAAAATAAAACTTACACTTTCTTCTCATGAAAGTTTCATAAAATTCTAAAATGTTTAGAATTTTTAAGGAAATAATATGAAACTTTAAAAGTAATAAATAAAACTTAAATTTATATCTAGCAACTTATTTGGTCTATTAAATGCATACAAATTTAGAGTTTTCATTAAGGACATTTCCAAAATATTCTTTATAACCAAAATTTGCTCAAAGATTTAAGTTCTAAAATCTGACATTGAAATTATTTATAAACTTTGGTCAACACAAAATATAATTAGACAAAACAATACAATTTTTTAAATTATCTCAGTCCTTACAAGACAGTCTTTCTTCCAATACCCTTGGATTATGATTCTAGGATGAGGCAAACATCTTTATCTCTTAACTTTTATTACCTGAAAATATTAGTAAGGGTGAGTATTTTCTGCCCCACCAAATCTCTTATTTAACATAAGCAAAATAATAATATATATATATATAATACTAAAAATATTTTCTAACATGGATTGAATTATCAGTAGCACTCAACTCATCCAATTCACCATCATAAAGGAGCACACATAAGACAATTAATCACTCATATTTATCACTTTCATAACATGCATCTCTCTACAAATCTGCATGTCATAATACATGTATTATACCACATCAATTAATATGTCACGATACATGTGTCCTAATCGTACCTGTTGATATATTACAATATATATATATATATATATATATATATATAGCCCTTCTCCCTTTACAGATTTTGAAAGATAGGATCTCCACTTATTATTTAGGAAAACAAATAACTTTCAAATTTTCAAGTAAACCATTTACAAAAAATATCAATTCTATTCAAAATAAAATCAATCAAATTAATTTTCTGAAAAAAGAAGTTTCTTTTGCCAATATTGAAAGACAATTACAAAATTCTTCACTTCAGAGGAAGATTCAATCCCTTTTAGAAAACATTCAATCTTTCCTTCAAGATATCTGGTATCAGAGCTTGATGGGAAAGTAGGAATATAACCGTTGATTATTTGTAACTATGTTCTTCTAGATTTGGACTTTAAATTTTCTTTATGAAATTTCTGTAATCATAGTTTATAGGCTGGACAGCTGACAGGCCCTTCGGGTGAGACTTGTAATGATCGTCCATGTCTATAACAACGCCACGAACTAATGATTCTGAAATATTGCTTTTGTACAGCTCTTTGTTTATGAAAATCCTTTACTGAAAGTACAACAGTTCTTAGTTCTTTTGAATAGGGTTGTAGCAGTAAGTCTCGTAAGGTTAAAGAGCAGTAAGGCTAATTTGACGATGTTGTATTCAAAAGAAGCCAAGAACATAAGAAGCTGGTAGCTATGGTAAAAGAATTTCAGAATTTGTAAATTTTGAAAAGAAAAAAAAAGTCCACAAATAACCAAATCTAGTTGAAAAAGTTATAAATAATTAACAGATATATTGTTACGGAACCAAATGAAGGTGATGAAAGATCTCAATCTTCTAGGTCTGAAATCCCTAGATCTATTAATCATTATCCTTTCATAAACCTTCAAGGGTTAGACACTTCTTCTAGGATTCCTAGAAATGTTTACCAAGCTTCTGAGAAAGAAGAAGAAAACCAGAGTATCCAATCTCCAACCTACTCTTCGCTTAATGAGTCTTATGATATTATCTCATAAATTCATTATAGATAAAGAAACCCTTAGGAAAGATTTCTACTCTGAGGATTGGAAACCTCAAAGAGAGTGGTTCTTTCAAAATTATAGGGGAAAAGACAGGTCCGATATCCAAGAGAAATTCTATCAATTTCTAAAAAAAGTCAAACAGAACATCCCATTCTTTGATTGGTATCATGCTCATACCATTCATAATAATATTGATTATTCTTGGCAAGAGGATGTTATTAGTACTTCCTTTCCTAATGTTATATCCTGACAGATCAAAGACGGACAAATTGTTCAAAGTGAACTACCTCCCACAACTCAGTATCAACTACCTAACCTGAAAGACAAAAGCGGTAACCCTGTTACTGCTACTCCTTTTAAATCCAAGAACCCTGACGAGTCTATCACTCCTAATGATATCCAAGGCCTTATGGAACAGGCTAATTACACCAATAAGTACCTTCAGGTTCTAGGAGAAAAAATCTCTGTTAATCTTGTCAAACCTAAAGTTGAAGAAATGGATTCTTCATCCTCTCAACCTCAATTAGAGAAACCTCTGTTCAAACCTTTCAAGATTAGTGCCAAAGCTAAGCAGAAAATCTTAGAACTCAGGCAAAAAGAAAAAACCAGAGTGAATGAGGACAACCAAAATGAGTTACTTAGTAAGATTACTAGTCTTCTCACTTCTGTCCCCGACACTCCTCAAAATACTGAAGAGTCTAGTGCCAAACCTAGAACTAGATCTCTTACCAAAACTGTCAATGCCATTTCTAAGACTGATTCAGAACAATATTCTGAAACAAATTCTGTCTTAGCTATCAATCCTATCAATAATTGAAAAAATTCCTCCAAACTTTATTATAATAGAGCCACCGCTCTTGATCTTATTTTAGAAGAAAAACAAGACTTCATTCAAATTTTTAATGCTAATGATATTTATATTTGGAATATTGATGGTTTGTCTGAATATAATATCATTGCCAAACTCCAAAATATGTCGGTTGTCGCCATGGGCTATTTTACTAATCAAAATATGCTTGAAGACACCATTGTTTATATTCTAGTTGCAAGATTTACTGGTCAATTCAAAGGATGGTGGGACAATTAGCTCACTGAAACTGATAGAGAAAACATCCTCTCTGCAGTAAAAATTGATGACAAGGAAAAACCATTGTCAGTGATAATGAGCGTCTTCCTGATGCAGTATATACTTTATTATATACTATATCTCAACATTTTCTTTGAGACCTTTCTCTTTGAAGAGAAAGATCAGGAGAACTCCTTTCTAACCTCAGGTGTGATTCCTTAGAACATTTCAAATGGTATAAAGATACCTTCATGTCTAGAGTTTTAACTAGAGAAGATTGCAACCAAGCCTATTGGAAAGAAAAATATCTGGATGGGCTTCCTAAAGCTTTTAGAGATCTTATTAGAAGCAAACTCCGAAGTCATTCTCCAACTGGAAAAATTAATTATGACAGTTATGACTATGGTCAGCTTACTGCCATTATTATCCATAATGGTATCAAGGTTTGTCAAAAGGATAAACTACAGAAGCAGCTTGCTAAAGAAAAAGCCTTAAGCAAGAAAGAATTAGGATCCTTCTGCGAGTAATTTGGTCTTCCATCTTGCTCCACCAAGAAGAAGAAACAGGTTCCCAAGAAAGAAGCTGTTGAAACTTATAAGAAACCTTACAAACGTAAGTACAATAGGAAACCTCCTTCCAAGAAGCAAGGGAAAAATGTCATCCTCACCAACATTCCTAAGAAACCCAGAACAGGTATAACTTGTTACAACTGTGGTAAACCCGGCCATATCAGTAAATACTGTAGGTTGAAAAAGAAAATCAGCAGCCTTAACCTAGAACCTTCTGTAGAAGACCAAATTAACAATCTCCTTATTGAATCCTCTGATGAAGATTCTGTCCAAGAATCAGATGAGGATGTCAACCAAATCTAAAATGATGCTCAGATTTCTTCTTCTGATAGTGATGACACTCCAGAAATCAATGTTTTGACAAAAGAACAAGATTTTCTTTTTGAAGCAATAAGCTCCATTTCTGATCTTCAAAAGAGAAAAGAATTTTTAAATAAATTCAAAGAAATTTTAGAAACTAAACCCAAATCTAAAGAATATTTTACTACAAACAAGTTTGATATTACGAATATTTTCAAAAGATTAGAAAAGAATTCTAATATTAAACCAACCACTATTCAGGATCTTCAGATTGAGATCAACAATCTCAAGAAAGAGATCAGAGAGATCAAAGAACAACAACAAATTCATCAGGTTATTCTTTCCCAATTAGATAATGAATATGACATTGAGAAAGAAGAACTTCCTGAAGATAATGATTCTGTAAAGGTCGATTCTGGAAATCTGGAAGAAACCTTTATGTGTTTGATCAACAAGGTCAAAATTCAAAAATTTTACATTAATATCAGAATCATTATTGAAATTTTGTTCTTGACACTTTAGCCCTCTTTGACACAGGTGCTGATTCAAATTGTATTTTAGAAGGTTTAATCCCTACAAAGTACTTTGAAAAAACTTCTGAAAAACTCAGCACTGCTAGTGGTTCGAAACTCAAAATTAATTATAAGCTTTCCAAAATTGTGATTGAAAATCAAGAGCTTAAGATTGAAACAAACTTTCTCCTTGTAAAAAATCTGAAAAATGAAGTTATTTTGTGAACTCCTTTTATTAAAGCCTTTTTCCCTTTATAGATTTCGAAAGATGAGATCTCCACTTATCATTTAGGAAAACAAATAACTTTCAAATTTTCAAGTAAACCATTTACAAACAATATCAATTCTATTCAAAATAAAATCAATCAAATTAATTTTCTGAAAGAAGAAGTTTCTTTTGCCAATATTGAAAGATAATTACAAAATCCTTCACTTCAGAGGAAGATTCAATCCCTTTTAGAAACATTCAATCTTTCATATGTTCTGACTTGCCTAGCACATTCTGGAATAGGAAGAAACATATTGTTAGTCTTCCTTATGAATCAGGATTCAAGGATAGTCAAATACCCACCAAAGCTAGGCCTATCCAAATGAATGAAGAACTCCTCCAATATTGTTAGAAAGAGATCAAAGATCTCTTAGACAAAAATCTTATTAGAAAAAGCAAGAGTCATTGGTCTTGTTCTGCCTTTTATGTTAATAAACCTGCAGAAATAGAAAGAGGTACTCCTAGGTTTGTTATCAACCACAAACCTCTTAACCAAGCTCTCCAGTGGATTAGGCATCCTATTCCCAATAAGAAAGACCTTCTTAACAGATTAAACTCTGCTAAGATCTTTTCAAAATTTGATATGAAATCTGGGTTTTGGCAAATCTAAATTTGTGAAAACGATAGGTACAAGACTACCTTCACTGTCCCCTTTGGGCATTACGAATGGAATGTTATGCCTTTCAGCCTAAAAAATGCCCCTTCTGAGTTTCAAAAAATTATGAATGACATTTTCAATTCTTATTCAAAATTTGTCATTGTCTATATTAATGATGTCTTAATCTTTTCCCATTCCATTGATTGACATTTTAAACACATAAATGTTTTTATCAATGTTATCAAACAAAACGGTCTTGCTGTCTCCAAGTCCAAAATAAATATTTTCCAAACCAACGTTAGATTCCTTGGTCATAATATTCATCAAGGAACCATCATCCCTATCAGCAGATCTATTGAATTTGCTGATAAATTTGCTGATAGAATCCTAGATAAAACCCAATTACAAAGGTTTTTGGGATGTCTCAATTATGTAGGTGACTTTATTCCGCACCTTAACAATATTATTAAGCCTTTACATGACAGGCTTAAAAATAATCCTCCTTCTTGGACTGATGTTCATACCAATGTCGTCAAAGAAATAAAAAATAGAGTTAGAAAAATGAATTGTCTCTATCTTCCTATTCCTCAAGCTTTCAAAATTGTTGAAATTGATGCCTTTGACATAAGTTATGGTGGCATTCTCAAACAGAAAATCGAGTCTCATGAGCATATCATTGCATACACTTCAAAACATTGGAATTCTGCACAACAGAATTACTCAACTGTTAAAAAAGAAGTTTTAGCAATTGTTTTATGCGTATCAAAATTTCAATCAGATTTATTAAACCAAAAATTTCTTATTAGTGTAGATTGCAAGTCTGCTAAAGAAATTTTACAAAAAGATGTTAAAAATCTTGCCTCGAAACAAATTTTTGCAAGATGGCAAGCAATTTTAAGTGTTTTTAATTTTGATATTGAATATCTCAAAGGCACCTCCAATTCCCTTCCTGACTACCTTACCCGTGAATTTTTACAAGATAAGTAGAATGCCTAGAAAGGCAGCAACCCCTTCTAGGGGAGGAACAACCAGAGGTGGTAGAGTTAGGCTCGCCTTGACTCTAAACAAAACAAAATCAAAGTCTATCACTACAGACTCTTGTTCCAATTCTTTGGAGTCATCCACTTCGACTGGGTCATCCACCCAGAAAGCCATTCAGATTATAGAGTCATCTACTCAGCAATCTGCGATTCCTAAAAAAGACTCATCCAACAAGGCTGATTCTTCCCAATCAAAAATTGTTAAACAAACCAAAGCAGACTAGGTTTTCCCTGTCAACACTCCTCTAGCCATACAACAATGTAGCCTAAACAGCCTACCAAAGAAATCTTGGGCTGACATTGCCTCAGATGAAGACATGGAAATAGATTTAGCAAACCTAAACACTATTATCCAATCCTTCAGTCAATCACAAAAGACAATAAGTCTCCCTGATAAAACAGAGAAAGCTATTAGCCTTCAAAAGGGTAAATCCTCAAATACCAGTCATTACATGGCAAAAGGAAAATTTTCCACTGTCATCCAAATGGAACCCGAATTTTGGGACAAAAACCTATACAAAGCTATCACCAAAGCATTTCTTCCTGGTTTTCATTTCAGACCATATGCCTTGAATAAAACCAGACAATTCTATGAGTTCATCTTAATAGATTCTGACTCTTTCTCTATTAAACATTACAAGGACCAAAAAGATCTTTCAATAATCACTCATTCAACAATACAGATATTAAAGATTCTGTCACCAAATAATTTTGAAAAAGATCCAAATGCATTCAAAAAGTTCTCCCAACCTTTTGATCCGGTAGGATATAATTACTGGGACTACATTGATGCCTGGACAAGGACTTTCTGGTTTCAGAATAAACTCAATCGACACTCTTGGTTGATCTATTTTAAGAAAAACCAAAATTACAATTTCCCTAATTGGTTCCTACAATGGTGGGACTTCTTTGGACCTTTAGAAGCAATCCTTCCATCACGTGTAAAAGAAGGATTTGAAATATTTAAAACTAGATATGCTCCCAGCAAAATTGGTGCAGATCTTAAATATTTTTCTGCATTTGCTATGGCTTGGGTATTCTCATGGCAGTACAGGTATAGCAAGACAGAAGAAGATGATATTTTACCCATGATTCACAGACATGCTTTTGTGAAATGGTGGAACTAATTCATTGCAGAACATGCCGGACCACAAGGAGTTAATGAATTTTTTGGAAACAATTCAAAACTCTTGAAGCTTGCGAATCCAGCAACTTTTCAATTTCTGAATCAGAAAGCAAAAATTGCCGCCTTCCTATCAGGATGTGATTCTAAAGATAAAATGAAGAAAAACTTAAAAGAAGTTCTGCTTCTTCTAAATCAAGATGAGGCTGAATCTTCTACCAAACAAGAGTCTAATTCCAACAAAGAAGATGACTTTTATCAAAATAAAGATGATTGTTTCGGAATAGACATACAAGAGTTATGACCTATTCTGTAGAAACAGTTCTAGTTACAAACCGGAACTATACAAACAGTGTTTTAAATTTTCTTTATAAGGAGGCCTCGACCATATTGTGAGGTACCCTTTCATTAAGCAATATTAGAGACAGAAACTAGTGAGAAGTGCTCTGAGAATATTTCTTGTAAGCTTTTCTCTAAGTTTATAAATAAAAGTTTGTTGTTTCTTGTTATTTTTCTCTCTTCCCCCTCTTAGCCGGCTCTGTTCGGACTACTTTCGTCCGACTTTCTTCTCTTCTCCCTCCATTAGATCTGTGCCGGTTCTACCGCCGTTCTAGTTTCTTATGTTTTAAATTTACTACTTTAAATTTTTGCACTTTATATTCTGCATTTCATTTAGTAGTCATGCTACTGCCTACTTTCCTTTCAGTCTATTTTATTTCTCCTTGATCCACTTTGGGATATCTGGTATCAGAGCCTGATGAGAAAGTAAGAATATAACTGTTGATTATTTGTAACTATGTTCTTCTGGATCTGGACTTTAAATTTTCTTTATGAAATTTCTGTAATCATGGTTTATAGGCTGGACAGCTGACAGGCCCTTCGGGTGAGACTTGTAATGGTCGTCCCTGTCTGTAACAATGTCACGAACTAATGATTCTGAAATATTACTTTTGTACAACTCTTTGTTTATGAAAATCCTTTATTGGAAGTACAACAGTTCTTAGTTCTTTTGAATAGGACTTTAGCAGTAAGTCCCGTAAGGTTAAAGGGCAGTAAGGCTAATTTGACACTCCAGAAATCAATGTTTTAACAAAAGAACAAGATCTTCTTTTTGAAGTAATAAGCTCCATTTCTGATCTTCAAGAGAGAAAAGAATTTTTAAATAAATTCAAAGAAATTTTAGAAACTAAACCCTAAATATCATTGCCAAACTCCAAAATATGTCAGTTGTCGCCATGGGTTATTTTACTAATATTCCAAATATAAATATCATTAGAATTAAAACTTTGAATAAAGTCTTATTTTTCTTCTAAAATAAGATCAGGAGCGGTGTCTCTATTATAATAAAGTTTGGAGGAATTTTTCCAATTATTGATAGGATTGATAGCTAAGACAAAATCTGTTTCAGAATATTGTTCTGAATCAGTTTTAGAAATGACATTAACAGTTTTGGTAAGAGATCTAGTTCTAGGTTTGGAACTAGACTCTTCAGTATTTTGAGGAGTATCGGAGACAAAAGTGAGAAGACTAGTAATCTTACTAAGTAACTCATTTTGGTTGTCCTCATTCACTCTGGTTTTTTCTTTTTGCCTGAGTTCTAAGATTTTCTGCTTAGCTTTGGCACTAATCTTGAAAGGTTTGAACAGAGGTTTCTCTAATTGAGGTTGAGAGGATGAAGAAGCCATTTCTTCAACTTTAGGTTTGACAGGATTAACAGAGATTTTTTCTCCTAGAACCTGAAGGTACTTATTGGTGTAATTAGCCTGTTCCATAAGGCCTTGGATATCATTAGGAGTGATAGACTCGTCAGGGTTCTTGGATTTAAAAGGAGTAGCAGTAACAGGGTTACCGCTTTTGTCTTTCAGGTTAGGTAGTTGATACTGAGTTGTGGGAGGCAGTTCACTTTGAACAATTTGTCCGTCTTTGATCTGCTAGGATATAACATTAGCAGAGGAAGTACTAATAACATCCTCTTGCCAAGGATAATCGATATTATTATGAATGGTATGAGCATGATACCAATCAAAGAATGGGATGTTCTGTTTGACTTTTTTGAGAAATTGAGAGAATTTCTCTTGGATATCGGACCAGTCTTTTCCTCTATAATTTTGAAAGAACCACTCTCTTTGAGGTTTCCAATCCTCAGAGTAGAAATCTTTCCTAAGGGTTTCTTTATCTATAATGAATTTATGAGATAATGTCATAAGACTCATTAAGGGAATAGTAGGTTGGAGATTGGATACTTTGATTTTCTTCTTCTTTCTCAGAAGCTTGGTAAACATTTCTAGGAATCCTAGAAGAAGTGTCTAACCCTTGAAGGTTTATGGAAGGATCATGATTAATAGATCTAGGAATTTCAGACCTAGAAGATTGAGATCTGTAAGAGAAAGACCTCCTAGCAGAGGCAAAACTAGAACGACCACTATAAGCATTGACTCTAGAAGAGAAGTAGTTTCTCCTATCAAAGGTTATTTCAACTTTCCCAGAATTGTCCTGAGAAATATTTTTGATTTAAGGAGCAAGCCTAGGGACACAAGGCGAAGCCTTATCCAAGACACACTTTTCAGGAAAGGAAACTTCATCCCATTTGATGATTCTAGGAAGAGAGACATTAGCCTTTGTTATATCAGTGATAAATAAAGTAGTCTCACCACGTTGGGGTTTGAGAAGGACTCTAGAGGCACAAGAGTTCATGGCTTTGTACTGAATCCTATAGATTAGAGTTGCGGAAATAGATCCCTCTTTCATGTTTAACCCATGAAAGCAAACATTGAGGAACAGAGAGTCAAGGATATGGTCATCTAGAAGACTCACAATTTTGTTGGGAAAACAATTGAAATAAATTGGTCCTTGGCCAAGACTAGTTTTAACAGTACCTATAAGGGAGTCGTTGAAGTCATTATGGCGAGCATTTCTAAGACACATGAGGATAGCAGCATCTATTCCTATGTCTATGAGAGGTTTAATGGCTACCTGGACACATCCTATGTTGAAGTACTTGTATTTTCGCTTGTGCTCATTGATGGAAGATTTGGACAGGAGATGAAATTCTTCTCCTAGATCTTTTCCTAAAGGAATATTATTTTCAACAGTCTTAATAATGTAATCAAAACTTTTTTTCTTGGAATGTTCTTTAGGAACATATAATGTGTCCTGAGGGATTTCTGGAATGGTCCAGTCATATATATATATATATATATATATATATATATATATCATAATAACATCAACCGATATGTTACAATGCATATATTATAATCATACAACTGTTATACTACTTAATACACATCACACTTTCACATTTATTTCACTTTCATATCCAATACCCCTAGGATCCCTTGAGGACTTCATAGCTTAGATAGCTGTTGGTTAACCCTAGCAACATAGATACACGTGTGCTGTCCTGGCCCCTTTTAGCAAAGGTATAGTTAGGAGACCCATCAGAAATAAGTGTGTGACCTGTGAATGCCTTCACTTTCAACAAATCATTGTGCACTTGTTCACACGAAGCATTCACCACCCTTATTTCCTCAAGATTTTTCAAATCTTCTCCAGACTCTATACTTCTAGTGTATCTCTATAGCTAACTAACTCACCACCAACATTTCTCATTCTTTTCCACACCCTTTTCACAGGGCAACATGTCATAATATGAGTCTTGACCACATAACTCGGTATATTATAATACATATATTATAAGTACACCCTCTGGTCGTACCACAATACCTGTATTATAATCATATCCACTCATATATTTTGACTCTTGTATTATAATCATCTTTCTCACAATTCCACCATCATGTCACGTCAACCAGAAAACTTTTTCTTTATTTTGGAACAGTCAAACACTTGCATCAATAACACATTTTTGTTCATCTGGCATACTTCAACTATCAAACAACATCTATACAATCATATCATTCACCACGAAAATATCATCAACTTAATTCAACCAATCTCAACATACCTCAATCATAAAAAAATATTCATCCAATGCAAAAAATCATCACACAATCAATACAATGTGTCGGAGGTCGGACACCTTCAGACTCAGCCCAATGGTACAATCCATTGTTCACATTTTCTTAGTACTAGTAATAGGTCGTTTATCCTAAAGTTTGATATAATCTATTATTAATAATAAGTCCATCATTCCAAAAACATCAAATGACACATCCTAACTAATTCTAAACATTGTTTGCTTGGTAAAATTGTAATATTCCTCAAAGACAGATTTATTTAAAGCCTTTATTACAAGTTACATTTAGATAGTTATTAAAATAAGTAAGAGTTTTTCCATTTTAAACTACCCAAGAGAGGTTATGGTTTGGGATCAACTCCTCCTTACCTTAGAATGGAGACCTACCACAAAATCAACTGTAGGAATACCTCTTACACGAATTCTTGCCCTAAATATATGGAATAATCCACGAGAAATCAAGATAGATGAAGAAAAGGTAAAAACCAAGAACTCAAAATACTTACCTCCAAATGTTCCAAACATAATTTCAATCTTCGATCTAGGGCACAAATGGCTTAAGAGACAATTTGATCAGTGAAAAAGGTTAGGGATTGAGAGAATCGAATGAGAGAACAAAAAGAGAAAGTGGAAATGCCTTCTCCTTAACCCTAAACTCCTTAAATACACAAAGCGTTGCGACACTCTCGCTACAGACCTCGCTGTAGCGACACCCTCTTTCGCTACAATGAAAATCTCAGAGGAAATTGCACTCTGATTTTTGCAGAATCTTGCTATAGCGAGATTGCACCCAGAAATGCACCATCCACTGTTGCCCTCTCGTTGCAGCGAGGGAACTCTCGCTACAACAAGAACACAACAGTTTCACCCCTCTCTCCCAGTGCCTTATCGCTACAGCGAGAATCCTCTCGCTACAGTGAGAACAGCATAGTTTCATGTTCTTCGTTCAGAGTCTTCTCGCTACAGCGAGAACCCCCTACAATTCACCCTCAGTTTATATTTCCAACTAATTTCAGTCAATCTAAGTCAACACTCACATACATTTATCTATATACACACACATTCACATCACCAACATAAATCAGGACGTACACCCAATTAACAATACACATACTTATATTAATAATCAATTTATTATTATCAAAATTCGAGGTGTTACAACTTTTTCAATCTTTTAGGAATTTTGTCCATGAAATTCACTTACCAATACTCGAATTCTCCTAGAAATTCCTTATGCTCTAGAACTTTATCTGTTCCAACATTTTTATAAAATCTGCTGAGATATCAGATTCCAACCCTTTTTTCTAACTCTCTTCCAACATTATCCATGTCATTTTTCCTCCATGTGAAGAACACATATTCTACCTTTAATTTCAATGAGTTAGTTAACATTGTAGCAAGACTTCGTGTCCTTTACTTAAATGATGTCACTCATCCATTAAAACTTTAGAGAAAGGCATATATTTATTGGGATCTTTTTATTTTTATCTTTTTTAATTAAAATATTAATTATGCTTAATTATTTTTTTTAGAGTCTTTACATCTTAGAGTTAATCACCTTAATTTTTAGCTTATTTTCTTTTTTAAAAATATTTAACTTTAGAATAAAAAGTCTACCACACATTATACTCGTTTTAGACTTATTTGCAATATTAAATTATTCAATTGAAATAATAATTTTGATTGGAAAATTAATAGCTAATATTTGAATTTATTCGCCTATAATTTGCTTCAATTGATGTTCTTCTCTAAATGCTTATTTTAACACTAACTTATAATTTTAGAAATAGGAAAAGAAAAAAAAAAAAAACTCTTCCTGTCTCCTGAATTATTTTAATTAATGTTCATGGATTCCTTCTTTATAATTCGGCTTTATTATTTGACCGTTAGGTGTTTTGCTGCGTTGGTAACCTATACCTAACGTGTTTTAAACTTCCCTGTATATCTCCTTTACGGTTTTGCTTTATTAAGGTTGGTGACCTAACATATATCTTCTTTACAATTTTTTACCTTATTCTTCCTTCGAATGTTTCGTTTACATTTGTGCTTTTTTAATTGACGTTTGTTTTATTTCAAAATCACGGCGGCAACTAGAAATGCTTCTTAATAAACACACATTGTTTTTTTAGACATAATATAATTTTATATTTATATTTAAAAGTAATTTGGTTTTATTATTTATATAAAATTTAAATTTCATTCATTTTTAAAGTATTATTCCTTGGGATAATTTTTAAATTTTAGTTTTTAAATATTTTTTTTAAAATCAAATGTTTTAAAATAAAATGTTGTACTATGGATAACGGTTTTACTCATCACAAATCAAATTAATTACATACCTATGTAATGTTTGAATATTAAAAAGATTAGGACCGTTGACAAAAGGAGTGATGAATGCTTTACCCTG
Organism: Abrus precatorius; assembly: GCF_003935025.1. Classification (NCBI taxonomy): domain Eukaryota; kingdom Viridiplantae; phylum Streptophyta; class Magnoliopsida; order Fabales; family Fabaceae; genus Abrus; species Abrus precatorius. The sequence goes on along the minus strand of NW_020874362.1, from coordinate 3,279,115 downwards.
ACAAAATATTTGAAATAATGAAGAAAAGTGTTAGTATAAATGTGAAATATCTTTTTTTATAATGTTAATATTAGTTATAATTTATTAAAAATTAAAAAATTAAAAGTAAATACTAAATATTTTTAATAAACCTCACATGATTTTATAATTGTAATAAATTTTCTTCGATAAAAAATGATAATTAGTGTTTTAAAATAATTTTTGAAATAATAAAATTATTATAAAATTTAATGTATTTTTGTATATTTTATAATAAATATTTTTTATTTTTTATTTTTTATGACTATACTTAAAATGAATATTAGCAACGCTTTTTAATACATTTTTAGTTATTAACTAAACTTTATTGAAAATTATAAAAAAATTATCTAAATCATATTTTTTTCTATTTTTAGTTTCAAAATTCTTTATACTTTTTTTTTTATGATTTTTAATAAATTTTATAAATAATTAAATATACGTTAGAAAAATAGATTAAAAATTGATTTCCTTCCGCTCATAGAATACGTAAAGCACTAAGTTGTTAAGATATTAGAGAATTATGATTATCACCGCATGCCAGCCTTTGTGAATAAAAAAATAACGGCAAAAGATGATGCATTGCACCAATAATGCCTGATAATATAAAATTATTAGTATAAGATTTTAATAACATTTAATATCACATCATAAAAAATAGACGGTGACTAATTTTATTTTAAATAACAATGACAACGTAACTTTACTAACCTGGCTAGCACTTCAAGCAGAGTAAAGTTCAGATCTGAGCTTGCAAATCGAAAGAAGAAGAGCAACTGGGAGGAATCTACTACAAGATTGCCTATGCTGCGGTTCAATTTTCAAATATTTTAACCGAGATCCTCGTCATAAACTCACTCTCTTCCTTCAACTGAAGAATTCAATTCTGCTCATAAACAAAAGCGCTAATTCAAAGTAAGCTTTGGTGGTTATTTCGAAGGTAAAACAACTCTCTCTTTTCTTTACCATATTATTTTTAGCATATTATGTGAACTTAATTAAAAAATATAAATAAAAATCGTTAAAATAGGAATGAAGTTTACATGATTTTTATGTTTTTTAATTAACAATAAAGATATGTTTGACATTGTTTAAAGACTGTTGTTATATTTTTATCCTTTCAATATAAGATGCTCATCAACAACGTAGACTTTCTAATCCTATGCATAACTTGTTCCTTGTTCCATTCTATAGAGTAAGTACTAATGGGAGAGACCACGCAGTGTGTTGCCCTTGGAACACTATTTCAAGATAGACTGAAGATGATTTTGGAAATAGTGGAAAAGGGTCAAAAGAGCGAAAGCAACAAACAAATACTGAGGTCAACCCTCAAGGATATGACTCCTGTGGTGGAAGAGATCAAGCAATACAATGAACACTTGAATCCACCAAGAGAAGAAATCAACAACCTTATCAAAGAGAAAGATGCAAAGGAAGAGTTTGTGTGCAAAAGCTCTTCCATGAATTGTTGTTGGGAAAAATGTCTCTCTTGCCTTTTGTACGGATTTGCGCACAAGAGGGATGATTCCTTTGCTATTGATGACAAGCAAGCTCTTATGGCAAATGATATTAAAGAGACACTTTGCAAGGTGAGAGAAATTCTTGAGCTTCTTAGTAAAGAGAATTATCAGCAGAAACTTAGTGGTGTTGGAGCACCAATGAAGTGTCCTTTTGGTGTTCCTGAAAATCCAGAATTCACTGTTGGGTTGGATGTACCGTTAAGCAAGTTGAAGATGGAGGTTCTCAACGAAGGTGTATCCATCATTGTGTTGACTGGAGTGGGAGGAATGGGTAAAACAACTTTGGCTACAAAGCTGTGTTGGGATGAACAAGTCAAAGGTAAGTAGTGACTCCTTTTTGCTTCTCTGAGCCTGATGAATGATTTGACTAGTTCTTTTTTTAGAGATTTCAAAATGGCTCATCACTCATTCATAACATCTTCGCATGTTGTCTCTTTCGTATAGAATATTTTGTCATCATTAGTATAAGTTTATATCACCAATATCTTAAGAATAATGTTAGCAACACACATTCTAACACACTTTTTGTAACACTCTCCCTCCCCTCCCCCTCCTCCCCACTATTAGCTAAAATTTATTGAAAACTACAAAAATCATGTGAGTTAGAGAGTGTGTTGCTAGCATTCCTCATATCTTAATATTGAAAGAAGCATAGTAATATAAAGTGGTGCCAGAAAATTATTACAAAGTTGCATATATCCAATGCCATTCTTGTATGCCTTGAAGTTTTATGTGATGTTTAGCGCATGTCTAGTTCAACTTATTTTAATAAAGTAATTGAAGTTTTTAACTAAAAACAATGACCCCACCCCCCTTCCCAAGAAAAAAGAAATTGTTGCCAAACATGTGCAAATTATCCTTTGAGAAGTTAATATGTGAACAAGAGGGTTCATTGTAGTCCAAATATCATCATAAAGACGTATGCTATTCCCTGCAAGAGTAATGCTAGTTGAACACTATTTTAAACACATTCTTCAACAATCAATACACTTCTGGTGATTAGTCAAATTTTTAAAAAGTAAAAGTAATTTTTAAAAAGGAACCAATTTATGAGAGAAGTATTTTGACATTTTAAAAAATAGACTGACTAATTATGAGGAATATGTTGAAGAATGTGTTAAAAACAGTGTGTTGTTAATATTTCTCTCTTTGCAATTGATACTTTAACAAATTAAGGAAGCATTATCTTTTGATCTTTATTTTATTTTATTTTCTATTCATTGTTCATTAACCTTATTGTTGTCTGTAATAATAAATTATTCTGTTGCAATATATGCACACTGTAAAATGAATACCTTTCATAATGCATTCTCAAATGTTGGTACAAGACATCGAATCTGGTGTGTTTACAGATCTTTTTGATTTCTCTAGGTAAATTTGGGGAAAATATTTTATTTGTCACCTTCTCAAAAACGCCCAAGTTGAGGATTATTATTCAAAGACTATTTGAACACTGTGGATATCCTGTGCCTGATTTTCAAAGTGATGAAAATGCATTTAATCAATTGGGACTTTTGCTGAGGCAAATTGGTGGAAGTCCAATGTTGTTGGTCCTGGATGATGTTTGGCCTGGCTCAGAAACCCTTGTTGAGAAGTTTAAAGTCCAGATACCAGATTATAAAGTTTTGGTGACTTCTAGGGTTGCATTTCATAGATTGGGTACCCATTGTATCTTAAAACCACTTGTTCATGAAGATGCAATGACCCTTTTCCATCATTATGCTCTCTTGGAGGAAAGCAGTTCAAGTATACCTGATGAAGACCTTGTCCAAAAGGTGCTTATTCCTATTTTGTGACATAAGAGAGTTATCTATCTTTGTTCTTTTTGTCTGAAGTCAGTTACTTGAAGTAGTTTTTGACTGAAAATCACTTGAAGTAGATTACTTGCTGCTTGGGGTGCTTAAATCATAATAATTTGGTTACTGACTATTTTTGGTTGCACTGAAATGCAGGTTGTGAGAAACTGCAAGGGTTTACCACTTGCCATCAAAGTGATTGGGAGATCACTCAGTCATCATCCTTCTGAGTTGTGGCAAAAGATGGTGGAGGAATTGTCGCAAGGTCATTCTATACTTGATTCTGATATGGAATTACTTACTTGCCTCCAAAGGATCTTGGATCTTTTGGAAGATAATCCCATCAATATCATCAAGGAGTGCTTCATGGACCTTGCGTTGTTTCCTGAAGACCAAAGAATTCCCGTTACAGCTCTCATTGATATGTGGGCAGAGTTGTATAGACTAGATGATGATGGCATAGATGCAATGACCATCATCAACAAATTAAACTCCATGAATCTGGTTAATGTCTTGGTAGCAAGGTACAGTGACTGACTATATTTTCTTCCAGGCCATTTAATCCTAATATATATAACAAATGACGTGAATTTATACTCTGCATAACAAATAATTCAATGACTTGTATGGCTTATGTGAGGAGCATTTGATTCCTGATACAATATTCCAAAATGATCATTATCTCAGAGAGAATTCAAACACCTTGGATTCTGTAACTCTGCATTTATTCTTATGAACTTATTTTAGAGAACAAGTTGAAATTCATAATTATTCTTCTTGATAAAGAGCATTTCCTTTTTGATCCTGTAAAGGAATTTTTCTTAAGGAATTAATGTCTGCTTAGTTACCAGGAAAAATGCTAGTGACACAGACAATTACTACTACAATAACCACTTCATCATCCTTCACGATCTTTTGAGAGAGCTTGCAATTTATCAAAATAATCAGGAACCAATGGAGCAAAGAAAAAGGTTGATTATTGACATAAATGGAAACAAACGAGAGTGGTGGCTTGGGAAGAAGCAGAAAGGTGTGATGGCCGGCATATTTCCAAAATGGCTTGAATGGTGTGTTAAACTGAAGTCCCCACAGGCCCCTGCCCACATACTGTCTATCTCAACTGGTTCGTCATATTTATACCTTCTCTATACTTAAGTATAAAAGATGATAATAAGAATGTCCCAGTAATATGTCATTCAGTACTCTTCCACGACTAACAGCATATTGGCTCTGTTTGCAGATGAAAATTGCACTCCATATTTATCTCATATGCAACCTGCTCAGACTAAGGTTCTTATTTTGAATCTTCAAACTAAGCAGTATTCCTTTCCTGAGTTCATGGAAGAAATGAGTAAACTTAAAGTTCTGATAATCACAAATTACAGTTTCCATCCTTCTGAAATGAACAATTTTGAGCTACTTGGCTCTATACGCAACCTAGAAAGAATCAGATTAGAGCGGATATCTGTTCCTTCCTTTGTCACTTTGAAGAATCTTAAAAAGATATCACTCTACTTGTGTAATCTGAGACAGGCTTTGGAAAATGTTAAGATGCTAATTTCAGAAGCTTTTCCAAATTTAGAAGAATTGAATATTGACTATTGCAAAGATATGGTAGAATTGCCTAAGGGGCTGTGTGATATCACCCCCCTGAAGAAGCTCAGCATTACTAATTGCCACAAGCTTTCTGTACTGCCCCAAGAAATTGGAAAGTTGGAGAATCTGGAACTCCTAAGGCTCAGCTCCTGTACTGGTTTGGAAGGAATACCAGATTCTATTGGAAGGCTTCCAAATCTACGACTTATTGATATCTCAAATTGCATAAACCTTCGTAATTTACCTGAGAACTTTGGCAATCTGTCTAATCTACAAAATCTCTACATGACAAGTTGTACAAAGTGTGAACTACCATTCTCAGTCGCTAGTCTTGAGAATTTGAAAGTCGTGATATGTGATGAAGAGACAGCTGCTTCATGGGAAGCTTTCAAACCTATGCTTCCCAATCTAAAGATAGATGTTCCGGGAGTTGATGTTAACTTGAACTGGCTTCATACGATTTCCTCCTAATGCTAGGTTCATGCAGCCTGTTGTCTTTCTGAGTAATTGATCAAACTAGAAAGAAAAATTAACAGAATACAGTTTTCACATTGGATTATGCTAAAAGGAAACACCCATATTAGTCAATGCTGAAGGGGGTTTGCTATAAGGAACTCTTGAACTAAAAATCCTTTATGAATATCCAAGTCCAAAGAGATTCTCAATTTTTAGATCAAATAGGGTATTGATCCTGTTATATATCCATCGATTGGCTGGAAGAAAACAGCTTGAGTGACATCTCAACGTCTGCAGCATCTAGTGGTATGAAACAACTGGGTGAGGGTTCAAAGGGTTTAAGTCTTGATTCTAGTTGCAATGTTCTTGGTTTTTGTCTTGGAGCCTAAGACCATTGAATTTTAAGGACCAAGGCTTATTTCTTGAAGACTAGAGTATCCCTGATGTTGCACTTGTTGATATGAGGGCAGAACTGTGTAATCAAGATTGTTGATATATAAATATAGTAATTAGGCATGATTGATATGTAATTATAGTAATTAGGCCAGAAAAATAGCATAATTATAGCATGATATCAGAATTACCTTTATTAAGGTAATAATCTATAATTAATGTAGATTATCTTATACATGTATAAATTCAGACCCTTGGGTTGTATGCAATATATAGAAAAACACATTTAAGTATCAAATTCTATATGGTATCAGTTTTTGGTTTCGATCCGACACCTGTTTTCCATTTGCTACAATAACCGTGCCCTTATCTAGCCCTGATCTCTGCTGTTATTAACTTTTTCGGCCATCTAAGGCTGTGATCAGGACGGTTTTCTCTTGGCAACCACCATCGACTATTCACCATTACCACCTGCTGCTGCACGTGCTCTCACGCGCCGCCGCAGTCCTTGCGTGTACGCTTTATGTGTCGCCACATTTCATCTGCATATCTCGTTTTCTCGACATTGGTTATGCTTCAGCGACCTTCTCTACCCTTTTTCCATCTCTGGCGACTTCTATGGTACATTCTTATAGCTTTTTTCCTCTCTTTTTCGTGTTCTTGCAATGTCCACCTCCGAAAGTGCTACTATGACCTTCACCACTGTGCCTTTGATACCCTGTGAGAAACTCCTTGGTGCTCCAAATTATTTCTCTTAGGCAGCGGCTGTTGAACTTTGGTGGTTCCAAGGACAAGGCTGCTCTGACCATCTCACAATACAGGCTAAAGACATTGTTGCGGACAAACGAGACAATTGGAAGCAAGTTGATGCCTCCTTTTGTAGTGTTCTTTAGTTCTCCATTGATGCCAAACTATAACAACAATATCGTCCATTTAAAACCTGCTATGAGGTTTGGAAGAAGGCCAAACGAGTTTATTCCAATAAAGTTCACTGTCTCTATACGGTCATTGCTAACCTTATCTCTATTAAGAAACAGGATATGGATATGCAAAGTTACTTAGGTAAGCTTGACAGCTTGATGACTGAATTTAATGCTCTTATTCCATTTACTAGTGATGCAGAAAAGCATGCCTAACAGCAGAGTGAATTCTTCATGGTGCTTGCTCTTCATGGCCTTCCTCCAGAACTTGACTCTGTTTGCAATCAGGTTCTTTCTAGTCCTATAGTGCTATCATTTGATTCTATCTCTGAGCAACTGCTATGCATGTCCACTCCTTAACCATTTGCGGCAACCCTACTTCCCACTACTCTTCTTGATTCCACTGCACTCTTGCTGAACTCCTTTCCTCCTAACGGTCATAGAAGGGGACATGGTAATACCTATTCTTGTCCGCTTCCTTGCTGTGCCTACTGAAGGCGTTTTGGCCATCTTAAAGCTCAGTGTCGCACCAAGGCTAGAGCCCAGAATCCTAGTGTGAATGTTGCCCCCATGCCATCTCCAGCCCCTACCATACCTTCTCATATTCCTGTGCCTACATTAGAATACTAGGACTATCTCTGATACAGAGCCACCATAAAGTCAAATCCACCTACCACCCCACAGCCTACCCACTTGTTCCCTCTATAGCACAAACAGGTACTCCTATTACCTGTGTTTCCCAGTCTCCATCTCTTGGTCTTTGGGTTCTTGATTCTAGCGCCTCTGATCACATGTCTGGTAATGTTTTCCTTTTCTCACAACTCACTTATCTCGATTCTCTTCCTCCTGTCACTTTAGCTAACAGTTCTTAAACCAACGTCACTAGCATTGGTAATACTAGCCCTATCTCAGGTCTCTCTTTAGAGTTAGTTTTATTTGTTCCAAATTGCCCTTTCAATCTCATTTTCGTCAATAAATGTACTTGTTCGTCCACTTATTCAGTTCTTTTCACTAATAACTCCATTCTTGTGCAGGATCGGACTGTCGAACAAACGATTAGAGTAAGATATGAATCTTGAGGACTGTATTATCTTACTGCACCAGCTCTAATTGCTTGTTCGACTATCGATTCCTCTGTTCTTTTTTATCAACGATTGGGTCATCTGAACCTTCAAAAACTGCAAGTCATGGTTCCAAGCTTACTCAAAGTATCTACCATAGACTGCGAGTGATCACAAATCGTGTTGCTGAATTAAATAATCTTGAATTGGATTTCACATGATAAAAATGAAATTATTAGGGCACAAATAAGAATTGAAATAAGAAAATTAATAAAAAGTAAAAATAGAATAGAGATAGAAAATGACACTACAATCGCAAGATTGATAAGTCAAGAAACGATCGTCACAAGAGTCTTGACTTCTTGATAAGATAAAAAAAAAATTGACTTACACAAAAACTTAGAGTCACACGCTTTCTCAAGAGTGTTCAATCTCAATTTGTATTCAAAACTAATTAAAAGTATGTTTACAAGAGCTTATATATTATGTCTAATGCTTGTAAACCAATACTAACACAAACTCTAATGAACTTTTTGTACTAACAAGCTTAAATTCAAATAAATAAATAAAATAACAAGATTTTATCCTAAATAAAAATACAAAATAAGTAATGACTAATATTAAAATAAATAAACTAAACATAATAATTAAATCTTAATAAAACTTATTAGAGTCCAAATTCTCTAAGCATATGTAATTAACCATCTTGGGCTTTTCTAACTCCAAATTAAGCTCTCTTTCAATTATGACAGTAACAATTTTTTTTAAGTCTCCATTTATTTTCTTTGCCATTATCCTTGTCATTGGTCCTTGAAGTCATTTCAATGTCTTTAAGTCTTTGTCTTCAATGGATCTTCCTTGATTCTCATCAATTCCTCCTTCTTTAAGAGAATTTGTCTTCAAATTTGACTCTTTATTACCTACATCAAAAAGAGATAAATCAAATATATTAAAAGTAACATTAAGCCCATACTTACCTAGAAAGTTTACTTTGTATGCATTATCTTCAATCCTCTCTAAGACTTAGAATAATTCATTCCTTCTTGTTTGAAGCTTTGACTTTCCTTGCACAATAAATCTTTTTTTGCGCATATGTACCCAAACTTAATCTCTAAGTTCAAATTCTACTTTCATTCTTCTCTTGTTGATATACTTTGCTTGTTACTCCACTTTCTTTTCAATTTGATGTTTTATCTTTGTAATTTGAGGTAGGCAGTAAGATACTTCTTTAAGGAAGACATCTTCAAAATCCTGTAGAAGAGAGAAAATACCATTAGGCAAAATATTGTTAATAAAGGAATCCATAAATTTATTATGAGAACTTTCTTTACATAAAAGTAGACACATAGGCTGAGATGCCAACAAAACTTTTCTCACTTCTTTTCCTCTCACAAATAAATTTTCTCTCTTTTCATATTTATTTTTCTCTTCACCTTTCTTTTCACTCTCATATTTTTCACTTGTAAGTGTCTTCACTTTTTTTTTTCTTTTTAAGTTTGCTCTCAAACTCACTCCTTTTCTTTTCATTTCTTCTCTCTTCTTTTTTCTCTTGCTCTCTTCTTAGCTTCATGACTTTTGATCTTCATGTACTTGACTAGGAGTTATGGGCACTAAAGTGATTGTGCACCTTTTATGTACAAACGTAAACTTGTTAGAATGACCATCATGAATAACTTTCTTGTCAAATTGCCAAGGCCTTCCCAAGAGGATATGACTTGCTTTTATAGGCACTACATCACATAAGACTTCATTCTCATACTTGTCAATTGATAAAATAATCAAAACATGTCTATTAACAACTAACTCTCTTTCATCACTCAACCATTATAACTTATAAGGCTTAGGGTGAGAAGTAGTAGTAAGGTTTAATTTTTTCACAAGTCTAACACTAGCCACATTGGTACAACTACCACAATCAATAATAAGAGAACAAATCTTTCGACGTACCAAGCATCTTGAATGAAAAATATTTTCTCTTTGTGTAGTGTCATCCTCTTTCTTCAAATACATTAGCTCTTATCATGACAACTTCCATTTCTTTATAATAGTCATCAACACTTTTTTCACCTTGCCTCAAACCTTGAAGCTTTGTATGAAGCTCTCTATTGTAGTATGTAGGAACAAATCTCCTAAACATTAGGTTTTTCATTTCAATCCATGTATCTACAGGCTCCTCGTCATATCTCCTTCGGTACCTTTGAATTTGATCCCACTACACTAAAGCGTAGTCATAAAACTCTAGAGAAGCCACCTTTACTTTCTTTTCTTCACTATAATCATGGCATGAGAATATTTGCCCTATCTTCAATTCTTACTCTAAGTATGCTTCAACATCATTCCTTCCATGAAACTAAGAATCTTCATTTTAACTCTACTAATTCTCTCATTTGCTCTTGCTCTTACATCTTCTTCTCTCCTCCTCCTTTCATTCCTCCTCTCTCTATTATCTCTCCTTTTATCATACCTCCTTTCTTCATCATCTCTCCTATTTCTTCTTCTTTCTCTTAAAGAATTACTAGAATTTTCATGGGCATGTGGAGAATGATCACGTGCTTCATTTTGTTTCTCAAACATTCTTTCAAATCTTTGTGCAAGTCTTTCAATTTGTGAGGGAGAATTGTTCTCCTTACTTGATCCTCTTTCTTAAGACATTCTACAAAACAATAAAAGTTAATGCAAAAAAAAAAGTTCTATCAACTCGCTAAGTGTTTTCACTCAGTAGATATTCACTCTCATTTTACTCTAAATTAGCTCTTGTGTAAGGATTTCTCTCTTGCCCTTTTTCTCTCAAGTGCTCTCAAGAGTTCTTAAGGAAGTCAACCTCCATTTCACACAATCAACCAAAACCAAGAGATGATCAATCAACGAGAAACAAGTGAAGCTAATAAAAGAAAACTCTATGATAAAATTAAGGAAGCCAACAGACAATAGAAAAAAAAGGACTAAATAAGAAATAAGTACACTCAAGAATAGAATGCAAATAAGATAAAAATAAAGAATTTAAAGATGATTATGTAACGTTAAATAATAATCATTTCTTTTTGGTAGTAAAAAGAAACTGAAGATTGAAAAAAATATATCAAAAACTCACTTTTGTATGTTGCAATTTTTTTTTTTGTAGTATTTCTCTCTCTCTCTCTCTTTAATGAGCATTGCGTGAACAATGTGCGATGAACAGTACCTTTCAATCCAATTCTAACCAAAACTCTTGATAAGATCAAAGAAAATTAGCTTACTAAAGAACTTAAAGTCACATGCTCTCACAAGAGTGTTCAATCTCAATTTGTATTCAAAATTGATTAAAAGTGTGTTTATAAGAGCTTATATTTTATGTCTAATACTTGTAAACCAACACTAACACAAACCTTAATGGGCTTCTTGTACTAATAAATCTAAATTTAAATAAATTAAATAAAATAACAAGACTTTATTCTAAATAAAAACTGAAAATAAGTAATGACTAATATTAAAATAAATAAACTAAACATAATAATTAAATCCTAATGAAACTCATTAGAGTCCAAATTCTCTAAGCATATGTAATTGACCATCTTGGACTTTTCTAACTCCAAATTAAACTCTCTTTCAATTAGGACAACAATAATCTTTTTTAAGTCTCCATTTATTCTCTTTGTCCTTGCCCTTGTCATTGATCCTTGAAGTCCTTCCAATGTCTTGAAGTCTTTCTCTTCAATGGACTTTCCTTGATTCTCATCAGCGAGTTATGTGAATTAGAAAAACATATTCGAGCTTCTTTTTCGAGTTGTGTCAATAACAGAACTGTGTCTCCCTTTTAGTTAGTCCATTCGGATATTTAGGGTTTGAATCGTATTACTTCTACCTTAGGATATCAATATTTTGTCACTTTTATTGACGATTTATCTCGTTGCACTTGGCTATTTCTACTTAAAAGTTATTCTGACGTTTTCTCTGTTTTTTGATCCTCTGCTTTTGAAATACAAATTTAATTTAAAAGTAAAATTAAAATCTTACGAACTGACAATACTCGTGAATACTTGTCTACTACTTTCTAATCTTTCTTGTCTGACTAGGGTATTCTGCATCAGTCCTCCTGTGCCCATACATCACAACAAAATGGTATTGCTGAACGAAAAAATCATCACTTAGTGGAAACAACTCGCACTCTCCTCATCCACTACAAAGTATCACTCCGTTTCTGGGGGGATGCTATTCTTACTGCCTATTTTTTAATCAACTGCATGTCATCTTTTGTCCTTGACAGTCAAGCCTTATTCCATTTTATTTCCTGACCAACCTCTTTACTCTTCTCCTCCTTAGGTTTTTGGGTGTACTTGCTTTGTCCATGACCTTTCTCTAGGACGTGACAAACTCACTGCCAAATCATTCAAATGTCTTTTCTTAGGATACTCTCATCTTCAGAAAGGTTATCGATGCTATTCTCTTGACCTCAGCCATTACCTAGTTTTCGCCAATGTTAGTTTCTTCGAAAGTTATCCCGTCTTCTCCGCTTCCTTTGACATTGCCTCTCACTTAGACATCATTTTGTCAAGTACTACTTCTTCTCCTCCACTTGTTCTTGCTCCTATATCTCTCCTCTTCCACTTCTCACCTATCATAGAAGGCCTCACCTAATTTCTGCACCACTACAATCGGAGCACATTCCTTCCAATTCATCTACTACTCCAACCACCTCTTCGCCTCTAACTTCTACACAGGAACTCCCTATTGCTTTGCGCAAAGGAGTCAGGTCTTCTTGTAATCCTAATCCTATTTATGCTTATCATTTGAATTATAAGAGTATATCTCCTTCCTACTTTGCTTTTGTGTCTTCCTTGCATTCTGTGTCTATCCCACAGACTATAGATGAGGCGTTGTCGATCCCGGCTAGCGGAAGGCAATAGGAGATAAGATAGCTGCCTTACATTCTACTGGCACATGAGACTTTGTTCCTCTCCCTTCGGGTAAGACCATCGTTGGATTTATGCTATTAAGGATGACCCTGATGGAACTATTGACCGCTTAAAGGCCAGATTAGTAGCCAAGGGCTACACCTATATCTTTGGACTCGACTATGGCGATACCTTTTCACTAGTAGCCAAGATTGCCTCTGTTTGTCTCTTCCTCGCTCTTGTTGCCATAGATCAATGGCCCCTTAATTAGTTAGACATCAAAAATGTCTTTCTCCACAGTGAATTACAGGAAGAAGTTTACATGGACCAACCTCCTAGCTTTACTACCCCTGGCCCCTCTACCTTGGTTTGTCGCCTTCAGTGCTCCTTGTATGGCTTAAAGCAATCTCCACGTGCTTGGTTTGGCTGCTTTAGTGCTGTCTTACAACAGTTTGGCATAACTCGATGTGAGGCTGATCATTCTATTTTCTACTCCATTCTTCAGAGCATACCTGTATCTATTTGGTGGTGTATGTGGATGATATTGTCATCACCAGCAGTGATCGCATGGGCATCCAGCGCCTTAAACAACACTTGTCCCTACATTTTTAGACTAAGGATCTCAATCCTCTCAAATATTTCCTTGACATTAAAGTTGTCTAATCCAACCATGGAATTTCTCTCAATTAGCGCAAATATGCCCTTAATCTTCTTACTGAAACTGGCACTCTTGACTGTCGTTCGATTGATTCCCCTATAAAGCCCAATATCAAGCTCCTTCTAAGTCAGGGGGAGCCTTTGAAAGACTCAGAAAGATATCAACGCTTGGTTAGTAAACTCAACTATCTCACCATCACTAGACTAGACATCACTTTTGCCGTAAGTGTAGTCAACCAGTTCTTAAATGCTCCCTGTACCAGCCATTGGGATGTTGTTGTTCGCATTCTCAGATACATCAAATGTGCACCAAGGAAAGGGCTACTTTATCAGAATAAGGGAAACTCTACTATTGTTGGCTACTCTGATGCTGATTGGCCTAGATCACCATCAAATAAACGGTCTACTTCGGCATACTGTATCTTTATTGGGGAGAACTTAATCTCATGGAAAAGCAAAAAGCAGCACATTGTTGCTAGATCCAGCACAGAAGCAGAATATTGTGCTATGGCTGTGACCACGTGTGAACTTACTTGGCTAAAATAATTACTCCTACAACTTAAAGTAGGAGAGGTTGATAAGATGAAGTTAATTTGTGACAATCAAGCTGCACTAGAGCCTCTAATTCAATTTTTTATGAACGAACCAAGCACATAAAAATTGATTTCCATTTTATTAGAGAAAAGATTTTCGCAAAAAAATTGAAACAAGCTTTGTTGGCTCTAATAATCAATTGGCAAATTTGTTTACAAAATCCTTAAAGGGCCTCGAGTGGAATATATTTGTAACAAGTTTGGTGCATATGATTTGTATGCTCTAACTTGAGGGAGAGTGTTGATATGTAAATATAGTAATTAGGCATGATTGATGTGTAATTATAGTAATTAGGTTAGAAAAATAGCATAATTGCAGCATGATATCAGAATTATCTTTATTAAGGTAATAATCTGTAATTAATGTAGATTCTCTTGTACATGTATAAATTCAGATTCTTAGGTCATATGCAATACACCAAAAAACATATTCAAGTATGAGATTCTATAAAGATAATGTCAGTGCAGTAGGAAAATTTTATGAACAGATCAACCTGAACATAGCTGATATTGTGGTCACAAGGTATGGTGGTGGCTCTTAAATAATTTGATGAGTTTTGTGATAATCTTGTAAAGCCTCTTATATTATGTAACAGGAAATAGAGTTGTTAAATTGGTTAGATTTTCTGCACGGCTCTCTATTGTAGTATTGTTAAAGAAGCTCAACATGCTAATTGCCGTAAGCTTTTCTGCACTTGCTGAAGGAATTGGGAAGTTGATCGATTGGAACCACTGAGGCTTAGTTCCTGTAGTGGTTTAATTGTTGCCGGAACCAATCGTAAGCCTTCATAACCACAATTATCTTCACATCTCTGACTGCAGTAAGCCTTAGAGACCTACGAACACGAGCAAGTTCTGCAATATAGAAAAACTCAATGTTTCTGGGGTTACTCGAGATTAAACTTTCGGCCATGATGGGATAGAGAGAACTTTTTAGAATCATTCTTAGGGCCGGAAGTGACTCAGGTTGATTTCAGCCTCAGTCGGCTTCTATAATTTGCATTCGTGACCCTTGGATTTGACAACAAAGTAAAAAGGGAACAAAATAAGAACAATAGAAATGAGAAGGTAATTAAAAGTAGCCTGCGCCACTTGGCTGCATAGCTCTTTCTAATACGAGGGTGCTGCATGTTCCTTTAATATATAGCCATTGAATTGACATAAAAGGCCTACATGACTGATGGGTCACCTACAATAGAGAGTAACCAACTTAAAAATGCCACAGTAGAATTGGCACGTCAACTTTTTAACTTAATGAGTTTCAAAGTTAATTTATAATATACGATAAAATAAAATTGTTATAAGTGCATAAAATAATTTTTTTTGTGAAATTAAAAAAATTGAGTAATAAAATTATAGTTACTTTTTTTTTTCTTGTATGAGTTTCTCAATAATAAATAAATGTTAATAAATTATTAACCAAAATTATAGTAATTGTCAACTAAGAAAAAATTCTCATCTCCCGAGCAAATGAAAAGTTTTTTCTCTTAGCACCTTCATATGACACAATTGAAACAATTCATCGAGTCCAGACTCTAGTTACATATTTCAATTTCAGTAAATAATGGTATCCACCAACATATTCATGGAGAACAATCATATTGAATGTCGTTGGTCCTTCAGGGAGGCCACGGGGAAAGCCCAGGAATCGGTTTGGACCTTGACATGAGCCATAAAAATATAATATACAACGGAAAAAAAAACTAGCAAAAAGAAAAAAAAAATAGTTAAGAAAAAAAAGAGATTGATTATAAAAGTTATCAATCAAAAAGAAAGACTAACGTAAGAAATTAATAAAAACAAAACTATTTAGGGACAGTTAACCGAGAAAGAGCCCAAGAAGACCAAGATGTAACGAAAAACCAATGTATTGTTTGAAATTTCAAAATGTCAAAGTTATATCAACCTAACCTATGTCTTTAAGTAAATTAAATATAATTCTATCGTTGGTTGAGAAAGAAATTGACTCAATTGTTGTACAACAAAAGTAAAGTACTGTCAAGTCGTGTGGTAATTGAGTACAACAACTTTGCCAACCAGTCTTCGATAGCATGGAATATCATCGTACAAAAGACCTTCATCTGATATAATTTGATATTAGAATCAAAATGAGTACTAATAGATTTACAACCTAAAACATCAAATTCTTTAACAAATCAACACAATATTGACGTTGGCATAAGGAAATCTCTTTAGCTGAATGAGCAACTTTGAGACCCAAAAAATATTTTAGAGGATCAAGATCTTTGATTCCAAATTTTTTGTGAAGAGTAGTCTTAACAAAAGGGATCTCTTCAATATTACTTCTAATCAAGAATATGTCATCAACATAACTCGTTAGAATCGTAATTGATTGCTTGTAAAATTTTACGAATAAGGAATGATCATATATAGATTGAGGGTACCCAAAGAAATAAGTAAATTAGAGTAGAAAGTCATTTATATCATCTTTTACTGGTGTGTTTAAGGCTGTAAAGAGATTTCAACAATTTGCAAACTTATGTGTGTAGATTGCTAGGGACTAATGTCAATGAAAAAAAAACATTATTTACATCCAATCGATGGATATGCAAATTATTCTTAGAACCAAGAGTAAGAACAAGTCTAATTGTAGTAATTATAGTCACTATTGAAAAAGTATTAAAGTAGTCAACATTCTTTGCTTGAGTATACCTTTTTGCTACCAATCTTCTCATGTAATGCGCAATTGGTACCAGTCTTCTCATGTAACGCTCAATCGTACTAATTGCTTTTCTTTTGATTTTGTAAATTCACTTACTACCAATAAGAGTAACATGAGATGGTCTATCAATCAAAATCCAAGTTTTGTTTGTATCTTAAGCTTTTAATTCATTCTTCATAACTTCAACCCAATTAGGATATCTGCAAACTTCTACATATGTTTCAAGTTTAGAATTAGATGAAAGTGATAAAGCATAAGCATACACTATGCCAAAATAGAGATCTGAGAGCGGTTTCATTTTGAATTAGAGAGCGTTTAAAACTGTTCTAAAATCTTGCGCTATCTGATGTATTATATTTAAGAAAGCTGTTAAAGAACTGCTATCAGATGTTAAGATTAGAGAGCGGTTCTGCCTGGAACTGCTCTCCAAAGTATAGGTGTAACATTTGAGAGCAGTTCTGTGTGGAACCGCTCTCCAAAGTATAAATTTAAACCGCAAAATTTGAAATTGATTTCTTTGTGAGTTTTCTGTTGTAAAATAAAAATTTGTTATTACGTTTAAATCAAAATTTAGAATTAATTTCTTTGTGAGTTTTCTTCATTTTTATCACAAATCAAAATTGAATCTTGAGTTTATATATTTGGTGTTAACCAAGCAGTCCACATCTGCATGAACGAAACACAAGTAAGCAAAGAAAAAAGAGAACAAATTAATAGGATAATTTTTAACATTAATAGAGAGAAAAAGAAAGAAAGAGAGAATAAAGAAATACATACAGATGTGAAAAAAAACTAATTTGTTAGCAAGAGAAGATGAAGAGAGCAGACTAACAGAGAAGATGAAGAAAACATAAGAGAGCAGAGAAGAAACTTACAGTGAAAGAGACCAACTTTATTAGCTATGAAGAAGAAATGCGTAGAGCATGTTCATTTTATAAATGACTTTAATAACATTAGAGAGCGATTCTTTATTAACCGCTTTCCAAGAATGAGATTAGAGAGCGGTTCTTTATTAACTGGTCTCTAATGTGTGACTTTAGAGAGCGGTTAATAGAGAACCGCTCTCTAAATATATAATTATAAAGCGATTTTTATTAACCGCTATCTAAGTTATCGCTTCAAAAGTTCATTTCTGGCGTAGTGATAATGTGAAGATTAAGTGTGATATGTGTTGTATTGGAGTTGCAATAATAGTCAATGAGGTGTTTTGGCTTGTGTTTTATCTGAGATGATCTTCAAAGGGCAAGGGCCGACAAAGAATGGGATTGTGATGCTGCATGAGAATTTGTGATTGAAGGTTTAGTGTTAGGATCATATAAAGTGTTGTCATGATTACGCATTGCAGAATCCAAGTATTGTCAAATTTGTCGAGTGACACCATTTTGCATAACTTCATAAGGAAATATGAGCTCATAAAATTCAACATGGCAAACAACAATCTCCTTAATGGATAAATCATAAGTAATATATCCTTTTATTCCTAGTTTATAACCAAGGAATACACATTTACACGCTCGAAGAGCAAACCTAGACCCATTTAGTCCAGAGGTAGACATGTAGCATAATTAGCCAAATATCTTAAGTTTGTTAAGGTATGACAATTTATCATGTAATAGTTGACAAGGTGATTTGGCATGCATCAAATGTGAGGGAACTCGATTTATTAGATAAACAAAAGAAGTAATAATATAACTCCAAAAAGTGAGAGGAAACTTAGACTGTATAAGCAATGCTCGAGCTATATTAAGAAAGAATTGATGTTTGCATTCAACACATCCATTCTGTCGAGGAGTTTCAACAAAACTTATTTGATGTTGAATTCCTTTGTTGAGATAATATTGGGGTATAATGAATTCTTACCCAATGTCATTCTTATAGTTTTGATTAAGTTACCTTTTAACCAAAGCAACAAACTGTCAAAAATGAAGTTGAACTTTAGACTTACCTTTTAGTAATACAATCCAAGTAAAAGGATTGTAATCATCTACAATTGTTAAAAACAAATCTATGATTATGTAAAGAATTCCCACGAAATAGACCCCAAATATCCATATGCATTGATTCAAAAACTTAAGATGCTCTACTAAGATT
This sequence comes from Abrus precatorius, assembly GCF_003935025.1. NCBI lineage: Eukaryota > Viridiplantae > Streptophyta > Magnoliopsida > Fabales > Fabaceae > Abrus > Abrus precatorius. The sequence goes on along the minus strand of NW_020874362.1, from coordinate 3,260,460 downwards.
AGGATGAAATGGAAGCTTCTTTTGTTTAGCAAAATGACATATGTCACAAATTGTATCTTAATTTATTTCAATTGAAGGAAAATCCTTAAAAAGCATAGCAAGCCTATTAGTAGAGACATGACCAAAACAAAAAGGCCATAAGGCACTCTTAGGAAGAGAAATAAAACTATTAATGAGATGTACATTGGAAAATTTATCATAAACACTAGAATCAAACTCTTGGTAATATAATCCATTATGTAGTTCACCCAAACCAATCGTCTTCATATTATAGTCCTCTATTGAATAAGAATCACCTCTAAAGATTAAATTGCATTATGCATATTGAGTCAACTTAAGAATTGAAACTAAGTTCAAGAATAAACAATACATTTTCCAATATCAATTTTTTTGTTATGGGTATAGTGCCACTTAAGTATGTAGTAATAGTACTTTCATTTGGTAATTTTATATAAACATAATTAACTTTTTTGTATTGGCGAAATCTGTAATAAAGAAAATTTTGTTTAAATGCATAATGTTCTTCTTAAAGTTTTACAAGTTGAATCTTGTCTCCCTATGAAAATTGTTCCCTCAAATCTTTTCAAACTTGTGAGGCTACATCAACAAAAACAAAGCTCTAAGCTATTGAAGGGGTAATTGAACTCACTAATCAAGAATGAATCAAATTATTGCATTTCTCACAAACTTTATAACTTGGACTAAATTTCTCTAGAATATGAATGGTACCATCCAAGAATTTGAACCTATTCTTAAAATTCAACGGTCATTTCATGGATTTTTTCCATGCATGATAATTGTTGCATATGAGGACCAGATTTACAAGAATACTTGTTGGATTTTCATTCGGATGACATAATGTGGATATGACTAGTTTTGCGATGGATTAGAAATTAGATTCTAATTTTGTGCATCATGATTTTGACTTGAATTCCCTCAAGCCATTGAAAAAGATTTGCACAATAGAGAATCAACAGGTCTCTAATAATATAACAGAATTTAGAACAATAGAGGAAGAAGAATAAATTCCTCTTATAAATCTTGATATTATTAAAAAATTGAAAAAGTGATACCATTCTGTTAATTTATAATTGAAAATATCTTTTTATACACTGTTTATTCTTTAGTATTAATATATTTTTAACTAATTTTATATTTCTTGACAAATTATTTACCCAAAAGAAATAAATTTTTGAACCCGTTGTATGTTTACTAAGTGACTCACTTGAGATTCTGACTTTGGTGATCTTGGTTTACACATTACGCCTAAATAGGAATATATAATTATTTTTAATATATAGTTATTACTATTTAAGTGTAAAACATATTAGGAATATAATTGATAATTGAAGAATGACTAATGATGATGTTCTTTGATGCATTTGCTTTTGACTGATTTGTAATTTTAGACAAGAAATAATTGATTTATATGCTAGAATTTTCATGGATTTTTACAAGTTGTTATTGTTAAAATGAGACTATTTATATTAGTTCGTGGAGATTTTTGTATTAGGTGGAAAGTTGAAAATGGATAGAGTTATTGGATAATGCACTATGTTGAGAGAATTTGTCTGTCTAAATGGAACAAATTTTTAAGTTTAATGTGTGCTCATGAATTAACCTACTTGAAATATTAATTTGGATAAATGAAAACCCAAAGGGTTATGTACTATTTTACTAACCCCAATTTGATTAGTTTATTTGATTCTTGGACTACATCTTGTCTAATGATATATTTTGATGCATTTGTGTTTTGTCTTATCAATGAATTTCTTTTTTTTTTATATGGATAATTGTTTTGCTTTCTTTTATTTATTAGAGAATGCATTGGATTGAGAAATTTGTCTGCTCAAAGAAAATAAATTTATGAGCTTAATGTGCATTTATAGATTAACTTACAAAACGAGAATGTGTTATCTTACTAGCCTCACTTTAATAGCTTTCTTACTTTTTCTATAGATAGATCTTGTCTTGTAATATATTTTGATGCATTCATGTTTTGCCTTGACAATGATTTTTTTTTATGAACAATTTTTTTGCATATATTGAAATTCTTATTGAATAAACAATGACAAATGGAAGCAAGATCTAGAATTATAACACCCTAATTTTCATTTGCATTTTTCTTATTTTTAAAATGAAAGAGTTTTCTTTAAAAGAAGAAGAAGAAAAAGAAGAAAAAGAAAAAGAAGAAGAAGAAAAAGAAAAGAATATTCCTTTTGGTCAAGAGAATATTTGTTTTAGCTCAAGCGAATTTTTTTTGCTCAAGTGAGAATAGATCAGATTTTCTCAATTGTATTCTCGCTCAAGTGAAAATTCACGAAAAAAATGGGTAGCTCTCTACCCTGTCTTCGCTTGAGCAAAAATACTCTCACTCAAGCGAAAATATCAGCAAAAAAGTAGTAATTTTTGTCTAATTTTCTTGCTCAAGCGAGAATGGCCTCGCTTAAGCAAGAATTCATGAGTTTTAAAGGGCATTTAAGAGATTTTCATTTTAAAACTTGTATTATGAGCCCAAGGAACCTCTCACTCACTTCTTTCTCTATTCTTCCACTTCCTCTCTTTTGAGAAACCCCTCCCAAACTCCAAACTACTTATGAATCCGAGCCCGAATTCCTTTCCTCTCAATTCTAAGTATGTTCCTTGGAGCTCAATCTTTCAATCTCATTCTATTTTTCTCTGCTTTCTCCTTTCTCAAAGTGCTATACCTTGTAATATATAGGAAAAACTTAGTCTTTCAACAACATCTCCTTCAAAACATTGCACTTTCCTCTAAATCCTGAGGAGATCTTGGTCTTAGAAACACCAGTTATCATCCCTTTGGTTATAAGAGACTCATTTCCATGTAAAGGGAGTTAATCCCAAACCCTAACTCTTTTTTGGCATTTTGGTTCGAAAATACTAAGTTTTTCATTGGGACTCTAGAATACTAAGGTTTTCTTAAAAATCTAATGTGTAAGAATAGAGGGTTTGACATGAAAACCCTATGCTTATTTTTAGAACACTCTAAATACAATTTGTAACAAAAGCTTTGAACAAAACTACTTCAAGAAATATTATAATTTTACTAGTAAACTTTATTCATAGGTAATTTAAGATTTACACATTTGATATTTTTGAAATAATAGATATAATTTGAATATTAAACTTTAGAATAAATGATTGTGTTGGTATTGAGAAATCGTGTGCATTGAAATTGTAAGATTGGACTGAATTCAGAGGTGTCTGACCTTCGACACATTGTATTAATCTATGTGATGTGAAATTATTTGATAACCTTCTGTGTTAAATGAATATGATGCTATAAATATGAATGTTTTTTTATGACTAATGTATGTTAAAATGAGTGAAATTATGTTATTGATGAAAAGTGTTATATTGTTCTCAAATGAATAAAGAATTTTATGCATAAAAGTAAATGATATGACATGATGAAGGTTTTATGAGAGATGTTATTATAATATGTGAGTAAAATAGATTAAAGGATGTTATTATGATACAGGTATTGTGGTACATCGAAAGATGTACTCATAATACATGTATTGTAATACATTAAGTTATATGATCAAGATTCATGTAATATGACACATTGATCTATGAGAAGGATATGAAAAAGAATGAAAATGATTTGAGAAATACTGAGAATAAGTATAGACAGTCACAGAGATACGTTGAAGGTATGGAAGACGGAGGCGATTGTAAAGATTTGGGGGAAATGATGGTGGTGGGTGCTTTTTCATGATTGCGCAAAATTAACGAAAATAAAGCACACTCATTTCCTGACCTACACCCTTGACTACACTTTTTCTAAAAAGAGCCAGGTCGGCCATGTGTGTATCCGTGTTGCTGCGGCTAACCAGTAGGAATGACAATGGGTAAGGTATGGGTAGGGTACTATAGTACCCATCTCCATACCCGTGTTTTAAAAAAATATTCATACCTAGCCTCATACTCGTGTGGGTATGAACATTAATCCTCGTACTCATACCCTCTAGGTACCCACATACTCATACTCGTACCTATTACCTGTGCTTGTTTAAGAAAAAATAGTTTAAATAAAAATATGCTTATATAACTTCACATAAGTATTATAATAATATAAAAATTCACTACTTAGTTGTCGAATAAGGTATAAGCATAGATAAAAAATAAATATTCAAATATTACAAGTGCTAAATATATCTTAATACAACAATTTTCTAACCTAAAATTCTTAGAAACCATAAGCGAAATTAAACACTTAAGTAATTTGTTGGTGATAATCCTGTCTTGTGTGAGATCTAACCAAACAACAACAACAAAGCGACAACAAGAAATATCTGCACAATGAGTAGCCTTTCGTATGGAATCACTTAGTACTTCTTCTGGCGATATTAACAACTAACTCTAATGAATAACGGTTCATGGTTGCTGCAATAGATTTGAATGAGGCAAACATTGAGAATGAGAGTAGGGTTAGGGCAGAGAAGTTCAAATATTAAACTACAACAAGAAGTTGACACATAACACAATTTTTTAAAAACTTTTGAATATGAAATTGTAAGAAAAATAATGAATTTAATTAAAATAATATAATATAATTAATAATATATATATATATATATATTAATACTGGTATTTTAACTCATATACTACACGTATTTTGTCAAAAATACAAATTTTTGAAAAATTATTTTAATGAATTAAATATTTACTGTATATAAATTTAAAAAAAAAGAATTTGAATAAAAGATAAATAGTCACAATAAAATTTTATAATAAAAAATATACTTTTTATCCAAAAAAATTAACAAATAAGAATAATAATTTTTATATTTTATATCTTTTAAAAAATTTCTTTGAATATAAATAAATGGTAAGAAAAATATTATTTAGATTCAATATATTATAGTTGTGTTTGTAATACACTTGTTGCATAGAAAAATATAATTTTAAATTAAAATATAAAAATAAAATTTAAATATTATCAATAAATAATAATCTTACGGTAATAGTAGTTGACTGCAAAATTTATAAAATATTTATAATATGTTTATTAATTATCATTTACTTTATGATTTAAATATCAATATGATTTTATTAATAAAAATATTTGTGTAAAAAATATTTTATATGTGTCATATATAAATAATTTTTAAAAAAGTAGTCAATCTCATATCGACTATGTAATAATTAATTGTATTAGCTTAGTTAAATTATATAAAATAGTAAATAAATTTTTCTATTAAAAATATGAACTAAAATAATTTTTTTGGTGTACTTTATTATTGAATATATTTTTATATTAATCTTATATAACTTCACATAAATAATATAATAGTACAAAAATTCAATACATAGTTGTAGAATAAAATTTAAACATAAATCAAAATTTATATAAGTAACACAATTAATATATATATATATGCAGGTATGAGGTAGGGTGGGTACTTAGATACCCAGACCCGCACCCATCCCCATTAAAATTTGCGAGTATTCACTTATACCCATACTCGAATTCATGTAGTAGATAAATACCCTATCCATTGTGAGTAAATTTTGTGGGTACCCATCAAATCCTTTACTCATTGTCATCCCTACTAGCCAGCAGCTATCTATGCTACGAAGTCCTTAAGGGATCTCAGGGGAAATGAATATAAAAGTGTATTGAATGTGAAAGTATAATGAATATGAAGTTGCATAGAAATTGTATGATTATAATATATGCATTGTAACATATCGATTGATGTTGTTATAATATGTGTTGTAATACATCGACAGATGCGATTAGAACACATGTATTGTGACATATTGATTGATGTAGTATAATACATGCATTATGATACAAATTATTGCAAAAATGTATATCATAAATAATTGCAAAGATGATTGATTTGTTGGGTGTGTGTGCTCTACTGTGACAATGATTTATATGCTCTAAATGCTATTGTTAATTCAATACATATATATTAAATAATATTTTTAGTATTGCATTTATATATATATATATATATATATATATATATATATACATATATATACCTTTCTTCTATCAAATAAGAGATTTGGTGAGCCGGGAGATACTCACCCTAATATTTTTTTAGGTAATGAAAGTGAAAAGATAAATGTGGGTGGTTCGTCCTAGATTTATAATCCAGTGATTTTGTGAAAGAAGACTGCCCTGTAGGGTTTATAATATTTTGAAAAATTATAACTTTTTATTAGATTTACATTTTAAGTTGACAAAGTTCCGCAAATACTTTAAATGCTAATCTTAGAATTTTAAAATACTTTGATAAATTTTGTTATAATTAATAATTTTTGAAGTGTCAATGATTATGTTTCAGAATTATATGCATGCATTCTAAACGAGATAATTTGCTAGACAAAAATTTAAATTTTGTTTGTCACTTTAAAGTCTCAAAATTATTCCTTTCAAAAGTTTTAAATACTTTAGAATCTTATAAAATTTTCATAAAAGGAATGTAAGTTTTCCTTCTATTCAATTTTTAAATCTATAAAATAGAATAAAATCCTTCTATTTTCCCCTTTTGCTATAAAAATTTATTTATTTTTAAATAAGAAAATTAGAATGTTACAAGAATAGGGGACTTCTTATCTTGATTTAATTTTGCTTTTGATAGGTAAAGTCTAATTGTTATCAAGAGGATTATCTTGAGACATCTTTTGAGTGACATTTTAAAGAATGAGACTAACAAAAAAGAAAAGAAAATAGTAGGGTCCATCAATGCCAAAGTGTTTGGAGTTTGATGTGGCAGATCCTATTATGTTATTCAATAAGACTAATGTTTTATTGCCTAAGACTACTACTTTACCCTTGCCTATTCCTGTTATTGGCATTCCAACAATTGTTCTAGTTAAGATTAAGGTTTAAACTATTCCATATAAGAATAAAAATCAATTGATAATGCAGTTGTCCATCTTTGATCCTTTTATTATGGTGGAGATTGCACAACCTATTTAGCTAATTGAATAGATTCTATTGAAAAGATCAATAAGAGAGAGGCAATTTGTTATTGGTGATGAATTTATAATCTACCTCATTGGGGATGCATATGACATTAGAGATATTATTGATATGAAGAACTATCGAAAAGATGTATCTTGCTCACAATATGAAATATGGAAGTGTACGGTGTCAGACTGGTGTAATTATATATTTATTTTTATGCCGATTGATTAGAGTTGCGTAGACTTGAACTATGTGAATTAGTTATGTGTTGGAATATAAAGGTTATGTAATTGCCGAATAAGGAGCAGTGCAGTTACTGTGCTGTATGAAGATGTTGATTGAATGCAAAGTGCAGTGTGAGATGAAGAATAATTATTAAGTGTACTATATGTAGAATAATTTAGAAAATATGGTTAATAGTTGGTAGTATTTCCCTCAGGAGAGAAATTTAGAATCTGGGTGCAGGGTATATTGCTTAAGCGAGAGCAGATAGGATTGCCTCAGCTGTAACCTCGCCCAGGCGAGAAGGAATATGCTCAGGCGAGAGGTGACCATGCTCAAGCGAGAGGTGCTCGCTCAAGTGAGAAGTTGAAAGAGTAATAGGTAGCTCTCTGGATGCAATCTCATCCAAACAAGAATGATGCCCGCTTAAGCAAGATGTAGCTTACTCAAGCGACGTGTTGCTCGCTCAAGCAAGAATAGCAGAAATCTGAAAGATTTCACTGTTTAGTTTTCTTACCTGGGCGAGGGTGATCTCGCCCAAGAGAGAGCAGATCTTGCTCAAGTGAAGATTAGCTCACTTAAGCAAAGCGCGCGGGTTGGAAGGGTATTTAAGGGGCCTAAGCCCCCAGAAACTTCATTTTTCTCACCAGACTACTTCTCTCTCTCATTTTCTCTTTGTTCTCTCCCCTATTACTCTTAGAGAAAACTTTCCTGAAGCCAAATTTCTCTCCAATCAAAGCGAGATCTTTTATCTTATCGAGATCTAGGTGAGTTCTCAGAACTTAGTTTTCAGTCTTTACTCATTTTTCTTCTCTCTTTCTTAAGTGACTTATACCATGTCGTTTTGAGTAGATCTCAGCCATTTGAATCGTATTCCATACCTAAACGCTTAATTTATCCCTTCAGGACTCACTAGAAGTTTGATTTGAGGAAAACTCATTTTCAAGTAAGGGGAGCTTATCTGAGTTAGTTTATTTGTATAGTAAATATAAAGCTATTTATGAACTTGATTCTTATATAGCCGAGAAATAAGTTGTTGGATGGCCAGATTTTAGAATAAGACCCGTAATAGTGTAGCTGAGCCGATTTCTCCATTGCCTGATGAATACTTAGAATGCTGTAAAGGAAAGTGATATGTTGAAATATGGTGATATATGTGATGGGAACATTGAAGTATGTTGAAAAGTTTTATTTAAGTTGTGAGCTGTTTAGTTAATTTGAAATGCTTAATAAATTATGTGAGCTACTTAATTTTTATTGTGTAAATGCACAATGCTGTATTCTGAGACTGTGAATATATATATATATATATATATATATATATATATATATAATGTTGAAGCTGGCTGAAAATATATACAATGCTGAATTACTGAAATTGAACATAGAATTAATTATGCCTTATTATAGTGATCTCACTATATTGCATCACATTCATTATCATTATTCTAGAGCAGATTAGGATGCTGAGTTGTGTTGTGTCTGGATCCATATACCGGGATGGTTCGCTCCTATACTGGAAAACAGTTCCTCTGGAATACTTAGGCTATGAAACCAGATAGAAATTGAATCATTGCATTTGCATTAGTTGGGCTAAACATGTTGCATCAATTGATTGAAGCTGTTGTGCTAAATGCTGTGAAATATATTAGTTGTTTAAACATTTTACATATTTATATTCTATATTATGATCGTTAATTATATAAGCTCACCCTTGCAATTTTGTTGTGTTTGTATGTGTGCTGCGATAATCGTACGATGGTACATGAGCAGAGGGGTACAGCTAATGTGTCTACTTCTCAACCTGGAAGGTCTGGCTGAGAGACGATGAAGTTGACATATTGAGGAATTATAAAGTCAATTCTTTTTGTCAGTATAGAGTGTATAAATAGATCTAGAATGTTTTACTATATGTTGCAAGGAATGTAATTATTATTCGAAGTATTTGTATTTTGAACCCCCTTGCTGAATAGCGCTGTAAATGTATAAATTTATGTAAATTTTGGTATTGTATAAAAATGTTCTTAAGGCTTATTATTTTGTTAAATTAGATGTTGAAGTTTAATTTCTTTAAAAATTTTGACTATTTTACTTATGTAAATATTATCTCACAAATGTGCAAGTGAATTAGGAATGAGAATTCAGGATGTCATTGATTATTTATAAAAAGGGGTTGTGACATGCGATGAATTAAAAAATGAAGTCTATGTTAGTAAATGGTGTATTAGAGCTTGCTAAATTGCTTGAAATTGTAAGGTAATTGGTTTTAAATGTAACTTCAAGATAAGAAAAGGACTCAAAGGGTAAAATGAGGGTTTGAAAGTCATATTAGTGGTGAAGGAATTCAAATAAAAGGATGACATTGATTTTAATTAGACTTTTTCACTTATTTTAATACATGATTCTTTCAAGATTATTATGGCACTAATTGCTTACTTTGATTTGAAGATATACCAAATGGATGTGAAAATTATTTTTCTAAATGATGAGTTGAGTGAAACAATATACATGTAGTAGCTTAAGGGTTTCCATGTTGATGGTAGTAAGGATCTAGTTTGTAAACTCAAAAGATCGATTTATGACTTAAAATAGACTTCTAGATAGTGTTACCTAAAATTCGATGAAGTGGTGACTTGTATGAGGTTTAAAAAGAATAAAGTTAATCATTGTATATATCTCAAGGTTAATGGGAGCAAATTTGTCTTCTTTGTACTTTACGTGGATGATATATTGTTTAGCTTCTAATAACCTTGGCATGTTGCATGAAGCAAAATAGATGCTAACTAGATTTTTTGACATAAAGGATCTTAGTGAAGCTTTCTTTGTGTTAAGGATTGTGATTCATAAAGATAGATCGTGTCATACACTTGAGTTATCTTAAAATGTTTACATTGATAAAGTCTTAGATATGTTTAATATGTAAAATTGAAAAATTCGAAGATGTTCCAATTGCCAAATGTGATAAGTTCAACAGAAATTATTATCTTAAGAATGAGACTAAACAAGCAAAAATGATTATGAAAATTACGTTTCTCTTTATCCCACCAAAATTGCTTTAGTTGTTTTTTTAATGATTGCAAATTAGTTCTGGTTACTGACTGTCTTGTATTCCTCTCTAGTCTCTATCTCTACATTTGGTCTTCCTAAGAATTCACGCCTTAATTAATTCTCAAAATTAACTCTCCAAGTTTCCATCTTTTAGGATATTTTTTATAATTCTATCTATAATTCTCATTCAATTATGGATGATTTTTTAACCTTCCATAATTTTTTTCATCCTCTCTAAAATATAATTGTCAATCTAAATCTTTCAACCTCCCCTTCTAATTCAATCAATTAACAGGATGAAGAAAATTTTTTCCATCCTTGAATTATTCTCGATGAAATTATTAATTCAATTGTTTTCACAATCAAAGTTTCTAATTTATTTATGTCAAACGGCTAAATTTTTCCCCTATTATATATCAGTACTCATTCAGCCATTCTCAACCATTCTTCGTATCAAAAATTAAACTTGTTTGTTGAAGAGGAAAAAATACAAATCGGTCTATACTTTTATTAACGATTTATCTTCTTCAACATTTAGAAATATCAATTCAGGTATTTTTTTTATTTTTACTCTTTTTAAAAAAAATTATATTACACCAAGTTTTGAATTTTGAAATAAACTACTGTTTATTATTTTCATTCTGAAGGTTGAATATTTCAATTCCAATACGACTATGACTATATTAATTATTAATTATAAGCTAATTACAAGTTTTTGTTATTTTTGGTAAATTGGAATTAACAGATTATAAGTCAATAGATGGTTTTTATTTTTTAGTACTAATCTGTGATAGTTTTTAACAGAGAATAATTACTCTTTTTTTTAAGGTTAAACTTTGTTATAGAGATAATTGACAATGACATGGAATTTTGTTGATTGAAATAACAAGTTGTTTCAGTCCTTTTTATTTCATTTACTTTTCCGTAGTTTTAAATTATGATTCGAATAAAAAAATTTGAATCTGGATGTGAAAAGCATAAGAAAAAAAAAGGATGAATTATTAATTCAATTTTAAAGAGGAGCTCAAGATAATATTTTATTTTTAAAAATTAGGGATTGATAAATTTTTTGGTAAGTGCACCAAATGGTTGAAGTAATAAATTAGATTATTGTCCACAGGGAATAATGCTAAGTACCAACCCACAAGAATGACACTAGTTAGGTCACCAAAAAGATTAATAAACATGACGAAAATTAACTAAGTGCAGAATTATAAATAAAATAAAATTAAAAGTGCTGAAATTAAATTTTATGAATGAACATAATGAGAGACTAAAACTGGGAATGAAAACCAAAATAATAGTAGAATTTAAATGTTTTAATTACTGGAAGTGGGACTAAAAAAATAATTAAAAGGCAGGCTCAGTTTGGAATCGCTTATCCCTTTCCCTTTGCATACAAATATATGTATAACTCAAATTATAACTTCATTTAATGGTTAGATTTTCTAAAATACCCAACCTCAATTCCTTGGTAATTGATTCTAAAATGAAATTAGTGTTCTAATTCCTTAGATAGAACTAAAATCATTCAGCATTAAGATTTAAACCCATTGACCACATCATTATAAATTTCTATTCCTAAACAATTCACAATGAACAAATTAATCCCTTTCTAAGAAAGTTTACTACTTTCCAGCAATAAACTTATTTTCCTCAACCTCATTCACGTAGAACAAAGAAGCATTAAGTTCATAATCAAATATTAGATTAAAGCTTACATCTTGAGCTATATTCAATGTTAGTTCAATTCAAAGGGTAAAGGTATAGGTTCATCCTTACTCAATCCTAAGATATTTAGCTAGACATAATGAAAGTAAATAATATAAAACTGAGATATATTACAGAAACAACATCTATGTTCACAAAAACACTTACAATAAATAGATGGAAGGAAAAAGTTATTGTTCCATTACATAAACCAAAGAAAATGGAAAGGAAATGCAAGTTCCTATGAGAATCCTCTATCAAAGTTGTAAAGAAATTTCCCTAGCTAACATATTCTCCGTAAATAGTACGAAAAACCTAAATTTTTGTGCTCTGGAATCGTGAAAGACAAAAAAAATAAAAGATGCTTCTTTTAAAAAAAAATTCACTTTTATATGCTCAGTCAGCATCGTATCTCCACAATCAAAAATCCGTGTCCCCACAATTGAGTCCTGCAGCACTTAACTTCTGCTCTTTAGTCCATTTGCCAATTTTCTTCTTCTAATATCTTCAAAATTCAAATGCCAGCAATCAAAATATGCATGATTTCTCAATTTTTCAGCAATACAACATTCTATTGAATTTTTCAATTAATTGCATTAACTTATAATTTAAATTCAATGAAATATGCCAAAAATATTTAATTTTCTAGATGAGTTAATGATTCATTAGGGACATAGGGATCCAATTTTCACGATTAAAACAGGACCTTCAAAAAGTTTAAGACAACCCTAGTTTATTTCTGTGTCTATCATTTGTTTTTATCTAATTTCTTCTTATTTCATCTTTAGTTTTCTCTATACATATTTACTTTTAAAATTTAGGCATGAGAATTGTGAACTCTTTTTCTGTGAGTCTTATGAAGTTTATATATGCCTTTACTTCATTGTTAAATATTAATTTTACTAACAACTTCTGCTCATTTTTATAAGGTATATAAATAAATATGTGTGAAAAGCCTTAACAAGAAAAAATGAAAGTAATTTAAATTGGAAAATCCTAAAGAAGTGTCATGAATGTTCACAAGGTGAGACATGAGAGAGACAAAGAGAGGTAATGCTGTGGTTAACAGATGGTTCTTGTTTGTAGTAATGAGGTAATGTTGTTTAGCTAGGAAATAACATCATTGTAACCTTACAAGACTTGGCCTCAGGGAGATTTATGACCCTTTGCTGGTTATGCTCTGAGCCTGTGTTGTGTTCTTGTTTCTTAGTTTTAGTTGTTTAGATGTTATATGAACATACATCAATATATAATGAGTATATGTGACAAGTTTCCTTAATACCTAATTTTACTCTTAGTTTTATATTTAAGATTTAATACAACATCCTTTGTTGCATTAAATCTTGAATTGTCCAAAAACAAAAAAATAAAATAAAATTTGAATTTTTTAAGTTGAATAGTTTAGAAACAAACTTTTTTATTGAACAGTTATCAATTATTATATAACTTTTGTATAATATACTGGATAAAATTTTGGTTCCTTACACTTTGCTTTATCTCTATATGCATGATTGATTTGGTAGATGATACTAAGTTCAATTATGTACATAAAAACTAATGTAAAATATTATCAAAATTTCATTGTGTGTTTCATACAAAATTCAACAAAATAATTTGACAATAGTTTGATGAAAAAGTTTACTCTTAAAGAGAATAGGAACATACTATATGAAAGAAAGATCAAAAGTTATAAAATATTGAATGACAAATTTTTTATTCAATTCTCTTTTTTATATAGTTAGGAATTATAGTTGGATAAATGCAAGACACATAAGTAATGAATATGAAAATTAGGTGAAAGATTTTTTGTAATTTGCTAACAAAAATAAGCCTAATAATAAAAGAAAATTTTATTATTCTTATATAAACTATTTGAATGAAAAACAGTTGAACGTGAAGAAAATAAAATAAGACATTTTAGAATATATTTTATAAGAACTAGACAAAATGGACATAGCACAGTGAATTAATAGATATGTCTAACATTTTGTTATCTAATATTTAACTATAGCACTAACTTTAGTGATATTTGATAGAATTAAAATATAGCGATCTTTATATAAATATTGTTATAACTATGCATACTACTATCATACTAAAATTATTTATGACATTCATGTTATTATTTATATAACGTTTTAATGATTAGTCAATATAACATATCATTACCCTTATATATATATCTTAATATATTATATTTATGATATGTAAGATTTGATAAATAATTTATTCATATATTAGTTTCAATATATTATATTATTATAATGTTAATACTTGACTTTAGATATTTTAAAAATAATATTAAATAAGATTTTACTATTAAGTTATTTATTTAATACTATACAAAATTATATTTACTATTTTAAAAATATTATTATATTCATTTTAAACATAATAAGTCTGAAATGTTTTAATTTTATTAAAATAAATAACCATACTTATAACATAAAAGCTTTTGTAATCTTTTAATATTTTAAGTTAGTAAAAATTTTAAATGCAATACTCTAAAATTACAAGAAATAAGATGACACCTGACATCATTAAAATACTTAAATCCTTATATTTATTATATTTATTTATATTTTTTTATTCATCATATTTTATATGAAATATAAAATTAATTATTAATATATTATATTTTTCTTATCTATCTTCATTTTTATCCATTATTTTATTTAGTAAAACAACTGTATATTTCTTATATGGTTGTTTAATATGTGGTCTAACCGTAATTAACTTTAGTGACAATAGTTTCATAATGCTATTTATTGACCAATGTTATGCAATGTGCATGAAATTGTTATATTATTGATTCGTAAGATATCATTAATTAATTATTAAAAATAAAAATTTAAAATTATTAAATATACTAATTATGAATTATGAATGTAATCACTGTATTTAATTAATTATGCAAAAGTTTTTTAATATTTTTTACCCTTGTTTTATAAATAATTTGATAACATTATTTTATCTTTTTTTGTTCAATTTATAATTATATATAAATTGGTTACCCTCCAAAGCATTTTGAAAATAGTCCGCACGCTCATATTTATCTGATTGGTTAGCTTGACTTTGGTATAAAAAACTTTAACATTTGAGACTGAGTTTTTGGGGGAAAAAAAAAGAATTGAAAGGATAAAGCATGTTTGTTTGATTTTTTTAAAAGAGTCTTTTCTAAAATAAAAAAATACTTATTTTTTATTTTTAAATATGCAAATAAATATTAAGGGTATGTTTGATTGTATTAGAATTTATTTTTAAAAACAGAAACAGTAATAAAATATGATAAAATATGTCGTCAACAAAATTGAAGGCAAATGAAATTTGGACTAAATCAAACATATGTGAGAGGTATTTCGCAAGCTAACAAATGTCACAATTAATTGTTATAACTATTAATTTTATGATTAAGTTTGTATAAATATTTATGTATTTAAGTAGCAACTGATTCTAATTTTTAATATAAATTAAATAAACAAATAATCTAAAATAATTTGTTTAACTATAATTGTATAGATAAAAGAAAAACACTTGTTTACAGATCAGCCGAAAGTACCTCACACCTCAAATGAGACCAGACTAAATTAAAAAAATTGAAATTTCGAAATTGTGCTTAATCCAGGCAGGCACTCATACGTCTACCCATAAACATCAGCGAACAGCTTTTGGAAGATTGTGGTAAAGACATTATTCGATTGAATCATGAAGCACGTATTTGACGGGGAGTTATTAGAATGGAAAATGTTTTTTATAACATGCTCATGAGATATTTATATCTATTGAATGATAAAATGAGAAACAAATAAAACAAAATAAAATATGTTATTGTAGGTAAAATAATGAAAATGGGATTTTATAAAATTATAACACTAAGTCAAATTTTAAGCTTATTTATTGAAAATATTATATTTTTTATCGTAGAAATTGCCACATTCAATATCCTAGAAGTGGAGAGGTTAGGCTTTGTTTGTAATTGATAGCATTATTTTTCTCTTGAATGAAAGAGGTGAACCCCATTGGTATGACCATATCAATGTTTAAAGAAAATAAAAATGCACGAAATGACCAAGAAACACGGGAAAGTGCAATTTCCACAAAACCACAAACCCGTGTTACACTTCAGAGTTGGCCAACAGCCATATGCTTCACAGATTCATCATGTAGTAGTGTTGGGTTAACATCATTTTGTAGAAATGCACGCATCATGACTAACTGGATTCATATGACACGTTTGAAGGCTTTTTAAAATGTTGACTGTGTTTGAACACGTTACAGCTATAGGATCTGTTCTCCGATGTTTGAATATAATTTTGTAATTTGAATACTCATTGTAAAAGATATGATTAATCTGTATATAGTGAGATAGCATTTCAATAAAATGATGCCAAGCCAACATACTACAAATTCATGTATACCTTCTACAGGGTTCGTGCTTTTCATCTCCACACTGTTCATCAATGGCCTCTCCAACCATGCATGCATCAAAACCAAAATGCCTTTCTCTTTCAAATTCATATATCAACTCTCACGCATGCCGTTCGATCGTATTATGTGTGGGTTAAAATTGAGTAACCTTAGACTATTCAATATTTTAAAACACTATAAATTAATTTAAACTATTTGCATTAAAAAGTGTAAAATTCATTTTTTAATTATAAAACAAACAAACCCTAAAAAATTAATAAATAATATTTTTTATTACAAAAATATAATATTTAATTTTATTAATCCATTGAATTTTATAATAATTTTAATAAAAATTTATTATATATGAATTCTTACGTTAAATCCTTTTGTTTTATAGCTTTATATATATAGCTCATACCATATTCTGACAATGCTCATTTTAAGTTATTACTTTATTTATGCCACAGCTTATTTAATACTTTAATTATCGATGATATCTTACCTTTTTTAACATTTTCACACATTATTAATTTAAACTTATTGTTCAATATATAACATAAAATTGCATAATATAAGAGAATACAAAATAGATAAATGTCGAACTAATGAAATTACAATAATTAACGTGTAACTTATAACACGATAAAAAAAACACAACTCAATGTGATATTTTTACAAATATCTATTTGTACATATAAGTTACATAGATTTATATATAAAATTATATATAGTAATAAGTTTAGATCAGTTTTGTTTGAACTAATTTTTAAAATTAAATTAGAAAACTAACCTAGCTAAAAAGTTTAATTTTTCACTTTTTTTTTTTAAATTTTTGAAGAACAATTATTGGAACAATTTATAAATATGGAGATTCTTTTAAATTGAATGGTGCCACATTTTGTGATGCACTTTGTTAAGAAAGCATTAGAGTGTGTTTGCAGGAGAGATTTCAAGTGAATAATTCATTCCTTAAAAGAAATTATAATTTTATAAATTAAAAACTATTTTTGGATATTAAATTTTAAAGAATTTAAAAATTTAGAAGTTTTAGTGGGAATCTTTAATAAACTAAAATTAAGGAATTCTAAATCCTAATAAAGAGTGAAAATTTTAAATTTATTTTTTCATTTATTATTTGTTCCTTTCATATTTTTATTTAGTTGTGGTTAATTTTATATTTTTAAATTAATGAGTTTAGTAATTTAATTATGTAATTTTGAAAATTTTAATTACCTCGTCTACATACAAACCTTAGAGTGGGTGGATAAACTATTTTATTTTATTTTATTTATTGGACGAAAAACCACATAACATTCAAAGAGAAATAGAAAATTAAGCAGGACAGAGCAAAGCCAAAAAAAGTGGTCAATGAATAAGAATGTTCGTAATACATGAAGGCAAGATAAGATAAGACTTGTTCTATATTTTGAAACTGTCCATTGAAACACAATCAATAGCTCCTAAATTTTGTCCATACATTTAAGTATAGGTATGAATAACTGTTAATCAATCTAATCTTAAAGAGCATGCTTCCCCTTTAAATGAATAATTAAAAAAAAAAAGTTATTTCGTTGCTACCCATAATTACAACTTATATGGGCATCATTTCTTTTTATACTTTGCTTCTTTTTCACGAAATTGCCTATTTCTAAAGAAATATGCACTTGATTTTTTTTCCACGTAAGGAATGTATATGAAATCTGTTCCTACTTTGCGTCGAAGAGCAAAATGGAAATGCACGATCTTTCGTCTCTTTTTCTTTTTACTATTATTTTATCTCTTTCGTAAAAATCGCATACGTTGTATTTTAACTACTTTGTACAATCTTTTAATATTATAATTTATTTAATCTCTTCGTCACGGTAAAGCACTAATAATAAAAGCAGAAATTACCAAGAAAATAAGAGAAAATGTGAACACGTAAGGTACGTATTAGATTAATTAGCAAGGAAAATCACAGCCAGTACAGGAAATCTTCTGTATCTATAAATGTCTGTTTTTGCAGCTCAAAAGTTCCAATCTTTCAATTGGAGATCCCAAACTACAACTGAGTTTTTTCATACATCGATTCAAAACTCTACAGTGTTCGATCATAATCCATTGCAGCTCTCATTAGTCATTACCAAGAAGAAGAACAAGTAACAGAAATCCGTATCTAGCACTGCTCTTTATTTCAAAGGTATAGTGGTATATGACTGTTGCATTTTTTTCTCCAAAAAGAATATATATTTTTTAACTTTATTCTCAATATATACTTATATTCTTGCTACAATTCCCAAAATTTTCTATTGCATTCATGAAAAATGGCTCTTCTTCTTGCACTGACAATTTTTGAATGTCATGTGTTTATGAGTTGATGCCAGGAAGTTTAGTTTTTAATTCTAACGGGCTTCTAACATCTTTTTTATTCTTTTCAATTTGCTGGAATATAATGTTAGTCTTGTTTTTCACGGTTCAACTTTCTAACATGATTTAGTAAATTAAACATTTTTTAAATATAATTTATATAGTAATATATTTAATCATAAATACTGTATTAAGATATAAAAGATAAAACTTATTTACGGTATAAATAGCCTAATTTATGATAAAGTGAAGTTAAAACTATAGTCTATATTTGAAACTATTTTTCTTAGTTCTTGCATAAAAAAAATTATAATTTAGTTTTTACATAAAATAATGTTTATAAATCAGTGATAGTATGTAATGTACATAGACTACAATGTAATTTTTCCCCCCTTTTTTTCATGTGGAAACCATTATGAAAAGTAAGTTATTTTGTTTAGAATGAAAATAAAAATAGATTCGATGATAAGAATTAAATTTAATACGATTATATTTTCAACAAACAGTAGAAACTAATGCATAAACATTTTGGTGAATTAGAAGAAACAAAGGCATATCAATTTAAGAAAATTATTATTTTCAGTATATTTAATTTGAGTTCACTTTATCAGGAAGAGTTGGTCTAATAGGTGTTATAATCTCCCCAACATTGTTAGTGTTCAACTTTGTTTTAAGCAAGATTATCTCCCATAAAATACTTGTAAAAAGCTAAAAGCAAATTTGAATCTTCATTCTTAAGATTAAGGACTTCCTAATGCAATACAATGTGCCATGCAACTCCAGAATACAGGATAAAGGTTTCACCAATTTTATTAATGGAAAAAACCTGAATCTCTTTTCATGTTCTATACTTTCAGTTAATTAGAGGTCCTCAAGTAGCAATGTTTAGTTTCTGTCTTTCATAACTCGCTCCTTGTTTGATTAAATATTGAAAGGACGTGGAAGGTTGGTTATTCATGGAAGAGACCGCACAACTAGTTGCCCTTCCAACACTATTTCAAGAGAGATTGAAAATGATATTGGAAATAATGAAAAAAAGTCAGAAGAACGAAAGCAACAAGCAAATCCTAAGGTCAACCCTCAAGAATATGACTTCTGTGATTCAAGAGATCAAGCAATACAATGAAGACTTGAATCCACCCCGAGAAGAAATAAGGACTCTTATTGAAGAAAATGAAGCAGAAGAAAGGGAAGAGCTTGTGTGCAAATGTTCCTCCAATAATGCTTGGTGGGAAAAGTGTTTCCAATGGCTTCCATTCTATAAGAACACACTTTGGCATGACACAAATGTTTCTTTAGCTACTGATGACAAGCAAGATCTTACGACAAAGGATATTAAAGAGACAATTTATAAAGTCAGAGAAATTCTTGAGCTTCTCAGTGAAGAGAATTTTGAGCAGAAATTTAATGCTATTGGAGCACCAATCATGCATGCTTTTGGTGTTCCTGAAAATCCAAAATTCACTGTTGGGTTGGATGTACCATTGAGCAAGTTGAAGATAAAGGTTCTCAATGAAGGTGTGTCCATCATTGTGTTGACCGGTTTGGGAGGATCAGGAAAAACCACTTTGGCTACGAAGCTTTGTTGGGATGAACAAGTCAAAAGTAAGTAGTGGTAACTCCTTTTTGGTTCTCTGATGCTTCATAAATGAGCTAATTAGTTTTTATTTTTTTATAATAGATTAATTCATATAGCAATAGAAAGAAGTAAAACAAAAGTTTATTTAAAATTTGGAAAACATCAATGGTATTCAAGTATAAATGGAAGTTTTATGGAGCAATAGATGAAAATAAATGGAAGCTTCATTTTGTAGAACGTTAAGTATATTGCATAATTTTAGTGCAAAGTTAAATAAATACCTGGTATATTGTGCATTGTACATGACACCAAATGCTCTGCACTTATTATTCTCTTTGGTTTCACTAGGAAAATTCAAGGAAAATATTTTATTTGTCACCTTCTCAAAAATGCCCAAGTTGAAGATTATTGTAGAGAGACTATTTGAGCATTATGGATATCAAGTGCCTAAGTTTCAAAGCGATGAAGATGCATTTAATCAACTGGGACTTTTGATAAGGAAAATTGATGGAAGTCCAATGTTGTTGGTTCTGGATGATGTTTGGCCAGACTCAGAAGCCCTCATTGAGAAATTTAAGTTCCATATATCAGATTCTAAAATATTGGTGAGTTCAAGGGTTGCATTTCCTAGATTTGGCACTCCGTTTATCTTACAATCTCTTGTTCATGAAGACTCAATAACCCTCTTCCGTCACTTCGCTCTCTCGGAAAGTAAGAGTTCATTTTTTCCTAATGATGATCTTGTGCAAAAGGTGCTTGTTCTTACTTCTTGACATTATCTACAGTACTAATTCATTTCTAATCACAAGATTGTGCATGAACATTTGGATTATTTAAAAATAAATTACCTTTGAATAAACCCCAGAAAATGATAATATGGTATAATACTTGCGGCTTGGGCTCCTAAATCATAACAAACTCTATTTATTTGCATTAAAATGCAGGTTGTTAGAAATTGCAAGGGCTTACCGCTTGCAATTAAAGTGATTGGTAAATCACTAAGTCATAGACCTTATGAATTATGGCAAAAGATGGTGGAGGAATTGTCACAGGGTCATTCTATACTTGATTCTAACACTGAATTGCTCACTTCCCTCCAAAAGATTTTTGATGTCTTAGAAGATAATCCCATCATCAAGGAGTGCTTCATGGACTTCGCATTATTTCCTGAAGACCAAAGAATTCCTGTAACTGCTCTCATTGATATGTGGGAAGAGTTGTATGGACTAGATAATGATGGCATACAAGCATTGGCCATCATCAACAAATTAGATTCCATGAATCTAGCTGATGTCTTAGTAGCAAGGTACGTATCCACTGACTACTTATATATTCTTCTTTTACACTTATTCTAATATACTCTGTTGAGCAAATAGTTGAATAGCTAGTATAGTTCATGGGAGAGGCAATTGATTCAATATACAATATTCCAAAAGGACTATTTAACTTCAGAATTTAAACTTATTTCATATTCACATTAGCAGATAAAG
This sequence comes from Abrus precatorius, assembly GCF_003935025.1. Taxonomy (NCBI): domain Eukaryota; kingdom Viridiplantae; phylum Streptophyta; class Magnoliopsida; order Fabales; family Fabaceae; genus Abrus; species Abrus precatorius. The sequence goes on along the minus strand of NW_020874362.1, from coordinate 3,238,703 downwards.
CACGTATTTTCAATCTTATGAGTTAATTTTTCTTCACAAGGAAATAATTTCTACTAATTTACCAGGAAAAATGCAAGTGACATAGACAGTTACAACTACAATAATCATTTCATCATCCTTCACGATATTCTACGAGACCTCGCAATTCATCAAAGTACCCGGAAACAAATTGACCAAAGAGAAAGAATGATTATTGATACCAATGCAAATAAACAAGAATGGTGGCCTGGGGAGAAGCAGCAAGGCATGATTACCAGCATGTTGTCAAATATTTTTAGATGGCACGTTAATCTGAAAATCCAACAGATTCCTTCTCGCACATTGTCTATATCAACAGGTTAGTTATATCTTTCTATAAAGTATATACATTTAATAACATGGTAAAAATGCTAATAAGAAAGTCACTATGATATGTCATTCCTTCCTACCACAATTGACACAAATGGGTTGTTTTGCAGATGAAACTTGCACTAAATATTGGTCCCACATGCAACAAGCTCAAACTAAGGTTTTGATTTTAAACCTTCGCACTAATCACTACACCTTTCCAAAATTCTTGGAAGGAATGAGTCAACTAAAAGTTCTAATAGTCACAAACTATTGTTTCCATCCTTCTGAAATAAACAATTTTGATCTACTTGGCTATTTATCCAATCTAAACAGTATTAGATTGGAGAGGATTTCTATTCCTTCCTTTGTCACATTGAAGAATCTTAAAAAATTGTCCCTCTACTTGTGTGACACAAAACAGGCTTTTGAAAATGGAAACTTTCTAATTTAAGATTCATTTCCAAATCTAGTAAATTTGAATATTGACTATTGCAAAGATATGGTAGGATTGCCTAAGGGGCTGTGTGATATCAAACCCCTGAAGAAGCTCAGTATTACTAATTGCCACAAACTTTCTACACTACCCCAAGAAATTGGAAAATTGGAGAATTTGGAACTACTAAGGCTCAGTTCTTGTACTGATTTGGGAGGGTTACCAGATTCTATTCGAAGGCTTTCAAATCTAAAACATATTGACATCTCAAACTGCATTAGCCTTCCTAATTTGCCAGAGGAGTTTGGTAATCTATGTAATCTAAGAAATATATACATGACAAGTTGTACAAAGTGTGAATTGCCATTCTCAGTCATCAATCTTAAGAATTTAAAGGTGGTGACATGCGATGAGGAGACGGCTGCTTCATGGGAAGCTTTCAAACATATGTTTCCCAATCTAAAGATAGATGTTCCTCAAGTTGATGTTAACTTAAATTGGCTTCAAGCAATTCACCCTTAATACCTGTTCCATGCATTACTTGTCATTATGTTAGCAAGTTGTGGTTGATCACGTTGGAAAACAAAGAGAACAGCACAATGGATTATGGTAGCCGAAATTGTTATTGTTTAGAGTGACTAGCCTCCATATAATGTAAAGTGTTAATGTTTGTGAATGATCACTCTATCTTGTTCAGTGTTAAATGTTTGAGTGCACCTTTGTGTATGTCGCCTTCATATTATGTTCCTTTTTCGTATGTGCTTAAGAAATTATGAAAGTTGTTTTTTTCATATGTTTTGATCTTCTATATGCTTCAGTTGTTATATGAGAATGTTAAGATAAAACGAGTTTTAACCTTTTGATCAACAGCTTTAGATACTAAATCAAGTACTAAATATTACTATTGGTATCAATGTTAGGCATATACGGATGAACAAATCATTATTCCTGGATGCTAATTGGCCCAATTAGAAATACCGTTAATTTATTTGTACAACAATTTTAATCATCATGTTATTGGATCCAAACGAAAAACCAAGGAAATTTACTAGTGAAATTTTGCATGACTATCTAAAAGGATTTTAAGTAGCGAATTAAATCTTGGTAAATTCAAACATTGTACCTAGAATCAACAAGGTGTAAATATTTCCTGCATGTTTGGTTTTATGTCTAAATATCTATAGATCCACGTCTCCTTCAAAACTACTAACTGTAACTTCTGTGTGGCATCCCATTTATAAGTCTTCAATAAAAGTGTGAAAATAGAACAAGATAAAAAATAGAGCTGTGATTTAATAACAGCATTGTGCGCACTGTTGATTTCATGGACTGTAAAGGGCCCTCTTCCAAATTGTTAATAATCTACCACTATTACATATTTGTGAGTTATAAATTTCAAAAGTGAAGTATTTTGAGAATTTATCTTCTCAGATTCGATGTTTCATAACTATTTTTTTTAGGTGAAACATATTATCTCTTCATTTACATTAAAAAGGTAACTCATTCTCCAAAGTGAGAATATATAAATTTATTAATTTTAACATTATGTTATTATATACAATGATTTATTTTTAATATAAAATAATAAAATGTAATTATTAATTATTTAAAATTTCAGTACTTATCTACAAGAGCTTGTTTGTTAATATAGAATAACAAATTTTAAAAACATGTTAGCTCTTAGTCTAGAATTTTAAAATTGAAAAAAATAATTGTTATGAATAGCTATAATAGATGTATTAGGATTAGGGTCTATATTAGTATTTTAATAATGGGTTTGGCCTAGTAGGGTTACATATGTATTCTTATAAATATAAGGGTCTCTATACATTCTAGAGCACCCAATTACAGCACACTAATTTATCTCTCTCTCTATAGTCTCTCTCTTAATTCTACATAGTATCAAAAGCTTCTTAGGGTTCCTCCTTCGCTGTCACCATTGCCACTACCACACAAAAAAAATAGCAACTTCAAAAAAGGCCATCCATGGCTGCTGTGGAGATAAAAAAAAATTCCAGTGACCAGAATATGCAATAATTCGACATTTATAGTTTAAGTGCAACATTTCTTTCTAGCCATTGAGACGAAATCCAGGCAATTCCATCACTATTTATGGATATAAAATGTCTGAATGTGATAGCCAGGATGTGTAAGATGCGCAGCACAAGGGGGCTGTTACGAAGATTGTATCTCTGTTCAAATTTACCGATGTTAAGTTGGATGGAGATAGTATGAACTATATGGAGTGGAAGTATTTGGTTGAGATTAGTCTGAGTAGAATGGGAAAGCATAATCATTTGACTGAAACAGCACCTGTCAATCCTAAGGATGTTCACATGGACAATACGCAACAAAAAGATCCTCGCATTGCTAGTAAACTCTGTTGATAGGTAAATACAAGCAATTATTACGCATTGCAAAATCGTGAAGGAGTTGTGGGACTTCTTGCAGTTTATTTTTGAAAAATCTGATAATTTGAATAAATTGTATGCTCTCTTACAGAACATTTATCTACCCAAACAAAATAAGTGGAAGCTAATGGACTATCTTTTGGAGTTTAAGAAATATACTGAGGAGATACAATCTCTTTTAGCCTACAAAACTATTGACGAGATGATAGCGCAATACAAGAAACTCATGGCTTTGAGTTGGCTCTCCAGACTTGATCCAGGATATAAGGTAGTTCGGTCTCAGATTCTGTCAATTAAGTAGGTTGATAATCTTACCAACGTCTTCTTCAAAGTTATGCAATCTTCCTTCGAGGAACTCGAAAGCGCTATAAAAAATGAGTCTCCTGACCACTCTGCCTTGAGAGCCCAATACGATCATCGTGGTGGTCCGTGGTGATAGAGGTAGTCGTGGCTGTGGGTAGTGGAGGTCTTGGTATTGTACAGTACTACAACTGTGGTGAATTTGGCCATTATTGGAATTAGTGCACTCATCCTTCACAGAATCAGTCATTTTTTCACTCATAAGGTAATTCTCGCTTTGCTAACTTAATGTCTCAGCCTGATATAACTACTCAGGAGAATGAAGGATGTACTGTGCATATAAGTGATGAGAAATTTATTCAGTATACTTAGTTTCAGATTTCCCAACAGCCATCTACATCCTCTATGGCCACTTTTGTCTAAAAAGGTAATCCTACTGCATGTCTTTTCTCTTCTTCCAAACGCTGGGTCATTGATTCTGGTGTTATTGACCATCTAACTGGGGATTCAGGTATCCTTTCCTCTTTTTGTCTACCCAGTTCTCATTCTTCTATAACACTCGCTAATGTTCTAGTGTCCATATTAAGGGCAGCGAGTGTACCACTACAGTTTTAACCTTACCTTTATCTTCTGTTTTATATTTGCCTCAATTCTTCTTAAATCTGTTATCCATCAGCTAAATCACTTCATCATTAAATTTTTCAGTAACATTCTTTTCTAATTCTTGTATTTTTCAAAATCTGGTAACATAGAAGATTGTTGGTAAAGGTAGGGTATCTAATGGACTGTATTTATTGGAAGAAGAAGGACTTTCGCAAGCTTCTATTACTTCTAGGAATGAAAAAGTGACTCCTTTCTAACTTCATTGTCGTCTAAGTCATTCGTCCTTAAGAGTTCTTAGAAAATTATATCTTAATATAGAGTCTAATTTTTATTGTGAGTCATGTCAGTTTGCTAAATATCATCGTAATATTTATTTACCTCGTTTAAATAAAAGGGCTCATGCCTCCTTTGAAATTATTCATTTTGATGTTTAAGGCCCTTGTCCAATTACTTCTAAATCTAGTTTTAAATATTTTATACTTTTGTAGATGATTATTCTCGTGTAGTATGGTTGTTTTTGATGAAATCCAGATATGAAGTCTTTTCTATATTTTGTAATTTCTGTGTTAAAATTAAAACTTAATTTAATACTTGTGTGCACATTCTTAGACGTGATAATACTAAAGAATATTTTTCTATATCCTTCACTGATTTTATGAATAAACATAACATATTTCATCAGTCCTTTTATTTTGTTACCCCACAACAAAATGGAGTAGCTGAACATAAAAATTGTCATCTTATGGAGGTAGCCCATACTTTAATGTTTGAAATGAAAGTTCCTAAACCTTTTTGGGCTGATGTTGTTCTTAATACTGCATATTTAATTAATCGTATGTCATCATCTGTGTTAAACTGTGAGATTCTACACTCTGTACTTTTTCCATCACAATCTATTTTTTCTTTATCTCTTAAAGTTTTTGGCTGCACTTGTTTTGTGTTTGATACTCATCTTTAAGTAACTAAACTTGATTCAAAGTCCATAACATGTGTGTTTTTGAGTTATTCTCGGTCCTAAAAATGTTACTGTTGTTTTTCTCTTGATCTTGGTCATTATCTTATTTCTTCTTATGTGTCTTTCTTTGAAAGTCTTCCATTCTTTAAGTCGTCCTCATCTTCTGAGTCCATGTATAAGGTAGATGAACCTTTCTTGACTTATACTCTTGTCCAATCTAAACATCCTGTTGCACCTCTATGTCCTATTGATACAAGTTTCAAGTTCTTTGAGCAAACATATTCTTGTCAATCGAAACAGCCTTCAAATGATACACTTCCCGTGGCTAATGATATTCAAGATGATACACAACTTCTACCATTATCTCCTCAAGTGCCAACAGATCCTATATTTGACCTTGACCTTCCTATTGCTATCCGTAAAGGTAAAAGATCTTGCACCTATCCTATTTCATCTTATGTGACGTCTGCTTATTTATCTGCTACATCTAAATCTTTTATGGCTGGTGTAGACTCTCTTTCTGTTCCTAAGACCTTTGCAGATGCTCTCAGTCATGATGATTGGAGATATGCTATAGAGGAAGAAATGTTGACTCTTAAGACAAATGATACTTGAGATTTGGTTCCTCTTCCCAAGGGAAAACAAGCTATTAGTTATAAGTGGATTTACATTATGAAAGTTAATCTAGATGGTTTTGTGGCTCATTTGAAGAAACGACTTGTGGCAAAAAGGTATGCCTAAACTTATGGCATTGACTACATTGATAAGTTTTCTCCGGTTGCTAAACTCTCATTTGTTCGCATCTTCATCTCTCTTGCTGCTATGCATCATTGGCCATTATTTCAGTTAGATGTGAAGAATGCATTCTTACATGAAGACTTACAAAAGGAGGTGTACATCGAGCAACCACCAGACTTTGTTGCTCAAGAGGAGTATGGAAGAGTGTGTCGTTTAAAGAAGTCATTATATGGCTTGAAATAAGCATCTAGAGCATGGTTTTGAAGATTCAGTGACGTGATTTTGGAATTTGGATTAGTAAGGAGTGATATTGATCACACAGTGTTTTACAAACAGACTAACCACGATTGTATTTTACTTGTTATTTATGTTGATGATATTGTTATTACTGGTAGCGACAAAGAAGAAATTAGCAACCTCAGGAAATTTCTTCAAACAAAGTTTCAGACAAAAGACTTAGGAATTCTGAAATATTTTTTGGGTATTAAAATCATGTACTCAGAGCAAGGAATCTTTCTTTCACAGAGAAAATATGTCTTAGACTTATTGATTGAGACCAAATTAAAAGGAGCTAAACCATGTAAGACACCTATGGAGCCATGAATGAAACTGACAGCAGATGGAGTTCTTTTTGTAGATCCACAGAAATATAGAAGATTAGTAGGCAAGCTAAATTATTTGACTATCGCAAGGCCAGATATTGCTTTTCTAGTGAGTGTTGTTAGCCAATTTATGTCATCTTCAACAGATACGCATTAGGAAGTACTAATCTGCATTGTGAAGTATTTGAAGAAAGCACCAGAAAAAGGAATTGTATACAAAGATCATGGACATGCACATATAGAGGCGTTTTCTAATGTTGATTGGGCAGGATCTATGGACAAAAAATCTACTACTGTATACTGTGTGTTCTTGGGAGGTAATTTAATTTTGTGCAAAAATAAGAAGCAGAACGTTGTATCGAGATCGTGTGCAGAATTAGAATACAGGGCGATGGCTCAGACTACTTGTGAGTTAATGTGGTTGAAACATATGTCAGAAGAGATAGGATTTGGTAGCACTAAGCCTATGTAACTTTGGTGTGATAACCAAGCAGCGATATACATTGCCCCAAATCTAGTTTTTCATGAACGGATGAAAGATATTGAGATAGACTGTCACTTTATTCGAAAAAAAGTTCAACAGAAGCTTACATCCATCTCTCATGTTAGGATAGGTGACCAACTAGTAGATGTGTTTACAAAGGGTTTAAATGAGACATGTAGCAATTATATTTGTAACAAGTTAGGCATAATTAATATCTATGCTCCAGCTTAAGGGAGAGTGTTATGAATAGCTAAAATAGACGTATTAGAATTAAGGTTTATGTTAGTATTATAATAACGAGCTTGGCCCAGTAGAGTTACATGTGTGTCCTTATAAATATAAGGATCTCTACACATTGTAAAGCATCCAATATAATAAAATAGCATTTCACCTTACATAAATTAACACGCATATAATTTATTTAAAGTGCATGTTACTAAATCTTAAAATTATGTCAATTTCCAAGTAATTGTGAATATATCATTGCAAAAATCATTTTATGCAGCACACTGGTTTGGTACTAAACCCTAAATCCTAAAATTTATGTAAAGAGTATATTATTAAATTTTTAGCATACCAGCAAATTATGTCACTTTCCAATTAACAGCAAAATATTATATAATTGCACAAATCATTTTATGCAACATAGTAATTTGGTACTTTTTTCTTTTCAAACATAGTGGTTTGGTACTTAAATAAAGGCATGAAGACAGCTCAGGTTTTCCATTTGGTTTGCTACTCTTTGGTGATCATCATGACTACATAGGAACTGTACTATATTCAAAGATGAAGATATGAATGTTGAATCTGTGAAAGATATGATACAATTAAGATTTTTGACATGGCTTAGAGTAAAAGTGCATGGGTTTAATTATTTCTTTTATAAAGGACAATGAACATTTGTTGTGTATATGTAAGCATCATTATCTTGTGAAAGATGTGATATATGACTTTGAGTATCTTTAGTACCCCTTTAATATATTTGCTGTTTTGGTTAGTAAAAGAATATATGTGTAAAATTATTTTAAGTGAAAGTAATTTTAAAGATTATCTTTTTAATTACATAATATATTTTATCTTGCATTCAATATTTATCATTACTACAAAACCTACAAATATAGATGAATTTTATCAAAGGATTTTAGTGTTACATACGAATAAAATATGTCTATATTTTGGCGTTAATAATTTATACAAATAGATTTTTAAATTCGTCTATAATTTACAGACAGATTTACAAATGAATTTCATCTGTAAATCTAGAGACAGATTTTTTTTGTCTATAAACCCGTTTGTAAATTTATAGACAAATTTTTTCATCTATAATAAATATATTTATTACAGACAAATTTTACCATATGTAAAATTATAGACGGATTTTTCTGTCTATAATAAATTAATTTATAATAATTATTTCGTTCATAGTTCTTATATCACCTCATCATACGCATTTTCTATTAGTTTTCTCATCTCATTCATGACTTCTTCAAAACAACACTTCTCATTCTCAAACATTATATTTTTCTCACACTCCAATACTTCTTCTCCTTCACCTCCAACATCATTGTCTCTCCACAACTCCACCTTCTTTAATTAGATACATTCACAGTGACTCTCCCTCCTTCATTGTCGCTAAGTCCATTGCAGATTTCAATCTTTTCCTAAACTGCAAGACGTTCAAAATTGACACATTCTCTCATGTGATTCATCTATAATAAAAGATAGTATAATACCAAAAACACAACGGTGCAATTTGTTTGCAAAATAGAGGCTCAAACCAGTAGCAATGTGTAGGAAAGCAAAGATGCTAGAGAGAGATCATATAGAAAGGAAAATAAAAAAAATGAGGAAGAAGGAAGAGACACGCTTTTATACAATTTTGCATATTATAAACAGATATTTTCATCTATAAGTGCATTAATTAAACATAACGCTTTATTAATTGACTTATAGACGAAAAAAATTTGTCTGTAAATCCATTCATGGAATACTTTATTTCATTTATGTAGTTACAGATGAATTTTACCGTCTGTAATTTGTGTCTAATGTTGTTTGCCTTAGTTTTAAATTACAGATAGAAAAATTAGTTTGTAAATATATCTGCAATACAGATAGAAACAAAATCAATCTATAAAATTCGTCTATAAAATTATAGACTAATTTTTTTAGTCTATAAATCTATCTCTATATAGATAAAATTATCTATCTATAAATTGTCTGTAATACAAAAAACAAAAAAATTATCTATATTTATATAGAGATTTTATAGACAGATTTTTTTTATCTGTAATATAGACAAATTTACAGATGAATTTATTCAAAAATTTAAAAATCTAATTTTTTAATTTTTCATCTGTAAATCAGTCAGTATTAAAGATGAAAAAAATCTACATGTAAAAGTCTATGTGTAATTCACGTATTTCTAGTAGTGTATATAACTTTTTAATTTAATCTTGATTTGATTTGTTTAATTTTAAAAAATCTCTTTCTTTTAGTCTTATGCTAAAATAAAACAAAAAGTTGCCTTTGGATAATGTAATTGTAACTTGTTGAAAAAAGAGTTAAGGTCATAACAAGTTACGAAGCGTGATTTGTTGAGTTTTGAACTTAATGTAATTATAAGATTATTATAAGAAAGTGGTGTTTAGGAGTTAAATAAAAAGTATTTTGATTTTACTCATCATGGAGATTAAAAAAGAGAAAAATATAAATTAATTTTTTTAAGTATAAAGTCATTTTTTTTATTTGAGAGACAGTGAAAGCTTTTATTTAATTTTATTTTTTTATCTTATAAATCAAAATTCATGGTTAAATTTGCTCAGATTTTTACATAAAATTATTGTAGATTGCGTGCTTTTATGAACTCCAATTTCTAAGGCAAAACTTCTATTCAAATTATAGAACAACATAAAAAATGCGAACATCTTACTGAATGTATGTTTTTTTCCTCAAACTATTAATCTAAACAAACCAATTAATTTCTCAAGTTACATAAGCTACAACACTATAAACACTTTTTAACTAATTTTCAAATATTATATTCTCTTTATAATCATCAATACCTAGATTAAATTATAATAATGTTATTCAAATTCAATTAATAATCGTTATTTTTAATCAGAAATTATCATAATCATTTTTAGTTATTTACACATTAAGCTTCATTTTACTTTTTAATGTAATACAAATTTTTTTTTATTTTAATCTCATCACTTAACACAATATTTTTCATTGTTATCTCTATACATAGTATCTCTTTCAATTTGATCCTTATAATTTAAATTTATTTTTGTACAAAAATAAAAATACGCTATATATAATTAAAATTAAAAAAGTATAAATATGATATAACAACTTATAATAAAAATAATCGTAGGAACTATTTTAAAATATTTTTTATTCAAACAAAAATTAAATGATTTTTTATAAAATATTTTAAACAAATTCGTGCAGTATAAGTGTTTATATCTAGTTTAAATTCATTTCTTTCAATTAATTCTCATTTTCTTCTGTAACATCCAGTTTTTTTCTTAAATAAATTATTTGAATATCTTATATCTAATTCTATTTATACAATAAGTTAAGAATATAATTTAGAATTTAGAAACCTCTAAAATAAATAGATATCAAAAGTAGAAATGAACTATATCGAAATAAAAAATTAAAATTATACAAATTCTTGAAACTCCTGAAATCTTAAGAAAAATTTTTAAAACATTGAAAATCTTAACCCAATTAGTTAAATAAGAAATCCATTAAACATCAAACACCATTATATTTTAATTACCTTAAGAAATTATGATTAAAATTAACAAAAAATTTAGACTAAGCTTATATGTACCCTAAATTGTGAGAAAATGTTGCTTCAAGGAAATAACTCAATTAAAACCTAAGTACAAATCCAAATTCTTCACAAAACTACCTTATAAAACTAAGAGAATTAAGTTACAATTAAGTCCTAATTAAATTAGGATGACACTTAAGGAAAAGAGTCAATTAAAATTAAGAGATTCCAATAATTTTAATTTGACAAAGAATAAAAGACTAAAACACCCTAATGTCATACATTCTTTAAGGAATAAAAGGTAGATTTGTTAGCCTAAATTCCTTTATTAGATAGCACCTAGAAACACCATGTTTTATTCCCAAAGAATTCTTAAAAGCAGTCAATGGAATTGGATACTTCAAACTTACAAAAGTCATGTGAAATTATGACAAAGAACCTTATATTAAACCATGGAATTGAACAAAATCATTGAAGATTTAAAACCATGGTCTCTTATAGTTAAAATATAGCCAAGTTAGTAAGCTTTTCAGCCTAAAAAAAGTGATCATGGAAAGCAAAAAGTTAGAGTTAAACCAAGATAAAAAAAAATATTGTGCAAAAACACAAAATCTAGTAGCCTAGCAAGATTTTTGTAGGCAGCCAAAACATAGAAAAACCTTGTAACAACAATTAATTATATTTTCTAAGGGCAAACTCGGTGCATGTCGTTCAACTTTATTTAATTATTCTTTGATAATATTTTATATATTTTTATGATATTTAAAAGTTATTATTATTTTTCTTCTACTCTATATTTCATTTCTCTACTAAAAACTTAATGGTTATGTTATTTCACTATTCGTTGAGTAACTATAATTGTATAAATCTTTAAAAAAATATTTATAAATTATATAAATCATGTCAACAATTAATAAAATATGTTGATTTTCTTTATAAATTTGAATAAAATAGAAAAAAGTTTTAGAAAAAATCATAACATGAATATTTCTCAAAAAGTCAATAAAAAAGTAAAGTAGAAAAGAAAGTAAGTGATTCCAATTGTAACATAAAAAGTTATACTGTTATATAAATTATTCAAAAATACTATTTATGTTTATTTATAAACTAACTTTTATATTTAAAAATAATATTTTAATTTTAGATAGTCTCTTATAATATTTTAGTTCCTATCATTATAATATTATAACAAAAATATTAAGAATTATTTGAGTTTTACTAACTATAATAAAATACTTATATAGAAATTTAAATAATTTTAAAAAATAAAAATTAATTCATAAATAAATATCATTAATAAATGTATATTTTAACTTATTATAAATATACATAATAAATTTATACGTAAATATAGTCAAATTAATTCTTAAAATATAAAAAATATATATTAACTATTGAATGGTAAAAGTAATACTTTAACTTAATAGAAAAAAAAAGTAATACTTTAATTGTTACTGTATATTTGTTTACTTAATTAATAGTCTCTCCATTCTTTATTATAAGCCATTTTCAACTAATTCACATAAATTAAGAAATTTTGAAAAAAAATAGGATAGTCTTGAATTTTTTTTTAAAAATAATCTAAACTTTTCTAAAAGTCGCTTCTTTAAAATTCCACTAATTCTATCAATTTCTCTTTGATTATTCTTTTAATATCTCTCCCTACCTTTATTATATATTGTCTTTCTCTCTGAACAATGATAGAAAAATATTTCCTTTTAATACATATTTAAAAATATACAAATAAATTTCTAAAATTACAAGATAATATACTTTAGAGAATTTAATTTTAGGGTATTGTCAGTGTAAAAATTAGGGTTTATGATAAAGAGTTTTTACACTGTTAGTGAATTCCCAAGTCTAAACTGAGAAAGGTTCACTCGTCTTGGTGATCCTGGGATAAACACGCCATTGACATCAGATGCGTTGTTGACGCTTCAATTCATGTGTAGTCATCGTATATATACAAGTTTTCCAGTCCCGTCAAACAAGTAATTGTTAAACTGTTTGCCAAATTTCTGTGCACAGGAATCGCATCTTGCATTTCTAGGGTTGACGTGAGAATTATGCAATTAGCTGTATATGGTTTAATTAGTTATATGTGAATATGAACTTTATTTGCAGAGAATTTCTTGGGTAACATTTATTTCATCATCTATATTTCTCTCTGATCTTGTGAACAGTGGGATATCTACAGCAAATATATTATGCATGAATTGACTCTTCTTAACGTTTAGAACTTGTAGAGATACTCTGATATTTAAAAAGACAATCGTGCTTTTTATTCGCTACCAAGTATAAGCGTGTTGTGCACGGTATTTTTCTATTTAAATAAAATTCTAAAAATAACAAGTAAAATAATATTTTAGAATTATCAGATATATATATATATATATATATATATGATTTAAATAAATACATAAATACGTATGTAACTTAAAACTTTGAAAAAAAAAATTTGAAAAATTCATCTGAAAGTATAAGAGAAGATGAAGAGTGTGTTTGACAAGGTATTTCACATACTAGCAATTTTTGAATCAAATGAAAAGTACATATGATACATATGGCAAAAAGTTTTGTATCAAAGCATGTACCTATATAAAAATGTCCATTGGATAAAAGTCTGAATGGTATGTGACATATTGCATGACATATTGCATCTTTAAAAAGTTTTCTCTTGATCATGACAAAATTTTCTTTTAATTCTACCCATCTTATGACGAAAATGTTAATATGATGACACGTGTATCTTGATATTTTATTTTTGTGACAAAATTAATTATAAAAAAATTAAAAATTACAAACTTTCGCCAATCATATTAACAAAATATGTGTACGTGACGTGCTCTACCTCAGATAAAAAATTGTTTAAAAATTATAATAAAGAAAAGAGTTATTTTTAAATTTACAGTATTTAAATAAAAAGGCTTGATATCATGGATATAATCGATGGAACTTCATCATGTATATTTAAATTTTCATAACATCCTCTCATTTGATTGATGAGAAAGTAATCGTTAATCAGACGCTACAGCACAGATTCCTCATCTCAATAAATAATATTTTTCCATGATATAGATTTACATATCGAATCCTATACCATATGCTCTCAAGAAATATATCCCTTTCAACTCTCTAATCTCACCAATACTTGTCGGATTCGCACTTATTTACTTGAATTGATTATACATAGTTTTCTTTTATTTTAAATAATTTTATAAAAAAATATTTAAATCTATAACTGTACTTAAACCTAATACCATATAAATCACCGTGACATTTACAAAACATGAATAAGGGAAAACGTTACCTAAACACACACACATTATATTGAAAAATTTACTAAAATAAATTAAAAATCTTATAACATTATAAAATAAAATAAATTACTAATATATATATATATATATATATATATATATATATATATATTATAAAATTTATACAGAAGACATAATATTATTAGTTAAAATTACATGGTCCCAAATTATATAAAAATTTTGTACGCTTTTGAGTAATTAGTGAATTCCACAAGGTCCCCAACATCCAAAAATTATAGTAATAATAAATAAATTATCAAAAAACTCAAATATAAGGTTTTGATAAAATTAGTTTTTATAATAAGTGTGGACCTAGTAGGGAATTCATTAGTATAACTATAGGGTTTTGGAAGGTATATTCATTTACGATAACCACTTTTAGGTATCTACAAGATAGACTTTTTTGGGTGAGTAAAAAAAACAACAGTTTAATATTCCTTCCGGTTTTAAATAAAAATAAATATTAATAGCGATATAGCGTCCAAATATAAATATATTTTAATTAATTTTATATTATTCCCTGAATATATTTTTTTAAATTGATTCAAATTTTATTTTTATTAATTTTTTTATTCTCAAAGATATGACATCAATGATTACATCAACTTTTAAAATAAAAAGAGAAAATTTTACTTAAAATAATTTTTTCACCTTTTTCATTGCTTAAAAATTTAAACAATCAACTAATATAATTTAATATTAATAAAAAAGTTTAAATCATTATTAAATGATTTATTTTTTTATGCAAAAAATATTATGAAAGATATATTAAGAACTAAAATTTAATTTTTTAATAAAATTAAAAATATTAAAACGAAAATTAAATTATTTTTGGTTTGTTGATCTAACTTGAAACTTTTCTCCTACTTATCCAAAAAATTTTCGTTGATTATTCAACAAATTTTCATGATACCGTGTACTAATTGTAACTTGCACGTAAATAAAGCTTACACATGGCTTGTAAATTTGTCAAAAGTTTAAATGTTATTGTCTATGAAGACTTTGTCTCGATTTATGTTCAAATTATTTCGTACAACAATACACAATCATTTATTATAATTATAATGATTATTATATAATTATCAGATAATATTAAAGTAAAACCAACTGAACACTTTCATCTCATTTTATATATATACTTGTTTTAATTCCCGCACTATGGATAGATTGATAAAATTAATTTTATTTATTTTAATTAATAATAAATATTATTATAAAAATATAAATTTTATTGCTAATTAATTTTTAAAAAATATATTTAACTAATAAATTTGATATTTAATTAAAATTTACAGATAAGATAAAATACTTTTTATATTATCATTTAATCACAAATTATTATATCAGTGAAAATAATTAATTTTTATAAGAACTATATTAAAAATCGTACCTGTTATATTTTCTAATTAATTGGTAGAGTAAACAATTTTATACTAATAATACATCAAAATTACACTCATAAATTATTTCATATTGAATTCTTACAATGGTCATGAAGTTAAGTTTATAAAAACAAATACATTAACTATGTATGAAAAATATATTTAAAATATTTAAAGCACTATCCTCTTGCATAAAAATCTAAATAAATTTAATTTATATTATGTTTAAATTAAAGAAATTTTATTTAGAATACAAAAGTAAAAATAAAATATCAAGAGATAGATATTTTTCTATATAAAATAAATTAGTTATAAAATATTCTAATTTAATTTATATTTGTCATAACAGATCCATATTTTAATATAAATTACAATACTTTAAACATATATCTTTTGAAATTATTTTATTTTTTATCTTTTATTTTGACTTAAACATATGTATATGGAAAATAATTGAAGAGAGAAAATTGTGAAAATGAAGATAAAATTATGATGACAATTATGAATTACTTTTATAATTTACAATTAGAGAAAAATTATTCTAATATGCATAGACAATATTGATTGGGCGTAGAAAATTCATCAAAATATAAACTATAATTTTTTTATACTCTATAATATAATAACAATAATAAATTAAAATATATAATAAAATGTTTTTTTACAATTAATTTATTGAAATATTTTCATAATGCAGTAAAGTAATTATTATATCATAAGTAAATAGTTTAAATATTATTTTATTATTTGAATTTTAATATAATAATCAAAGGATAATATTGTAGTAATTATTATATTTAAATGTTTATATATATATATATATATATATATATATGATAGTGTAAAATATACTATAATCAAAGAGAGAGAGAGAAAGAGTAAGAAAGTGAATAAAATAGTAATTAAAAATAAAATTTTATTTTTTGTAACTATAAGATAAATATAAAACCTTGATTAAATAACGTGGACAATATTATTACCCGTACTCCTTCTTCTCTATCATATATTTTACTTAACAAATGAATAATCAATCCTTCTGCATGCATACATATATCGTAATTAATTTATTCTTTTATTTTGCTGTATTTTGTATATTTTTTTGGGTATAAAACAATTTATATTTTTTAATAATAATCATCATAATCATAATATTTAAATTTAGCTATTATTACCATTTACTAGGTGAATTAACAAGTATGATGTTGTTTTAATTTAACTTGTAATTAAATTCAGCTTATATTAAAAAATAATAATAATAATTAATTAATATTAAATTATTATATTTATGTTAAAAAGAAGTTTTATATCTATAAATATTAAATATAAATTTTTAAATTAATACTTGATTCATATATTATATATTTCATTAATTATGATTTTAAAACTAAAGCATTTGATTTATTATTAAAATATAAAATGATATCCTTTTCAATTGAAATATTTTATTGTTTTATATATATATATATAACAATAAAATAACAATAATATTAATCTAATTCATTTAAATAATTGAACTTTCCAAAGTTTTGTCACGAATTATTTCTAATTAAGTACAATATTTAATATAATCAAATATTTTAGTAATTTTATTGATATTTAGTACACTATTATTAAAAAGAAGATTATTCTTCTAAATCAAAATTATTCATACTACTACAAACTACATCATTACTGTTCTCTTCCATTCTTTTTTTCACATTGAATTTCATATATACTTAGTAATAATATCTCATGCAAATTTAAAAAAAAAACATATACTGACACCAAACTATTCAATAGTCTCATAAAAATATCGCAATACAAAAAAAGGTGCAGGTCTTTATCTTTAGTATCATAAAATATACAAACTTCTGATAGAATTGTTAATCCGTGTTTTGGTTAAATTCTGCACAAGAACTGCATTAAGTAACAAATTTTTTTTATAGGCAAAACAAAAATTATTAAAAGAGTTCAAGGGGAACTCAAAACCCATATACACAGAAAAAATTACTTACTCAGAGAAATAAAAAGCAAAAATATACTTATACAAAATTAAGACAGATGCAATTTCGTGAGTTCAAATACCAATCAGCTAACATAGTATCTTCTCCCTTACTAACAAGTGATAGTCATTTCCAAGATTTCAGAATAATAGAATTTAAGACCTCCCTCTCATCCAAAACACTATTTGAAAATATAATTCTATTTCTATGCAACCACAAAGACCACATTGTACTTACCCAAACAATTAATAAGCATATTCCTTCTCTTTTACTACAGCCAACACCAACCCAAGAAAGCAAGTGAGTCGATAAATCTGAAGGCAAAACCAGTGAGAATCCAAGCCAACGCGCAGTAAAGTACCAGATTTGAGATGAAACTAAACACGTTAAAAATAAATGAATTAGAAGTTCCTCCAAACTATGACAGAAGTAACAAGTTATATCATTAATTTGAACACCACGATCAATCAGTAAACTTTTACAAGAAAGTGCATTCAACAACAATTGCCAAGAAAAAACCAGGCACTTAAAAGGGACATTCCCTCTCCATAGCCTTTGCAAGGCATCTGTCGTACACTAATCTACACTATTAGGACAACCAAAAAGTTTAAATATCCATAAATATGCAGATTGCACTGAATAACAACCTGAAGAATCTGCCCTCCATACCCATTTATCTTCTTATAGTAACTTAATAGAAACTCTATCTACAAGCTCCAACAAAAGATTAAAGCTCGAGATCTCATGTTGAAAGAGTCATCTTCGCCAACTAACATTCCAAACCCACCTAGTGCCATTATGAAAATCATTCTCTAATACACATGATTCAGCATTCCTCACCACCGTAAATAATCATGGAAATGCTTCACACAATCGCACCCCGTTTACCCACTTATCTCTCCAAAAAAGAGTGTGTAAACCTGCACCCACACTTCTATCAAACTTCTCATCCAGTCATAAATTCCCTTGATGAATAACCTCCAGCAAATCACGCTACCACAAAGAACATCTGTTGTGAACTGATGAACGTTGAATAGAAGAAGCTAATCTTCCATATCTAGATTCCAACACCCGCACCCACAATGAACTAGAACAGTTAACACCTCGTCACAACCATTTACCAAGAAACGCCCAATTAAACCACTGCATATTCCTAATGCCCAAGCCACCATTCTTCCGCAGTCTACATACCGTTTTCCATTTCACCCAGGGGATTTTAGATCCATCCTTAATACCCTTCCATAAAAAATTCCGTTGGATAGTGACAATCTCTTTTATTACCGACTTCGACACCTTCAAAAAGGATAACGAGTGCAATGGCATAAAATTAAGAACGACATTAATCAAAGTCACCCTACCTCCAATCGATAAATACATATGCTTCCATGACGCTAACCGCTTGTTAAGAGCCTCTAATACACCCTTCAAAGTAATGAGAAACTACCAATCTTACAATGTAGAAACTCCGCAGCCAAGTTTTCAAAGTCATCACCAGTGTTAATCCCAATACAAAAGATTTATGGAAGTTAATTTTTATACCTGACATTAATTCAAAGTTACGCAATACTGCTTTCAAAGTCCACAAATTCTGCACCGAAGCCTCTCCCATAATCAATGTGTCATCCGCAAACTGTAACAAAGAAATATCTGGTCTCCCTACTCCAATCTTCACACTAGATAACAACCCACAAGTCACTGCCTTCCGCATAAGAACTCCTAACCTTTCCACTGCCACCAGAAAAAGAAAATGGGCAAGAGGATTCCCTGTTTTAGGCTTCGCTCAATATGAACCTCCAATGTAGGACAACCATTAATCAAAGTTGATAGTATTAAGTAACAAATGCTACACAAATATCATTACTTTCTTAAGTGCATTGATTTATACTAAACACAACTTTAAACAGGTACCTACAGTAAAAAAATTACGAATATGATGATAACAAATTAAACATTGTAATCTTTATTATTATCATACTCTCACATCAATATATTATTTATATTTTATTTGATCTCTTATCTTTCATAGTCTCTCACAAATATTATTGTAAATTCTTCTTTTATAAAAATAATTATTTTATTTAAATTTTTTTTTATACCCATTAACTTATCTCAAATTATCTATTATCCATCACCTGCATCTTTTTAGTCTTTATTGATAAATTTTATTAAAGAATATATTGATAATTTTGTAATTATTATAAAATTTAATTAATAATTTAAATATAATTTTTTTAGTATTTCTGAACTATCGAATGGAATTTAATATTACTTAGCTTAAGGCTTAAGCTAGGATTAGGACAAAAGAGGCAAGGAAATGAAAACGGATAAAAAAGAATTACGAATAAACACCACTCGAACTTCTCCTTGTACTCATGACTCAGGAGGTTGTATTCAATCCCATCTCTACTCTTTAGATACGTTTTCATCCTTCCTTTGTTTCTGCGGTCGCCGTTTGTATCCTTTCTTCTTCTTCTTCTCCTCGAATCTTCTTGTACGCACTCAACAACCAGATACCTGATTTGAGACATGATGGATAAGCAGATCCTTCAGGTAGCCCTCGCCAAAGATTCACTTCTTCTTCTCGCTGAGAATCTCAATTAGAGACATGATGGAAAATTTCACAGATCCATCACCGGTTCTACAGGTTGCAGGTAACCAATGAATCCTGTCCGTCCGTTAAAGAGATGTTATATCCAACGACGAAACATTGTGACAGAACGGGGACTGCTTTGTTCACCTTCTACGCGGCTACTTTCATGAAGTGTCCCTTACGATAATTACAAAATTAATTTTTATCAAGAATCGATACACGTTTATTTATTCTAATGAATCTTGTTAATCAACAACCCTCTTCAAAAATTTGTTAAAAAGCTAATAGAATTTTAATTGTCTATTTTTATATATGTCAAAAGATATGCAATTAAATAATTTTTTTAAATCTTTTCAATATTGGGTGACGTGGAATAGAGAGTAGAAAAATGGTTCCTTGATCATACTCTTAAACTCGGTCATTAACTTGCTTAATCATATGCTTATTTTAATTAAATATACATATTTAAAATTAATTATATCAAAATCAATTGTAATACGTTCAAAACTGGGTCAGCTTCGTCTGTCAAGTCTAGGTAAGTTCCGTCAACTTGACTTTTTAATAATTTCAAAATATATGTCAATAATGTCATTAACTTCTGCACCGCGTAACAAATAAGAACATAAACTTTAGATTCGTGGAAAGTTACTGGAAAAGTCAGACGGAGGAAATAAGCAAGGTAGATTCATAGTTGCATAATCATGGCGATATATATGGCGGTTTGGCGCTTCCGCTATTTCAATTGGTGAATTCCACTTCTTTCTTAACATAATAAGATCTCAATTGTGCTCGTTACCCGTTGCTGCTGCTTTCATCAACCAAAAAGGCACGAACAGAAAAAACTCAAATCCGTAGTTCACATGAGCGATTATTTCAAAGGTATAGTAGAATATAACTGTCTCTTTTTGTTTTGTATCCTCGTGCAACAAAGTTAGATTGAGTTGCTCTGTTGTAAGGAAATGTGTAAAGTGATAAATTGGGGTTTTATTCACTTTTGATTTGAATTGAATAATTTTATAGATAACTTGAAATCAACTGGAGATAAATCCTCACTTTTTCATTTTCACATTTTTTTCACTTTAGCCAAACTCGGAGTTTTTCGTGTTTTATAACATGTTCTTTGTTTGGTTGAATAGGTGTAGGATGCGACAAACTGGTTATCATGGGAGAGAACACTCAACTTGTTACCCTTTCGACACTATTTCAAGAGGCATTGAGGATGGTAAAGGACATAGTGGACAAGGGTCTAAAGAACAAATGGAACAGGCGAATCCTGAGGTCAACTCTGAAGGATATGAACGCTTTGGTCGTTGAGATAAAGCAATTCAATGAACACTTGAACCCACCCAGAGAAGAAATCAACATTCTCATCAAAGAAAAAGATGCAGGGGAAGAGGTTGTGTGCAAATCCTGTTCCAGGAATATTTGGTGGTTCAGATTTTTATCTTGGCTTCCACTTTATGGAGATAGACTTAGGCATTATAAAAATGGTTCCTTGGCTGCTGATGGCAATCTAGTTAAGGATATCAAAGTCACACTTTACAAGGTGAGAGAAATTATTGAGCTTCTTGATGAAGAGAATTTTATGCAGAAACTTAATGTTGTTGGAACACCAATGAAGTGTCCTTTTGGTGTTCCTAAAAACCCAGAATTCACTGTTGGTTTGGATTTACCGTTGAGCAAGTTGAAGACAGATGTTCTCAGGGATGGCGTTTCCATCCTTATGTTGACTGGTTTGGGAGGATTGGGTAAAACAACTTTGGCTACGAAGCTCTGTTGGGACGGCGAAGTCAAGGGTAAGGGGTTATTCTTCTTTGGCTTCTAGCTCTTATAAATGAAGTCATCATGGCTCTATGGTCATAAAATTTGTTTAGTGTGATAGATACTCATGAATTCTTTTCAAAACTTATTTATATTTTGCCACTCTGATACAAGATTTTGTA
Organism: Abrus precatorius; assembly: GCF_003935025.1. Classification (NCBI taxonomy): domain Eukaryota; kingdom Viridiplantae; phylum Streptophyta; class Magnoliopsida; order Fabales; family Fabaceae; genus Abrus; species Abrus precatorius. The sequence goes on along the minus strand of NW_020874362.1, from coordinate 3,216,846 downwards.
ACGAATTATTACTATAGATAGTACCAGAAAGATATGCAAAAAGTTTGTTGGAAATATGCTAAGTGCTAACATTGGGTGGTATTTCAGAATGTGTGAAGTTTTATCTGTAATAGACGAAAAGAGTTGTGCAAAATGTTTTGAATCCCTATTTCTCAAGTGTAGAATTGCCTAGAGTAGAGTTCAAGCTTAAGGATACTTTGTCCTTAGGGAGGTTAATGTGTCTTTACTCTTTACATCAAAAGAACGTATCATAGGCATGTCCTATTCTTTGTAAATACTGCTTTAACAGATTAGAGAAGCTTTTTCTTTTGAACTGTATTTATTTTCTTTTTATTCAGTGGTCAGTTAGTAAAATATTGTGTTTGGTAATAGGCATAAAATGCTCTGGGGGTACAGATCTGTTGCAATATATGCACAGTGGAAATGTGAAATAAATACCTTGTGTGTATGAAATGGTACAAGATATCAAATGTGCTGGGCTAACAGATCCCTTTGTTTTTACCAGGTAAATTCAAGGATAATATTTTGTTTGTTACCTTCTCACAAACACCCAAATTGAAGAGTATTGTAGAGAGACTATTTGAACACTACGGATATCCAGTGCCTGAGTTTCGAAGTGACGAAGATGCAATTAAACGGTTTGGGCTCTTGCTAAGGAAAATTGAGGGAACTCCAATGTTGTTGGTACTGGATGATGTTTGGCCTGGATCAGAAGCCCTTGTTGAGAAATTTACATTCCAGATATCAGATTATAAAATTTTAGTAACTTCAAGGGTTGCATTTCCTAGATTTGGCACCCCATGTATCTTAAAACCACTTCCTCATGAAGATGCAATGACACTTTTCCGTCACTATGCCTTCTTGAAGAAAAGAAGTTCAACTATTCCTGATGAGGAACTTGTCCAAAAGGTTCTTATTCTTATTTTCTGACATATGCCAATTGTCTGTACTTGTTGATTTTATCTGAAGTCATTTACTTGTATTAAGCATCATGAAATAAGACAACCAATTGTAACAATAATTTCCTTACTATTTTTTCTTGCACGTATATTCAGGTTGTGAGATATTGCAAGGGTTTACCGCTTGCCATTAAAGTAATCGGTAGATCACTTAGTTATCGACCTTATGCGTTGTGGCAAAAGATGGTGGAGGAAATGTCACAAGGTCATTCTATACTTGATTCTAACACTGAATTACTTACTTCCCTCCAAAAGCTCATGGATGTTTTGGAAGATAGTCCCATCATCAAGGAGTGTTTCATGGACCTAGGATTATTTCCTGAAGACCAAAGAATTCCTGTTAATGCTCTCATAGATATGTGGGCAGAGTTATATGGATTAGATGATGATGGCATAGAAGCAATGGACACCATCAAAAAGTTAGAGTCCATGAATCTGGCTGATGTCTTAGTAGCAAGGTAACAAATACAGTGACTACTTAGACTTTCATCTCTAGCACTTAAGCATAATATGAATTAGTTATATAACATGAATTATACACTAGAACAAATAATTCAATAGCATTTATAGCCCATATGAGAAGCAGCTAGTTCCCTATATTAAGCTTTCACATTATACATTTTTAATCGCTTCCTAAGGATTTTTCTTTCCTCCACATTTACCAGGAAAAATACAGGTGACACAGACAATTACTACTATAATATACACTTCATTGTCCTTCATGATCTTCTAAGAGAGCTCGCAATTTGTCAAAGCACCCGGGAATCAATTGAACAAAGAAAAAGACTGATTATTGATACAAATGAAATTAAATCTGGATGGTGGCATGGGGAGAAGCACCAAGGCATGATGGTCCGCATGGTGTCAAAATGTCTAAGATGGGGTGTTAAACAAAATCCCCAACAACAGGTGGCAGCCCGCACATTGTCTATATCAACTGGTTAGTTAGCTTACATAGTAAAAATGCTAATTAGAAAGTTTCAGTGATCTTCCATTCATTACTCTCAAAACTGACATGATAAGGTTGTTTTTGCAGATGAAACTTGCACTTCTTGTTTGTCCCACTTGCAATCAATCCAAGCTGAAGTTCTGATTTTAAATCTTCGAACTAAGGAGTACTCCTTTCCAGAGTTCATGGAGAAAATGAGCAAACTGAAAGTTCTTCTTGTGACAAATTATGGTTTCCATCCTTCTAAATTAGACAATTTTAAGCTACTTGGCTCTATATCCAACCTGAAAAGAATCAGACTAGAGCGGATTTCTGTTCCTCACTTAGGTGCATTGAAGAATCTTAAAAAATTATCCCTCTACATGTGTAGTAATATAAGTCAGGCATTTGAAAATGATAAGATCCAAAATTCAGATACATTTCCAAAACTAGTAGATTTAGACATCGACTATTGCAAGGATGTGATAGGATTGCCTACTGGGGTCTGTGATATTACCCCTCTAAAGAAACTTAATATTACTAATTGCCACAAGCTTAAATCTCTCCCACAAGAAATTGGAAAGTTGGAGAGTTTGGAAATCCTGAGGCTGAGTTCCTGTACTGGTTTGGAAGGGCTACCAGGTTCTATTGTAAGGCTTTTGAACCTAAGACTTCTTGACATCTCAAACTGCATAAACCTTCCTAGTTTACCCGAGGACATTGGTAAATTGTGTAATTTAAGAAATCTCTACATGACAAGTTGTGCACGGTGTGAATTGCCATACTCAATCGTCAATCTTGATAATTTAAAGGCAGTGGCATGTGATGAAGAGACGGCTGCTTCATGGGAAGCATTTGAAGCTATGCTTCCTAATCTAAAGATAGAGATTCCTCACATTGATGTTAACTTAAATTGGCTTCATTCAATTAGCTCATAAGAACCCTTTCTTTAAATTGCAACTTGAACAATGGTCGTCTGTAATTTTAATTTAGTTTGTAACAATCTGGTTAATAATCCTCGTAGTGTTGTTCCTAAGACATGTTTATTCAAGTGGCTCTTCTAATATTCGCAGGTTTGTTGGAAGTTCCTTACTAATATGATGTCTGTAATCTTATAAAAATTTTCCTTGAAATCCTGGGTCGCACGATGCAACAAAAATCTTGGAAAGGAAACGTCTGAATGCTTCTTGGAAGGTGAAGACAGTCACTAGTATAAATTTGCTTATATCAATTTTTTTCTACTCACAAAGTGTTCAGTCTGTAACGATGCAATTGCTAGAGTTTCCAGTTCTGAATCTCTATGCAAACTTAATATTTTTATAAGCGCCTGAGAAAATAACATGTGAACAAGAAGCTGATAACTGAACCCGTGTTACTAGTTATTATTATTAAGCGGATAAGAATTGGGAAATTAACGTAATATATATTTAAAAAAATAAAAATTATTTATTTATCTTCTTATTATATATTTTTTTATAAAATTTGATACAAAATGATATGTATAATATATAGGTATAAATTAATGAGTAGATGAGTGAAAATGATATTGAATTTAATAAGTATAATTTATATTGGTATAAGTTGATTATTCTTCTATATTATATTATATTATATTCGTTATTATGTTAAATTGTGAAATATTTATTTGAACCTTATTATGTTATAATATAATATTATATTAGAAATAAATACATTTAACTTATTTAAATTAAATCATTCAAGATGGTCTTAAATAGTAATTATTAATTATTATGTTAAAGAGTGAAGGTAAATTTTCTTTCAAAATTTATTACAAATTTTTTTCTAAAATTCATCTACTTTTATATAAGTTTATCAATTATTAATTTTCAATAATAAAAGTTAAAGTAAACATTAATATTAAAGTTCAAATCTGCTGCAAAGAATGTACTTTTTGAATATATCAAAACTGCTAATTAGAAATAAATGCATTTAACTGATTTAAATTAAATTATTCATATTAAAGTTTAAATCTACCGCAAATGTACATTTTGAATATATCAAAATTGCTAATTAAAAATAAATATATTTAACTGATTTGAATTAAATCGTCTGACTTTAAATAGTAATTATTAATTATTATATTAAAGAGTGAAAATAAATTTTCTTCCAAAACTCATTATAAATTTCCTTCTAAAACTTATTTATTTTTATATATAGAGAGAAAGATGTTGTTACTAAGAAATAATACCTTGTACGAGAGAGAAAATTCAATAGTCACATCATTTGTTACAATTATTGATCATTTCAACTGATAATATCTACACATGCATTTATTTATTTTTTATCAGAATACTAAAATATTTTGAGTCCAACTTCAGCTTCAAGCATTTTATAACTGAAGTTTGGGACCAAGTCTTTCATGATAAATTAATATACACGTACGTTATCAATGATTGATATTATTACACCCAATTGCAACTTCTGAACAAATACTATAGAGCCAAGAAGGTTCGTTGCAGTTGCTCAATGACTTAGAAGAAGTAAGTCAATGACAGAGAAATAAACAGGATAATTGAAAGAGAAAGATAAAGTTATCAACTGAACACAAAAGATAGATGTTATACATTATTTTTATTTCAAACAGCTAAGGAATTTCGTTGTATTTGATCAATGACTCAGAAGAAGGAAGTCAATTACAAACAAATAAGAAAAATATTTTTTTAAAAAAAATAAAACATAAAGTTGCCAGCTAAACACAAAAGATGACAAAAAAAAAACATGCATGTACTAGAATGTTTTAAAATTTTAAACTTCACCATTTTATTTTAATTTAAACTAATTTTAGGGAACTTTTTCTCATGAAAGAAAATCACCAAAAGGAATGTGAACCATTGATGGAAGAAAGAAGAAGAAAAACAGTATATGGAAAGAGTTCTTTTTATTGATATTCTAGTAACTATTTTTACCTCAAGAGGGATAGGACCAGCCAGCGAACCAAATTCCAAATTCTCACTGTTTTAATAAAATTTTGATTTCTCAGCTTTTAGCTTTTTTAATTTTTTTTATAAAAATTGAATTAATCATTTTAAATATCTTCAAACATACTTTTTAGGTTTAATTTGAGTGAATTTTGTTTTCTATAAATGTAACAATATTGTTTTGTTTTATATAATAAATATCTCCTGTATTTTAATTTTTTTTTCAAATATATCAATTTCTTTTATATTTTTTGTTAGATAATAAGTTTTTTTTTCTTTTATTGGTTGTAATACTATTTGTGTCAAGAACATGTATAATATAGTGAAGTATTAACTCTTTCATTCAAAATGTACAAAAGACACCTCACAAAATAAGAATATATATATATATATATATATATATATATATATACTTACTTATTTTTAAGGCTTTAGTATGTGTGCCAAATCTTATAAATTAATAATAAAATAGAAGTAAAGTATGGTTGTTAACGAAAATTAAACTTTCAAACACTATTTAACTTTATTTGGACAGAAATTCAAGAATTCTTGAGTGATATCTTATAAAGAACTAAGAAAATAATTTTTAAAAGAAAGTCAGGCAAGAAAACAAGAGCACAGTAAACCAAAATTTATTTAGTTATAAGAATGCCAAAAGATGTTGAAATATCGATTTTACTCAATTCATTCAATATCTTCTCGAAAAAAGTAATAAAAAAATAATTCTTTAACTTATTTATTATACTTGGGCTCTTTCTTATTAATTTCACAGGGTGAATTAGGTTTTCTTATTTTTATATAAATATTTGAAAGCAAAAGATTATATTAAAATAATATGAAAATTTCAATTAATTATGAAAATAAAAACAAAAATTGACAAACTTTTTAATTTACTTGTAATTAAAGAAAGTATAGGGATTGAAACTTGAAAGAACAATGAAATATAGTGATTAACCACATGCGTTGATTGACCAATTAATTAATACATGAATCGTCAGACAATGAATGACCATGCCAATAAAGTTTCAAGTCCATGTAGTACTATAAAATTTAAAGCACTATTAACTCGATCGATCGATCGAAGTTGTGAGTTAGTTATTAGTTCAATTAATTAGTCACTAGTTGAATCTGTTGAATTCAGAATTACTCAACAAACGAAACAAGATTTGAATGTTTTAAATGAAATATAAATTATAATAATTGCAACACAGTAAGTAACTATTAAATATGTTATTAGAGAGTTATATAGTCTCTCTTTCTAATGTGGTATTTTGAAGTACCAACTTCTATTCAATGAAAATTTCTCTTCCTTCTTTAGTCTCTTCTCTCTTTCTCTCTTCTTTTTTACTATTCCTTTTGTGGCCACCGATCTCTCTCACACACACACCTCAATCGCAGTAGATCAGGGCTTCACTTTCGGAACGAGTTGCACACATGCATGCTCTGTTGGAGATGGGTTTGGAGCTTCACATCGACAATAATGGTGGATGGCACATGCTCTTCAATCAGTGTTAGACACATTTATCTCTATCTATTTGATTTGATTTTTGTTTTCTTTAAATGCATGGCTTGTCTCTTCAAAGTGAATCACCGATTGATTAATCTAAGACATTTCTTTAATACTAAGTATACATAATATACTTCCAATGCCTATTATTGAAAGATTTAGCCCAAGTTTTAGTTTTTAGCTGATGTTAATTAATTAAGGAGAGAAGAAGAAATGAGAGAAAACTCCATTAAGGAAAGTGAAAGTGACAAGGATCTTTCAATAATTCTACACTATCCAAGTCCTAGCCTCCTCGTCCAGGACGTGTGGTTAGAAATGACAAGTGAGTTTATGCGTTATTATAAAGCTTAGTAGATATTTTTTATATGTAGATTAGCTTTTGGATGTTACAACCTTATATTTTAGTCAGTAATTTATTATGTTTTAATTTTCATGGTAACAATATCAATAAAAAATATAATTTAATAAATAATAACTTATTTTAAACAATATTATAACTTAAAATTAAAATGTAAATTATTTTTATAAAACAAACAAATAAAAATTAATTATAAAAAGTAAATATATATTTTAATCTATTATAAATAAATAAGAATACAAAAGTCAAAGCCTAGGGAAGAGATAGTAATGATTTTCTATTTTTACAATTTCAAATTGTTGAGTTTGGATTAACGAATAGATTTTTCTACTAAATAGAATAATTAAATAACATAATTTAACTGAAAATTTTAAAAGTGACAAAAAAAAAAAAACACATTGTGAGACTTGTTTTAGTATATTTTATTTTAACTAATTCCAACAAAAGAACTATTCTTGCTTAGATTAACGGTTATAGTTCAAAGGAACTATTATATTTCATGAAAAAAAGTATACTACATAAGTGTTCACCAATACTTGTGTGCTGACAACTAATATATGTGTTAATTATTATCACGCACACACTAATATTCATGTTTTATCACCACATGCCTTATATGAATGTCAACCAAATGCTTATGTGTTATCACCACATATCTTGCTTTAATATCAACCAGTGTTTATGTGTTAGCATATATCTTCTATCAATGTTAATAAATACTGTTGTGCAATCAATTTCACTCGTATGAGCTAGTGAGAGTACTATAAGGGTATACTTATTATCTTTTGGAGAAGATAATTATCTTTTCTACAATGAGCAAGATATTGCTAGTTAGCCTAGTATAATCCTAAATACCTATCCTTGACTTGTACTTACTGTGGGACAAAATTGATTCTTCTATCAAATTTCTCTACATTAAATATCATAATACTTGACTTTGTAGCTATATAAATACTGTAAATCGTGTATTACACATTTTTTTTTACGTGGAAGATCACATAATATTATAGCCACATAATATACTAAGAATATAACATTCTAACCTTAGACTCTTGATATCACTAATTAAAAAAATTGACAATTTTTTCTTGATAACTTCCTTTAAATAGAGAAATTAGATAATATAATCCTAATACAAGATTCTATGTTAAAAATTTTTAAGTCAAAAAAAACATCATGATTGTTATATAATGACAATAAAAAAAATAACACTATGAATAGTTTTATATCAACTTTTTTTTTTTTAATCTTAGTTTTATTATACTCATTTTCCAAAACAAATATCAAAACACTTTAAAATAAGAGTACAAAAAAAATTACATACAAACTTAAAAATGTTTCCTACTAATAAAACTTAAAATAAAAAATTTTGAATTAATACATAATATTTACTTCTCTCTTCCTTTACAGGAAATAATGTAATATTCGCTTTAAGATACTTTATGTAAACTAATACAAGTAAAAGAGACTAATAATAAATATTCAATAAAAATTCAAAATGTATTCTAATTTCATAAATAAAATATTTGTTAGTGTTTAAGTTGCTATAAATATTGGCCTATACTACTGATTTGTTGAACAGTGAAAAATGTAATTAAATTTTAATAATAATTTTAGTTTTATATATTTTCTTTTATTTTATTCTATTTTAAATTATATAAACAGAATATATAATATGCATAGGCAAGGGCAGGTTTAGTGTCCTCTCTCAAATTTTTTTCTAAAAAATTATATATTTATCGATATATTTTTTAAAAATATACATAATTATATAATCGACTTCTGTATTTAATTTATAAATATTAATTTTTGAACGATAATATTTTTAATATTTTTATAAGTATTCTCAAACCTAAAATATTTGTAAACATTAATCTTCTTATGAAGTCAAGTAATTTTTCTACATCAATAATTTTATTTTTTTTAATTTAATGCTAATGAAAATTTTAAATTTGGTTAATATACTACAATATTTATCAATAGTAATTATAATATTTTTTTTAAATTTATTAAATTTAAAACAAACTTCTAAATATATTTTGTGAGTACTGATTCTTAATTGAAAGAGTTTTAAATAACATTCTTGAACAAAAATATTTTTAAAAGTATTTTTAAATGAAAATATTTTAGAGATTAGTTACTATTTTTTATGAGGCTAAGTGATTTTTCTACATTATAATTTTTTAATTTAATATTTTTACAATTTTATTTAATATAATAAATTATTTATTACTAATAATTATATTTATTTTTTTATTTTATAATTTTTATTAATTTAAAATTATTCATGTAATATTGAATGATATATGTATCAATGGTGTTTAATTACCCAATATTAATGGTGTTTATGGATACCTATATATTACAAATTAATAGTATAATTTGTATTTTTACAAGACTTTTACAATTAATAGATAGTTAAATTTTAATTTTTTTTTTTTTGTTTTTCATCCGGTTTAATCTAAATTCAATCTGAGTTACACACTTGATTATAGTGGATAAATCTATTATTAAAAAAAATATTTGTATATATAAGGATTCAAATTTAAGATCTTAAACAATATTAAATCGCTTGTCATATATACTAACTTCCATTGGTGATAGTTAGATTCGTATACTAATTGTGAAAAAATATATATTAATTTTAATAATATTTATATTTTAAAAAGAATTGCTCTAATAATTAAATAAAAATATTTTTAGTGTATACTAAAAAAAATATTACTACACATATAATTCTTTATTTTTTATTCTTTCCTTAAAATTTTTAAACAATTCGTCTGTCTGTCATAATAGACATGACAAACTTAAAAAAAAACATTAATGAGTAATTCGAGTACTTTGATATAAATAACTTAGATAAAGAAAAACAATAAGAGAAAATAATTTTTGAAAAAAAAAAATCTAAGTGTTAATTATTTAGGTGATATACATATATATATATATATTCTAAAATTATCTCACATTGAAGATTGTGTGCAAAAAAATCGTATAAATTAACCTTACCATGTTATGAATATTTTTAACACAAATATAATTATCTCATAAAATATTTTATATTTATGATGTTGATTGCTTTTATGATGCTCATATACCAATTTACCATGTTATGAAATTTATATTTTCTAAAATAATATTGAACATTGCTTTATTATTATTATTATTATTATTATTATTAATTCCTTTGAACATCACCTTACTCTTTTTATTGGTTTTCTATCCTCTTGGACCGATGGTGTTGAAATTTTAATAAATATGACATTAGTTTTGTTTTGAAATTTCTTCACTCATTCATCATCGTCACTTTTAGGTTTGTATCCTCTTTCTTTAAAGATATATTTGTTCACTTAACAAAATAAAACTTTTTTTTTTATAAAATTAAAGTATCTACATTTTTTAACTCATAACTATACAAATATCTAATTCGTAAAATCATGACATTTTATTAATAAAATTTAAAAAATTAAATCAAATAATTTTATTTTTAGTTTTTATTAAGAATTATAAGGATAATTTCATACTTAAGTAAAAAATATCATATTCACATTATATTAATAAAATTAAATAGTTAAAATTTTCCAAATAACTATAAAAGTATATAAAAAAAGTTTTAAAAATGTCATGTGGCATTTCTAATATATATATTGATGGTCATACTAAATTATGAAACCTAAGATCCGCCGCCTCCAAGCTTTCCAAAAAAACAAAAGACGTTGATGAGGGAAAACTTATTTATTTATTTGGAAAAGAACAACAGTGACGGAAAAAGGAGTATGATATATGATCATAGGGAAATGGTGTTTAGATTAGATGCATCGAGTAGCAAATCTAGGAAAAGCAACCTTGAGGTCACCCAAACTTTATAATCTGACATCTGGAATATAAATTTCTCAACAAGGGCTTCCCAGTCAGATCCATTTTCGACGTCTCCGAGAAGTTGGCAACTAAAATATTTCTACGATTTCAGAATGCTACTCTATTAAGGTATTCATTTCAGTTTGTGGATATATGTAATGGAATGACTTATCTTAGATCTAGATGAATAATTTATACATTTAACGTTGATGCCTTTTGAGGTAACTTCCGGCAGTGATGTTTGGCCTCGCTCAGAAGCTCTTGTTGCGAAATTTAGATTTCGAATGTCAGATTATAAAACTTGGGTGACTTCAAACATGGGAGTTACTATTAAATAGCCATGTTTTGGCTCCTCAAAGCGATAAGTCATAACACTTTTTGTCCTTGAGTGTATTTTCTTGCTTGCCCTGAAATGCAGGTTGTCAGAGGAGGAGTGGTTCAATCACTATGCCATGACTTCTGAATATTTGCTAAGAATTCGGACCCCAGTTACCAAATACGTTGTGCCGATATATGGATATGTGGTTAGTAAGTATGATTCGAAAGTGATTGCCATGTTAATTTATATTCGATTCTAATGTAGTTACGAATTTGATGCTAAATTACTAGCTTGCCTCTGGCGCTTAGGATGAAATTAATGCCCATCATCTAGGAGTGTTTCGTGGTATTTTTCCTTAAAGCTTAATGTTTCTTGTAATCTTGTTATTGCTTTACCTGAGATGTGGCAGAGTTGTATATATTAGATGATGACATTATAGAAACAATGGCCATAATCGATATGTCAGGAGTTAGAGTCAAGAATTTGTATCACTTTTCAGTAGCATGGTACAAGACCTTGTAGGGAAACAAAGACCAGAATCCATCTGCTAGAATTAGAGTCAAGCATTGTATCAATTTGGTAGTGAAAAGATAAACATGGCACAAGACCATGGAAAGGGATAATCAAGAAGAAGAAATGTAAAAGAATCCCTTTAATATGTTTTTTAGGGAGAGTTTATCTGTAGTAGTGGTTTTCTTGGTTCTTCTACCAGCTTGTCATCTTATATATTGCACACATAGGTGTATGTTGGAGGGTTCCTTAAATGCAACGGAAAGTGACAGGACATTTTTTTTTTTGGGCGACAGTAGGCCATGTTTTCTAGAGAATTAAGGTGGCAATCTAATCTAGAGTTCTAGGAGCTCAGCTAAAAGGGTCGGAAAAGTGGGTGCTTGGCTTTTATTTTAGAGGTGGGCAAATCTTATTTGGTGTAAGTTGTTGTACTAGCAGGGTGATGGTTTTAGATGTCATCTTCGCATTCAAGGCCTAACATGCATTGTAAATTAAGTTAATTTCAAACTTTGTCAAGCCACATCACTGTTACTCAGGTTCGTTCCTAATCACTATTAAATAGTACTTATAATGGTCAAACAAAATTATTAAATTAATAATCATTTTGTCTTAATAGCCTATAAGTGTCTCTCCCTTCCAAATTATTCTCATCCCCTCTCCTTCGTTTTATATGCCTTAGATTAGACTTGCAATTTGGACCCAAAGGCCAACAAGTCCATAATTTGAATGCCAATCAGACATATATGTGTGTTTTAGGTAAAGTTTGCGTGGAAAAATTGCTTTTTCCATCATCCTTTGTTTTTACTACTCTGCTTGACCCCTTTTTTTTTTTTTTTTGCATCATTGTCAAAATTATAATTTTGAAATTGTTTAATTCATTATAGAATTAAAGTTTTGAAAAAGCATTTCAAAACTATTTTGAAAGAATATTTAAAATCACTTTTACAAGTCAATTTTCAAAGCATTGTTTAGTACATTCTAAAATTAAATTTTTGGATGTTATGCATGCCTTTATGGATATGCTTGCGCAATGTCAATATTATCAATATTGCTCAACATTTTAACTTGGTTAGATTGTTAGAGCATCAAAGTGGCGAAAAGGAGACGCGTGAAGGCTTCTTGGAGTGTTATACAGTAATTAACTACAATATATTTGCTTATATTGCATCCGTTTTCACTTGACAAAATGTTCTGTTCATAGAGATGCAAAAGCTAGAGTTACTCTTCTTGGAACGGATGTTTCGGAGTTCTTTAGAAAGCGAGGTTTCGGAGAAGGAAGTGGAGAGTAACTTTTTTATTTTAAATAAATGCATTTAAAATTAATATTTTTTAAAATAAAAAATGTTAATTAATATATTAATCAAGTATTTATTATCATAAATGATATATACTTTTTTTACTTTAAAATTAAAAAATATACCCTTTCTTTTCTTTCTATTCAAAAGTCATCTCCCAAACATACTTTACATGGCAGGACTTACTTTTGGGATAAATATGTTTCTTTCCATATGTTATGTATACGTGAAATAATGTGACCATACTATATTTTAATTTTTTTTTTTTAAATGATTTGTCTCGTTTCTATGCTCTTTATTGACGGGTACTTTTATGGATGACCCACTTTTTTTAAATCTCAACAAAGTCTTCTGAAAATTTGCTTAATCTTTTGAAAATTTACGTTTTTTCTAAGTTCTTTCTTACTACTTTTTAAGTTGAACTCTTTTATTCTTGTTCCTTCTCAAATAATCTCTCTTATAATGATCTTCAAATCCTTGACCAGATATTCTCGTCATGCACTACATCTTTTAAATTCAAATAAATCTTCCACCAAAAACATATTATATTTATCCTCTATATTTGTTCTAACTGCTTTCTTAGTTCAAAATCTTGTTCATTTTCAAGCAATCTCTTTATTAAGGGTCTTTATTAGCCTTGGATGAGTTAGCCTTCAACACTTAATAAGTATGTTACTATCCTTTAAACATGACGTAAGTATTAATTAGTCATCCCAATCAATCATTTTGAAGGAGATATTAAGTTTCTTACCATTTACGGTGACTATTTACCCCAAATCTTTTGATGTTTCTCATATTAGTCTAAGTTTCTACACTTAAGTCTTAATACAAACTCAAAAGATCAAGTTAAAGTTTTTTGGTTTAATAGAACAAATCAATAACATATTTTTTATCACTGTAACATAATACAAACCTTTAATTTGATGAATCTGGTTGGCTTACGTATGTCATTGTTATTATGCTTATTTAATGATAGGAATGTATTTAGAATTGGGAATACTACCCTATGTTGGATATGTTTGTTATGCTAATTTTTTTATGATTTTGTTTACTGTTGGTTTAATTAAAGAATAACTAGAGATATATTTTTATGTGATAGTGTCACAAACAATAGCCCCACTTTTAGAAGATAAAACAATTAAATGAAGGCCTAGCTATATAAATTGTGTTCAGCTAGATTTGTATATGTTCTTAACGTACATTCTATTAATACTTTGAAATGCTCCTAATTAAGTTGTTCGATACAGGATATATGGGGTGGGAGGCTTTCCCTGTATGAATGATTATCTCGGGTGGTAGAAGGTGCTTGATGGTCTCACATATACTCTAACGGTGGATGTTCTGCTAAAAGTACTTATGCTCAAGTTAAAAAAGTTATTCTAAGTTTTGGTATGAGTTAAGTTAGAAATTATACCTGCCCTATGAATATTATTCCCTTGTACATGGGTTTGAGTAAATTTGTCATTTAGTGTCACAAATTGTTAGATGTAGGTATGCATTAGTGTCATTATGTGGCGACACGCATGATGCACCAAATAAAGTTGTTGTATGTTAGAAGTATCAGAATGTGTTTGTATGATTGAACTGTATAATGATTTAATCACCTTAGTTATGGTGTGGAAAAACTAGTCCAAGTGATTGTCATATGAGGTAGTGTACTAAACAACATTATGGCAGATCTAGAATGATTGATGGTGGTTCTAAGATTGACTCCGAATCAAAAGTAAATAAAGACTTGATTAGAATTTTTAGTATTTGCTAATAAATTACAACAATAATGTGTGCTTTTTCATTTTTAATAAAATTTTAATTTTAAGTGATGTGTCTAAAATTTAAATTGTAATATATCAATTTTGAATAATGTTTCACTAAATCATATTGTATAGATATTCTTAATTATCATCTCTATTATATCCTCCGAAGCTTGTATGCTTCAATCCACCGAACATCCATTTTAAACTGCTGTTATTTCTTTCTTTTAGTCTTTTGCCTTCCTACTTGACAATTTGCCACCACATTGTTGCTATTATCCTTTATTACAAAGCCTCACAACCATAGTTTTTGTTACTTCCTTAGAGTTTTCAATTTAGATTATAGGAGCACATTGTATAGGAGCTAATGCAAATTATGCAAAATGCTTGAAATAATTCAAGCTTTTAAAATGATAGTCCAAATATATATTTTGCAATTAGCGAGTTTATGCGAACAATCTGCTTGATGACACTTCTTTTAAAAAATTAATATATATTAAAGATAAAAAATAATTACATTAATATTTTTTAAGAAACATTAAATAATTGACAAAATTAAAATAAACAATCTAACTAATCACAATATTTAAAACAAATATTTTAACTAGTCTCTCAATTATTTAAACCTAGTTAAGAAAGCTTTGAATCTTCAATTGTAATTGCCCTACTTTCATCATCGTCATTTTTATTATCATAATTGCATGTGTTAGGACCTAAACAAGTTAAGATAAAAAGGTTCACATTTATTTGGACCTTTAATTGTAATACTTAAGCACTATTTTTTACAAATATTTTTAGGATGATTGATATGTTACTTTTAAATTGTTTGTTTTACATATGTGAATAAACATGACAATTTTACCAATCTTTTTAATGAGTATAAAAAAAATCATTTTTTCATAAATGAAGCTCGCTTAAGTACGTTTGATGACTTTTCACCTCTTAACTCGCTTAAGTGAGTTTATTTTTACTTAAAAATTTAAAAATTTGCTTAAGCAAATAATTTCCTAAATGAGGGAATCCAAAATTTTAACAATTACTCTTTTGCATTCCTTTTCTTGACAATTTCCCCACAATTTTCTCCCATCTATTTGGTTCTGTTACTTATATTTGCAAAGTCCAATCCTTTCCTTCATCTATTCAATATTCCTTCTTTAGGTATGCACTCACTTCAACTCTTCAGCATCTGTCCTTTTAAAGAATCTTTGTGGGTTAGAAAATTATTGGAACTTGTTAGACTTTAGGTTTTAATGGTTAGGGTTTTAGGTTTATTGTAAAATGAGTTAGACTGTGGTTTTTAAGGGTTAGGGTTGGGGTTTTAATGTATTAATTTGTGATCTAAGTGCATTTGTGAATGGTTTGGTTTTTTGCATTTCAGTAAAAAATTACTTAGGCATGGATATTTTGCTTAAGTGAGGTAATTTGGCTTAAGCAATTTTCCTAGACTTAAGTAAAATTGCTTGACTTAAGCGAATTTTGCAAAATCGTTCATTCATTTTACTTAATTCTATTATTGTGATTTTGCAGAAATGACATCAAAGAAGTCTATTCTTAAAGGAAGAGGCAACGTCCAAAAGCGAGGTCTAAGTCATAAGAACCTAAGAATATACCTACTCAATAGTGGCCTCTTTCTACACAAACAACATCCAATCCCGCTTCCAATGCTGGTTTTGACATATTAAAGTTCAAGAATCGATCCAAATATAAAAGGTTCTTGGAATTAAAGCCAAGGGAATTGCTGCTTGAAAGAATGCGAGCTTAGAAGAAGGATAATTCACTAACTTTATAGATGAAATTAATAGGAGAAAATGAAATTTATATTAGCAAACCTCCCTATTAGAATTGATAAAGAAATAATTAAGAAATTCTATGGCATGGTTCTTAGCAACCAGGTTAGATGGAGAAGAGGTCATGGGTTCGTAGGTGCATAGTCTCATATGATAGGGATGCAATCAACACATTGCTAGGAAACTTTCTCACCCAACAAGAAAGGAAGTTGTGCCACTACTAAAGGATAAAGTGCATTATTGGATTTTTAGATGAGAATGTAGTTAGGACATTGTACATTCCAAATATATCATATAAGACAAATCATCAAGGCAAGGCAAGTCAACGAGGTTCATGAGGAGGAGTTTGAGAACTTTGGCACGTATTTGGACCTCATTTCTGTTTGCTAACATTACTCCAACCACTCACACACCAGTTTGTGATGTTGAATCCCTCCTATTCTACAACTGCCACCAAACTCTTCGGATTTTCAACATTGATCACTACTCTTTGTGTTGTCCAAGATGTTCAAATACCATCACCTTTTACATCAAGTATCAAATTAAAAAAAAGTTTATTAACACCTAGTTCATCAACAATTATTGCATCAACCAATTGGAGAAAGGACATGCACCTGCTATGAAAGACTTAGAATGAGTGAGTATAGAACAAAGACAATATTATTTTTTTATAAAAAATATTATCACAAAATAAATTAAAATTACAAATTAACAAAACATAATAAGAATAATAAAAATAAAATAAAATAAAATAATAATTGTTCAAATCAATTAAATGCTTATTCGTGGGCAAGCATACCCGTAGAAAGATAATAAAGATTTTAAAATAAGTTCTCAAAATATAGTCCCACAAGAATTGTTTCCAAATACCAACAATATCTTAATTTCATTGTTTAAAAACTAAAAGTATGTGTAATGAAATTAAACTAAGAACAAGTCAAATTAGCAAATAACTTAAAGCAATAAAATGACGTAACTTTTTTATGTATACATTTTGAACTAATTCTAACTCCAGTTTGTTTATGATTGTCAACTAGTCATACTAAAATGCAATGTTAACAGTATTTTTCCTAAGTTATTATCCTCAATAGTCATGTAAGGTAAAAAGAAGAGAAAACATAAAGCATTCATGAACTTGTTAATTTAAGAACGAATGGAAAAGAAAAATTAAGTTTGGTCTACTTAATTTTTCGTCTCATTTTATCCTATAGATTTATTAAATATATGTAGTATAGTCACCTATGATGCAATTAATTATAAGATGTTAAGAGTGACTAAATCTTAAAATACATTTATATGCATTAGAATAAAAATTAATCACAGACAGAAATTGAAATTGTCATTAGATGTAAAGATTACAAAAAGTCATATAAAGAGTTCACCGTCGTCTTATCTATGAATTTAGCTACTTATTATAAAGTAAACAATCAAAGTAATCGTAAACAAATTCACATTCAACAGAAAAAAGAATGCAAACTAGAAAAAAAAATCTCTAATAGAGGAGAATGAAAAGAAATTTTGTTCTTCAAACACTCTTTCCATCACTTTTTAGGAGGAGGAGGAATGCAGAAGTTCAATTGTATCGTCTCCCGAAAGAACGAAAATTTATCCTTAATTTTGAAATATATCAAATTTTGTATGCATTTATATTTTTTAGGATGAATATTTTTAATAATAAAAAAAATATGCAAAATTAAGAATAAATAAAATTATTTCATTCAAATAAACAATTGCAAAATATTAATAGTGCAACGATTATATTTTTATACAAGTTTTGAAAATAATTCAGTTAGATATTTGTATATTCAAAATACGATTTTAAATTTATAATATATATTAGGTCATTTATGTACGTTAACAAATAAAAATAAAAATCCGGAGTAGTGTTATACAAAAGTTTCCATATAACATATTAAAAATATATGTGAGAAAAAAAATATTGTACATATTTTAATATGGTTAAAAAATTATTAATGTTCATTGTTAAATAGGGATGATTTGTAATTTATTTTGCATTGAATAGGTAAAATGTGACCCTTAATTTAACATAGCGGATTGCCAAACTGAAGTTGGTTTGAGTGATATATCCTTGATTTTGTTTAAACAATGTTTCAAGTTAAGAGAACACAAATTTTGAAAAAATGAGTCTCAATGTTTTCGGCTCTTAGGAGAATTGCTTTCTATAAATAATACATGTGACTAGATCAACACAATTTAACACAGTAAATTTACCAACATGCATGTACATTAGAAAAGTTTAAAATATAGACATCAGTTTCGAACCTGAACCTTCTTCAATATTATTTAAATTATAATAAAGTTAAATTAAGGTATTTAACTAATTTAATTCTAAAGTTAACCTTCTTTAATAGTATTTAAATTATAATAAAAGTAAATCATAAAATTAAACTATGATATTTAGTTAATTTAATCCTTAAATTTCTTACTTATTTAAGGTTCTTTAACTCACTTTTAGGAACCATTTGATTTAAAATGTGTTTAATTATAATCTGTAAGAAGGGGTTTCTTCTTCCTCAGTACATACGTTTTTGCGTATTAGGCAGTTGAGAGCACACGGTTACTTCATTCATATAAAGTCAATGCCTATTTTTTATTTCGTTCTATATGATCTACGAAGCTTCGTCGAATGCTGAAAGATTATTTTATCATGCGTACCCCATTTTATTATTTTTTGAGTCAAAGATTATTCAAACAGGTATGTAGTTCAAAATATTTTTTAAATATTATATATATAACTTTTTTTTTAAAAAAGGATTTACTTATTTTAAGAGTAAGTTTAGCTAATTTACTTAATATTTTTTATAATTATTAAATTTTATTAATTACCTATTAAATTATAGTATATTCTTTATGATCAATTATATCAAATTTTAAATTAATTTAATATTTATAAGAATATAATTTTATAGTTAATATTGTTTTATATTTTAAAACTTTATATAATACGTTAAATCAAGTTGTTTGATGAAATGTTTATTTTATACGCTAATATAATTGTGTATATTTATAAAATTGATATAAATAATAAATAATTAAGTTCTTTAAGTATATTAATTATGAAAACATATTTTTTTTATAATATATTTGTTTTAAAAAATAAATTTTAAATATAAAATTAATTATTTTAGTCCCTTGAATTATCAAATCAGTCATTTTAATATCTAAAATTATAAATATCTAACAATTTAGTTCATGAAATTACGTTAAAAAAAAAAAAACACCTTAAGAAATAAGATATTAGTCATTTTAATTTATAAAATTATAGGAACCATTTAATTTAGTCCTTTAAATTATAAAATAGAAGTTTTACTACCTCAGAAAATAACCAGCTTAATTCCAACTTATAACTAATTATTAATTTTGTTTTTAAAATTATGACAACAAACTTTTAGTTTCTAAAATTATAAAAAAAATAAATTTTAGTCATTTTAACTGACTAGTTTAGTAGATTGTGAAATGTAAATATGTTTTAATTTATAATATATATATATATATATATATAATAATTAAATATAAAAATAGAAAAAAGAATAAGATAATTTTTATAATATAAAAAATTATTAAAAAAATATAAATTTATATAAGTTGATAAAGGAAAGTTAAGTAATAACTTCAATCTCCTAAATTTAGAATAAAATTAACAAAATGTGGGTAAAAAGGAAAATCATTATAACAAAAAATGTTGTAATTTATACATCATTTTCAAAAACTGTAATAAAAATTAACTTCACTGATAACTCACTTATCAAAATAATAGATTTTTTATTTATAATATATATATTTTTTTTAAAAAAAACATGTATTGCTAGTATTTTTTATTTAATTTTTGTCAATTTTTTTGACAATGTGTTTAGATACAATAAATTAAGTATTAACATGATATTTATGAGTATCCTTGTTATTAAATGATATAATTTTGTTTCATAATTTAAAAGACTAAATTGTATGATATTTAAAAATTTTAAAAATTAAAATGAATTTTTTTTATAATTAAATAGACTAAAAATTCTTTTTCATATTTTAGTGACTAATTAGTAGATATTTATAATTTTATTGATTAAAATAACCAATTCCTAATCATTTTAAGGATTAATTATTTTTCATAATTTTAGAGACTTAATTAATATATTTATACAATTTTAAAGATAACATGATATATAATTTAGAATAAAATGAAATACGAAATTATAAGTAAATAAAAAAGAAAGAAACAGAAAACCTATCAAAGAAATTTCCTTACAATAGCAATAATTATTTAGGAAAGTTATGCTTAAAAAACTTAAAAGAATGCAAAAAGTTGAAGGAAAAACTCTCTTAATGCTTTGCTAAAATGCTTGATTTAGTTTTTCAAAGTTATATGTGTCATTTTTTTTCCGTTAAACATCACCATTTTATCAAGAATAAATTTAAAATACAAGAAGTCAAGAAAATTAACAAAATATGTTAAAAGATCATTAATTCAATTCACATATACAATTGATTTTCTCAAAAGTCTTGCTGCAAGCTACTTGCAAAAAAGATATTTAATAAAATCAAATATTTTATTAGCATTTAAAACATTATTGTTGAAAAAAATATTATTATACTCAAGTTAAATTGTTCATATTACTACAAATCATATCATTATAACTCTGCTGCATTTTTCTTTTTTACATTATATTTTATATGTACTTAGAATGTTTATTACAAATTTTTAAATAAATATAAACTA
Source organism: Abrus precatorius (assembly GCF_003935025.1). NCBI lineage: Eukaryota > Viridiplantae > Streptophyta > Magnoliopsida > Fabales > Fabaceae > Abrus > Abrus precatorius. Next base: position 3,195,906 of record NW_020874362.1, on the reverse strand, counting down.
AAACCAAACCATTCAAATACTATGTAACACAGTTTTCACATAAATACTGTATGTGTCATACGTATATGTATATGTTAATTCTTTAACAAAATCTTATTAAAATAATTTTAAAATGTTTATATTATATCATTAACCTTTTTTAAAAAAATTCACTGAAAAAATATTTTAAATATTCAAAATATCACTGTACTTATCTTTGCAAAAGATAAATTATGATAAATTAAATCATAAAAAAATTAGCTATAATTTTGAAGAAAAAAAACTATGAAAATAATACATGTAAATTCAGAGAAGACAAATTAATCTTTTTCTATATTTTACTATAAAAATTTATAAAATGTGTAAAGAGAGATGTAAATATATGACTACACATTACCAACTAATTATTAGTAGTAAGAAAAATAATATTCAAATATTATAACTTAACATACTTGTAATGCGACTTGAATTAGCAAAATGCACTTAAATGTTATAAGTTTCATTATTTTAACTATTTAAAATTGACGTTATTATTATTATTATATAAAATAAAAAGAAAAAGAAAAAATATAATACATCTAACATATTTCAAATGTCATTACTTGATAATCATGTATATTTTAATAATTGTTTTGATGTTGTACTAGTCGATACACCCATTACGTGATAAAAACTACTCACATTATTTTAATAAATAAATTATAAAATTTCATATGTTAAACTGCCTAATTTCTTCCTACACGCGATAGTGGACTATAAATAATAACATACGAAGCTAAGTAAAGGTTTTTTTTTATATAAATTTTTTAATATATTTTTAAAAATAAATTATTAAAATAATATTATTTTAAAATTAATTTTTCGTCTAGAGCATTTTTCTACGTTATTACTAGTTTTGCACATTGTATATGCAAGACTCTTCTTTTAAATAATTTTGTATATTAAAAAGATAAAACTTTAAACTGATGACATGAATAAAAAATTTTAACAAATTTTGTTTGCAGACGTCTCATATCATATCATCTAATAGTCATCGATTTTAATGTGAAATAATTTTTAAAATTTATTTTTATTTTAATTTATATTATAATAAATGATTAATTATAATTATTAAATAAGCATAATTTTTTATGTTTGTATTTATTATATATATTTAATAAATTAATCAAACCCCATGCTTTTAGGTTAAAAAATCTTTTTTTTAAAAGGATAAAAAATTACAGAATTTTTTTTTTCTAATTATAATTATAGATGGTCAAACTTATTGATAATCGTAAATGTGATTATTTAAAATAATGTGTCATTGTGTTAGTATTTTAAAATATTTGATAATTAAATTAGTCTTTTATCATAAATTAATATTTTAAATATCTAAAATGTTATTATACTCAATTTTATGAAACAAAAAATAATGATAAGAAATATTTTAAAGAATTAATTTTGAGAAAGACTAACTTATTGATCATTTATTTTCTTAGGACTAAATTTTGACAAAAAAAAATTTAAACGAATAAATGATGATAAAAAAATTATAGAACTAAATTAGATATCAAAGGTTTTTTTTTTTTTCAAGTTTCAATATAAAACGTTTTAAAATGTGTAGAGAGGGATTTAAACCCGAGTCCAAGGCATTTTTTACGTATAATTACCATTTACCAAACACCTAATAATTAATTATAAATACTAAAAGAACATTATTTAAAAACACGTAAACGCTATCACACATTTTTTTTCCACAAAAGTATTTAAATAATTTATAAAATTATATTTATGTGTGAAACTGTTTTTGTTTTCTATACGCGTTAGCGAATTAGATGAATAATAACATATGAAGCCAAAGCCTTTCACAAATGTTTATTTAAAGGATGGGTAGGACCATTTTGTGTTGTACAAGGAACCAAGCCTCTGTTTCCTTAGTCTGTTTGTTCCTGGCAATTCAATTGGCACAGTAACATCATCTTGTGCAAAACTGAAACAATTGCAGTTAGTGGAGGTTTTCTAGTTGAGTGTGCCTTCATTTGTTCAGTTCAGAACAAGTTGATCTCGCTGAAATTTGTGATTTTGATCATCTGGGTTGTTTTGTGAAGTCTTGAAAAGCATAAAAAAAAAAGTTATGGCAGATTTGTTCAGTGGAGGTGCTGTTGGAGCTGCACTACAAGGGGTGCTGGAATATGCTATTCAAACCATAGACAAAGGTCGAGATTTCAAGCCTACCCTGACAAAGAACATGGATACCTTGGATGCTTTGACTCCACTGGTTGAAGAGATCAAACGGTATAGCAATGAATTGGATCACCCCAAACACGAAGTAGAAAGGTTGGAGAAAGAACTAAGAGCAGGTAAAGAGCTTGTGAACAAGTGCTCCAAATTTCGGTGGTGGAGGTTTCTTTCATTCCCTCAGAACCGTGACAAGCTTGTAGAGAAGGACCAGAAGCTTGTGAGGCATTTATCTGTGGATATACAAGCCCAGATAGCAAGAGATTTGATGGAGACTTTGTCCAAGGTGAGACAGATTCTGGATATTCTTGTGAGGGAATGTGGTGTGGTGGGAAATCATGGAGAGAGGGAACTGTTGAGGGGTTTAAGTGGTGCTCCTGAGAATCCTGAATTTACTGTGGGGTTGGATGAGCCTTTGAAGAAGTTGAAGATTGAGCTTCTCAAAGATGGTGCTGTGTCTGTGCTGTTGTTGACCGGTTTAGGGGGATCTGGAAAGAGCACATTGGCCAAGAAACTATGTTGGGACGACCAAGTCCAAGGTATGTTGCCCCAGAACACTCTTCTTTTTTCCCTTTAATGGTAGGATTCCATAGTTGTTATTCCTTTTCATAATCATTTCTAATTCATTATATTTCCTTTATAATTATTAGCATATAACAGAGCTTGTAACATATAGTAGTATCCAAGCATATGGAAGTTTTAGTAGGGAAATCTAAAAAAGAAGTAGCAAAACTTAAGCTTAATGATGCTTATTCTTTTCCCCCTCCGTTTCATCATTTGAGACATCCTAAATGCAAATCTTTAAGCCATTTTTTTTTCTTTACAGAAGAGATATAGAACATAGTGTGATGATGGAAGTGGTAGGTTCTAGTTGCCATGTTTTCAGTGAAATAAAGTCAGCTACACCTGTTATGAGATCTTTGTTTTTCATGGCCAACAAACTCTTTGGGGATTGAAAGCACGAATAGAACATATGATTTATCTAAAATTTTACTTTGTAGTCTAGTGAAATGATACTTGCTCATATATGGCATGAATTTTGGTGTAGTACCAACCCTCAAACGCTTCTTGATTTAGAAAGTTTGGTTTGATTAGACAAGTTCGGTGGGAACATCTTCTTTGTGACCGTCTCAAAAACACCCAACTTGAAGACCATTGTACAGACTTTATTTGAGCACTGCGGACCTCGGGTGCCAGAGTTTCAAAGTGATGAAGATGCAATTAACCGTTTAGGACTTTTGCTGAGGCGAGTTGGGGTAGGTGAAAGGCCAATATTGTTGGTCTTGGATGATGTTTGGCCTGGCTCAGAAGGACTTATTGAAAAGTTTAAATTCCAGATATCAAATTATAAGATTTTGGTTACTTCAAGAGTTGCATTTCCAAGATTTGGCAACCCATGCCACTTGAAGCCACTCGATCATGATGATGCAGTATCCCTTTTCCATCACTTTGCTCAATTGAAATGCACTGGCTCATACAGGCCTCATGAAAACCTTGTCCAAGAGGTTCTTTCTCTCATCTTGTAATACATAATAATTAAGAACATACTTATTGGGTACTGCTAATTTGTAGCCTTAAAGCACTAGTTAAGGAATCAATAAATAGTAAGTCTTTATTAGAAATCACATTGGGATATATTGAAAATCATGATAAGAGTGCATTGTTATACTTTCTAATAACAACCATATAACTTTCGATTTCTTTACTAAGTGTAGTTAAGGACCTGGTTAGCACTTGTCATACTTATTTTTATATATGTTCTCCTAGTTCTCCAAAATCTTTCACACAATTGGGACATGATTGAATGTGAGAAGTGAAAACTTTTACGTTTGTCAAATTGTAAAATTGAATAAAGAAGATTGTTACTTATCGTTCCTCATACCAATAAGTTGACTACAATCCTTGCAATCTTGTTAGACTGAGACCATTATCATATGCGATACTGATTTTACATACTTGCACTGAAATACAGATAGTGAGAGAATGTAAAGGTTCACCTTTGGCTCTTGAAGTCATTGGCGGAGCACTTTGTAAGCAGCCTTTTGTGATGTGGCAAATAATGAAGGAACGGTTGAAAAGTCAGTCCATTCTTAAGTCAAATAATGACTTACTTAATCGCCTCCAGAATTGCTTAGACATATTGGAAGATGAGTCCTCTATCAAGGAGAAGGAGTGTTTCATGGACTTGGGGCTATTTCCTGAAGATCAAAGGATCCATGTTCCTGCCCTGATTGACATGTGGGCTGAACTGTATGAACCAGATGATGATGGAAACAGAGCAATGAACATCATCCATAATTTAACCAACAAGAATTTGGTTAATCTCATAGTTACAAGGTACATTAAAGCTTTTATGTTTCCTGTCTTGTTATCCATCCAATGCGCTAGAAAGCCAAAATATTTTCTTAAGATAACATGATTTATAACTTTTTTAATTTATATGTATGCTTATGGTAACATGATTAATAACAAACTTTTAAGATTTTTAATTTTACAAGAATCTGCACTGGAGTTTATTGGTTCATAAATTATGGATCACTTTAGGATAGATGTAATGTTAAATGCATTCCTTCATGAGATTTAAGATATCAAATTGTTAATTGTACTTTTCAGTCAAATGGATCTATTAAAAGCAACCGTGAGTTTAGTAGCATATGTATCTGTTATTTTTCAGCATGTCAATGTGGAGGCAAAGAAGTGAAGAAACATAAACTAGAATATATAATAGAATTTATAAATGTTATGGATCTTTAAAAGGGTTTAGGCACTTCCCTGGCTAAACCAATTTGTGCTTGTTGACCAGGAAAGTTGCACTTGACACAGATTTGTACTGCAATAATCACTTCCTCATGCAGCATGATCTCCTTAGAGAGCTAGCAATCCATCTAAGCAGCCAAGAACCATTTGAACAAAGGGAAAGACTGATGATTGAGTTGAGTGGAAATAATCGTCCTGAATGGTGGGTTGGACAGAAAGAGCAGGGTATCATTTCCCGTCTATTGTCTTTATTCTTTCCCATAAGGTGGATGGAGCAGAAGCAGAAACAAGTGGTTGCCGGCACATTATCTATTTCAACCGGTTTGTCTTGTCTATCTCTTTCTACTTTTTTTTTTGTTTTGTTAACATTAACTCTTAAGGTTGAGTTTAAGCCTCTAGTAAATATATAGTAGATTTTTGTTAAGATGTATTTGTTATATTTTTGTATCTTTAAAGTAATATTATATTCTTAAACTCAACCGTAAGGGTTGAAATAAAAAGAGAGGATGGTGCCCTCGTCTCAGGCAAGTAAAGCCTTTAGACTCGAAGAGCACTTACATTTACTTCATCCCAAAAACACGATTGGGGCTGTGAACCTGCAACATAATAGATGCAAGACTCTATCTTACTTTACTTGACCAACTCCTTGGGGTTGTATCTCTCTTTCGGTGTCTAAATTGTATGCCTACAAACATAGACAAATGGAAAAAGTGACTTCTCTATTTGTGGCATTTGTCTTCTTTCATTCTTGATGGTATAAGTGATTCTTTTGCAGATGAAACATTCAATTCAGAATGGTGCAACCTGCAAGCAGATGAAGCTGAGGTTCTGATTTTAAACATTCGATCTGGCAAGTACTCATTGCCAGGGTTCACTGACAAAATGAGTAAACTCAAAGTTTTGATAGTCACAAATTACGGTTTCCATCCATCTGAACTAAACAAATTTGAGTTACTTGGTTATTTACCTTGCTTGAAAAGAATAAGGTTGAAGAAGGTTTCAGTGTCATGCTTATGTAAAATGAGAAGCCTGAAAAAGCTATCCCTTTATATGTGTAACACAAGGGCAGCTTTTAATAGCAGTTCCATCCAAATCTCTGATGCATTGCCCAATCTAGAGGAGTTGAACATTGACTATTGCAATGATCTGGTGGAATTACCATCTGAGCTATGTAAAATTGCCACCTTGAAGAAGCTTAGCATTACAAGTTGTCACAAGCTTTCGACACTTCCCCAAGAAATTGGAAAACTTGAGAATTTGGAAGTGCTTAGGCTTAGTTCCTGTTCTGCTTTGCAAGAGATGCCAAAATCTGTTGGAAAACTCCATAAGCTATGTTGTCTTGACATCTCAGACTGTGTAAGCCTTATGCGATTACCAGAGGACATTGGTGACTTGCATAGTCTTGAAAGGATTTATATTTGGGGTTGCACGAGGTTGAATGAAGTTCCATATTCGGTCATGAACTTTGGGGATTCAAAGCATGTAATATGTGTTGTCTGTGATGAAGAGGGGGCTGCTCTATGGGGACATTTCTCTAACCTTTCCAATCTGAAGATAGAAGTGTGTAAAGCTGATATTAGCTTAGATTGGCTTCCTGGAGTTCGTTCTTGAGTTGAGACTAGTTTCTTGATGCTGCTAAAGTGGCTTTGGAGTAATGTGAAGTTGAGACATCATTCTCCTTGTGTGTTTTACCATTTTCCATCATGTTTCAATGTAAAAGAAATGTAATGTTCTTCTACTATTTTAGCCTACAAATCTTTCTACTCATGTAAAAGTAACACACGTCATCAAAAGTAAGAAAAAGATTAAAAAATGATATTTTTCAGAAGACGCATGTCATTTAGTTTTTGTAAGTAGGAGAATTGCAAGCTGCAATAGTAGGATATAACGTTTTTCTTCCATGTAAATGTCTCGTAAGAAGTAGGAATAGATTATGTTAATGCAATTCACCAATGTGACTTGAAGGAGGGAGGACATTTTCCGTGTTGTTTTAATATTTGTACCTATTTTCTCTTTGAGAATGTTAACAAATAACATGTTCTTAGACAGTTAAATTTATTATTTTGTAAAATCACATATTGGCTCTAAAACAACTAGGATCCACTCTATATTGGTCAGTGTGAGAGTTCATTCAATTATGAAGAACATCAAAAAAAGGGAATGTTTTTCACAGTTCCATTTCTCATTTATTTAAAAATAGGATCACAAAGTGCGGTAAATGACTGTCAGATGCCTTTATTAATTTCGACAAGGATTCCACAAGTCTTCTCATCCTCCCTCTCTGAACAAATGCATGTTGTGCTAAACGCCAAGCCAGGCAAGGATGATAGAGTGGAGTTATCAAGGGGATATTCTCGCTATATTTTCAAGGTCAATATCTATTTTCGATTGCAACTATGCTTAGAGAATGTGGGAAGGAATCTCTACAAGAATTAAAGTGCCATAATTTCTTATTAAGATGTAATATTATTCTCCTATTATTAAAAAAAACGTTTGTAACATTCTTTCAAACACACTACTTATTATTGACTAAAATTTATTAAAAATATAAAAATTTATCAAAATCTCATTTCTAATTTAATAAGTCCCTCCCATATTTTTGTAATTTTAATAAATTTTAACTAATAATTAAAAGAGTATTAAAACAATGTATTAAGAATGTGTTTTTATCATTCATTTTATATATAAGATGGTGAAGTTTAAAAAATTGTGACTTCGTGAACAAATACCAATCAATGATGATAAAATTACAGAGAAATAAAAGTGTGAGATTGTGTAATAAACTTTAAAATGATTCCAGAAGTATATGAAACCTATAGTATTTTGTATTTATTTTTGTCTTAAATTGAAATATAAAAATTATTAGAGTAAATCATATCTCATTATCTAAAGATTTGTTTAAAAGAAACAAATTCCAAGCTAATTCTAAATTACACTTCGCAATATGTCATAATATATTACTATCTGTTGACTTAATATTCAACTCCTTCAAAAAGATTTAAATAAGTAACGGTATGTAATTTTAAGTACTGAACTGATTATTATAACAAAAAATTTTAGATTACAAAATCAAGTTAGATTTTTATAAAATTAAAATAGTAGAATGACAAATATTACAAATTGTCTTATAATTTACATACGTATTTATTCCAGTGTAAATAAAATTGTTATCACATATGTTTATAATGAGACAAAAACCATTTTATACAGTTGTTTGATTTCTTTAATCGAGTCTTTTATTTCAGTCATTAATCATAGCCAAGTTCATGCTTAATATTTTGCCCATGACACAATTTCATGTGTTGTTGCAGATAAATATGATAACAGGAAAAAAAAATTCCTATTACGGGTATCAAATTTAGGTTATATGCAACTATGTATATAACCAATTATGTTGTATAATTTAAACATCACAAAATGATAAACGAAAAGAGAATTTTAACAAGTCACAATTTTTTAGCATAAAACATTAAAATTATTCTGCCGGTCTCATTTGAAAAAATAATAATAATTACTTTCTAGATATAAAAATGACAAACAATTTAAGACAAGAATATGTTCAAGTAACAACTAATATGAGACACAGGACAGGAGTACATAACTTAGTCCAACGAAGAGAAAAAGACCCGCATTACTCAATGAATTTGAGCATTCTTTAGAAAAAGCACCCTCATTATTCTAAACAGGATTAGTATTGCACACCCAAATGCTAAAGGATACGCCAGCGTACACCACAAAATATCTTATCCCACCATGCAAGGATACTATGTATTTCCGTAGCTTTTAAAAGCTTTTAAAAACAGAGACGGCAAATCACCATAAGCTCAAGAAATAAAACTCCAAAGCCCTCCATTCAAAATCTTTTTTGTGTGCACAGAAAATATCGCTAATAACTAAACACTAATCCCTTTCGAGACAGATTCAAAATTACAACTGAACAAATGTTTGATAATTGTATTTATGACTCCCATCTAAAATTGTATTAATAACTAGATGAATAGCATTCTATGCAAAGAGGTGCAGCCATGTGCAAACGGAAAGGTGGAAAGAGGGAAGTGGTATACAGGAAAATAAAATCTGCCAAATCAGAGGATACACATAAACACAAACTAAATACATAAACTAGCAAATGTGACTAGTATGTCTAATGAAAATGAACTGTTTACATGAAGTATGTGTATATAAGCAGGGGCATGAAACATAATTCACCTAACTGCTAATTTTACTAGCCAGGAAACAACGAGAAGGCTAATGTAAATATAATATATATAAAGCAAGTATTCACCAAGGTAGTAAGGGAAGGATAACAATCATTTCTTCCCTCAGCCACCAACCCTTCTAGACTGTTTGAAACATGTTATCCCTCAGAAAAGTGATACTGAACACTGTTAAATGGTGCAGACGTTGGAACCTCCAAGTATGCAAACATACATAAATTAACATGAACTTTGTATTATCCATGCTAATCTACAGAAAAAGTGGGCACAACATATTTCATTTTCCTTGATGCTGAAAATGCCAAGCCCAATATTAAGATGCTCTCCACTTAATATGCAGTCTTTCAAGTGTAGCTGATGATCAAACTATATGGCATACACTATCTCCCCACTGCTATCTATATCAAGCTCAGATTCAGATTCTAATTCATCAATGTAATCATCCATATCAATGTTTTCAACCATGAACTGATCTAAAGAATAGGTCCCAGCTGCTGGTATGGTAGCCTCTGAAATTATCTGCATGATCGTATCAAGGCTCTGCATGGGTTGGTCTGGCTCTTCAAATTGATTACCCATTATCTTTTCATCCATTAGGTCAGCAGGGAGATTCTTCAAAAACCATTCATGGTTCCAGATTTCAGACATTGTGATTCTCTGTCACACAAATGTCCAAAGACAGATTTAAACTAACAATTTTAACCACCAAGACTTGAAATTAAATTCTGATATTGTACAGTCAATAGGCCCAACCAATTCACAAAATGCATTCAACATTTTGCCCTCTTTTCTGTTATAACACACTTAAATTTAATAGCCTACTATATATACCTATATTATATAGACATACATACAACCACATAGGACCTATATAAAATGTAAAAGTAATATATTAAAATAAATTGAATATAACTTCCTTAGATAAGAAAAATGCCCAACAATTATGTCAAAAATCACTCGGATTCTTAAAATCCATTTTAAGGGACATAAGACATATTGCTTAAGCTTGCAAATAGTAGTGAGAGAAAAATAATTTCCAACAAGACATTCAAGTGGTAGTACACAATATTAAAAATGATTCCGAGAACAAAATAACTTGGACTGTGTAGTGTGATGTCAACTGAATGCATTGCTGTTAGCGGTAGGTTAGTAATTTGAAATAGAAATTACCTCTGCTGGGTCAAAAACAAAGATCCTTGAGATAAGGTGACGACACTCAGGAGATATTTGAACAAAGTCTGGGATGGAATACTGGACACTAAGAATTCTCTGCAAGGATGAAACAACAAGGATGTTGTTCTCAAGCCAATAAGACACTACTCACTAAGAAAATGTGTAAATATTTAAAGATCTACCTGAATTGTCTTTCGGAAGTCCTTAGGTTCATTGGGATCTTCAAAAGGATATGCTCCCACTAGCATCACATATAAGGTTACTCCACATGACCAGACATCTGCAATCTAATATTAAATGCACAAAAAAATACAGGAACCCATTAAGATACCCAACATTTATAATGAGATAAAGTTTAATACTGAAATGTGAAATGTTTGATGCCATCAACGGACAGTGAAATTCTGCAATTAATAAGATATGGACAGTGATGATAAAAAATACGTCAGCAAAGCTTGAAAGTGGACATTCAGTAACATTTGTTAAGGTTTCAATCACAAATTAAATAAAAAAAGACAAAATGAATGAGTATGAAAGAGAAAAGGGTGAAAGAAGCAAGTTGGAAGGTAGTTATCTCAACTAGTTTGATTATTTAATTGTATTTAGAACTTCATAACTTTCATTGATATACCAAACCAAAAAACAATAATGCTAAAATAAGAGCCCTTTTACATACTCTTAAATTGGAGAGAAATGGAGAGAAGAGGAAGGAAGAATGAGTGGGCAAAAATGCCCCCCTCCCCCATCCACTTTTTGTTTTGAACAAAACAATTCATTCAGATCTTTCACCGCACAAAATGATAAAGAGTGTAAATTACTTCACATTTTCTTAACTAACAATCTAAAAAATATAAAACAATATTTTAAACTGTTAAGTAACTAGAAAGTAACAGATATAAGGAGGTACATAAGGATGGGAGAAATTTTAAACATCATAAGATAAGACATAATCCAGCTATCGTACAACATATAAAATTGGCATACAACACAAAACTTAAATCAAGATTAAATTAATATTTTCAAAATCAGAATGAATCTGCCTAAACATAACAAAAAACAACTATAATTTATGCAATTATTGTGATATATAAAAAGTTTAGAAGTGAAAAAAGTAGTATAAAACAGTTAGGGGCATTTGAAGTATCAGTGAAGTGTCCAATATGGACACAGGCACAACATGAATATGACTATTTTTTCAGTGTCTGCATTTTCCTTGTCAAGTAAATAGTTTCAACTTGTGGCGCAAAGACCTTAATTATGAGCCACAAACACTTCACAGTTTTTTCTTTTTAATGCATCTATATGGGAAACATAGACACAAGCAGAAGCAGGCTCAATTTTTTTAAAAGAAAAGGAAATATCAGAATGCTAATGTTCATCATAAGTTCAAATTTGCCTCCTTCTCAAGTTGATTACCCCATCAGTGACTTGATAATTGATGAAACCTTAGTCTTTTAATCAGTCATAGCTATACATGTGGAGATGACAACCAGAAAAATAAGACGACCTTCATTCGGAACGCAGATCAAAATGACCATTGTATTGGGTGAAAACAGAGTGACCAAATAAAATATCATTGTTTTAGTCCTTTATAGAATGAAAAGGTCAAGAATTTACCAGCTCATAAATGATGACAAGTTAACACTTAAAAAACTCTTCATTTAATTGTGACAGTAATAGGTCTACAGAAAAAGAACATCACAATGAAACTAATCACTCTACCTTGCCATCATACTCTTGTTTCAGCAATACTTCTGGAGCAATATAAGCAGGAGTTCCAACAGTTGACTTTGGTTGCGAATGAAGCACTGAAGACTGTAAATCACAATACCAATCAGAATTGTGAGATGAAACAATGAAAAAAAAATAAAAATAAAACAAAAACAACTAGAATACAATGATCATCTATAATTGGTAAATCCACTGTTATAGAAGAAAAATGTTTAGCTGCTTACATGTCAGAAGGAAATGGAATCAATGAAATAAAAGGATAACAGCAAAATCCAAGACACTCAATGTGAATTTTAATACCAATGTACCATAAAACACAAGCACAGATACAAGTTAGCTTGACAACAGCAAAAAGGTGCAATGACCAACTTATCAGTTTTCTTAAAAACACCAAGAAACATGTCATAGTTTTTCCCTTTTTATGCATCTATATGGGAAATAGACACAAGTAGATGGGGGCTCAAAATTTGGAACAGAAAGAGGATAGCCAATGCACATCAGAAGTTCAAAGCCTCCTCGACTGGATTACCTATGAACAGTCATGCAGAATTTCCTATTCCAATATCACAATTTACTGAAATCATCTTTTAGTAACTTAGGGAGCTACTCAATTCCATTATCACAGTATAAATCTGAAGAACAAAAGTGACTCAAGAAAATGCAGACAAAGAGAAGCATAAAGTAATTGGAGTTAAATATTACTCAACCTAACAAGTCCAGTAAAATATGAAAGCATGAAACTCACACCATGGAGAGCGAGTGAGATTAAAAACTTTACCTTGGAGTACCCAAAGTCACATATTTTCAACCGAGGTGCTGGGCTGCCATCCAGTAAAGTGTTTTCCAACTTCAAGTCCCGGTGGCATACTTGCTTCATGAAGAGACATTACAAAGAAAACTTATACATCACGCATAATGTTCAGAAGACTGATACATTGCCTATACCACACTCCAGTCTAGCATAAACACAATTTAGATAGGACAGTGGAGAAGGGGTAAAAAATTTAATTACCATAGCATGGCAATAGCTGACCCCAGATATGAGTTGTTGAAAGAAGAAACGAGCCTGAATCATGTCAATGGATTACAAAGTTACATAAGGAACAGAATAGAAGTACAAATTTATTCTCGGTGAATGATCAGGTGTAGAAAAAGTAAACAAATAAAATAAGAACCTCATCCTCAGTAAAACGCCCAGCATTGCAGATTCGCTCAAAGAGTTCTCCTCCAGATGCATATTCCATCACAATGGCCAGATGGGTAGGTGTTAAAATGACCTAATTAAAATATTATAGAACATTACAGATAAATGAGATTACCCCAGGCTTCTCTGTATAGATACAATGTAGAAAATAAAAAATATTAAAATACACTAACCTCCTTAAACCTAACAATGTTAGGATGTCTCAGAGACCTGTGATTAATGATTTCTCTCTTCACATTTTCATCAATCTGTGACACAATAAAATGATAGAAAAAAGACAGACAGCCCAGCAACATATCAGTAAGAATTTGAAGTTAACAGATTTTAAAATGACAAGATTATTGCACAATAAAGTTTCAATTCAGAAATCACAGTTCATTTTGACTTGGAAGTTGGGACACCAAAATTTTCTTTGTTTCACAATTCGATTGGGAATCTCTAAACCTAAAATCCAACTAAACTACACTCTGCCAATCACCAACCGAAAGGTTTGACTTTTGGAGGGGAAAAAAAAAAAAAAAAACAAACAAACAAACCAATCCTTATCCAACTTTCACTTTGCCCCACCCTAAACCTCCCCATCACCAGAACAAGGACCAATTTCTCACATCCCAAAACAAGAAGCCACATATTAAGCCACCTTAGTTCAATAAGCACAATCACTGATCCCATATCATACAGTCCCATCCCCTCACAAATCAAGCTCACATATCGCTAAATACCATCTCAAATTTGATGATTATGTATGATTCTGTCAATTGCCAAGCGATAATCAATGCTATAAAGAGAAATCATAAAAAGAAAATCACAAAAAAACAGGCAGTGAAACAAATACGGAAACACGAAACAAGGCAAAAATAGCATGATACGTCAGCAACAACCAAAGACGCACACAACAATTAAAGTAAAAACAATCATGTGATCAAATTTTCTTTCCATTCCCTTTTCTGCCCCAAAACCGTGTAAAAGAAATATTTTCCAAAATAAGGGCCAACAGAAAGAACCTCACAACAAAAACAAAATAATAATAATAATAATTCACTTTTTTTTTTCTTTCATTCATGGAACAGAACCTTATCACCCCGTTCGATATACTTGACGGCAACGAGCTCCTTAGTTTGCTTATCCTGCATCAACCTCGCAACACCGAAATTCCCGGAACCGATATCGCGAACCAGATCGTAACGGTCGCTATCGTGCATGATTGGCAAGTCCATACCCGGTCCAACCGTCAACGCTGCCCGATCCATCACAGAATAAACCGAACCGGAGAAAAAACCCAACAAGGATGATAGCAGAGAACCTTCAGTTATTTAAACGGCGATTACTTTACAGAACCTGATACGGCATCGTTTGGAGTTGAGTTGAAAACGAGGAGGATCGGTGATAGAGTGGTGTGAGGGAATCGGGTTGCGAGAGAAGACTTTGTGAGAAATGGCGTGTGCGATGGTTTGTTGGTGAGGGAAAGAGAATAGAATAGATAAAATATAGTGGATTGGGTTGGAACGGAAGCAACTGCAAATTGGTGGAACCAACCAGACGTGAAACGGTGCCGTTTTAGCCTCTGTGCCCGAGATGACGCAGCTTGTGCTCGTTGCCTCGTAAGCAATGTTGTCGCCTTTCTCTTTTTCATTCTCTCTCACCTCACTCCCTCAATTCACTGCTTTTTTTATTATTTTTCTCTCAACTTTGTTTTATGATATTTTTTTTAACTCACAAATATCGTGGTTAGTCTTTCTTGGGACTAGTAGTTTCTATTTGATCCAATCCATTCGGTCAACCATATTGCAATTTTTCTATATTTGTACTTTTTTAAACAGTTTGACGGTAAAGAAAAAGTATGGATCGGTGTTTTTAGTTTTTTGTTTAATAACCTTAGTTGTTGTGAAAGAAAATTACATACAAACACTTGTTTTAAACTTTGTTTAGTTAGGAAAAATTATTAAATTTAAAACACTTTAAAATATTATATTTTATAATTTGAATATAATAAATATATTATTTTCAACAAAATTTTACTGTTTAATTTGAGAGGAAACAAGACCCTATATAAAATAAATGGGGTGATTAGATGGGGTTGGGTGTGTGTTACTGTCAAGGAACAGGAACAGGCACTTGAGGCTTTTGGCTTGGAATGACCTATAAAAGAAAAAGGCTTTTGGCTTCTAAGAGAAAGGTGAAAGGACGGTCCCCCACTTGAAGTAGAGAATCAGGGATTGGATTGAAAATGGAGTTTAATGGTGATTGGTCAACGTGGAAGAGCTATGGAGTGGTGGAGTGAAGCTTGGGGTGATGAAGATTAGGTGTGGGGATCAAACGGTGAGTGTTGATTAATCATGATTTATAGATAGATACAGATATGGCAAAGGGAAAAGAAAAGAGAAATTTGGTAGGGGATGATGTGGTCAAATGAAGATGAGAATGTCTTTAATGTGCGGCAAGGAAAGTCATTTTCGGTCCACTGACAGAAAAAAGGCTTGAAATGCAAAGCAAGAAAAGATTGGAAACCCTTGAAGGGGTAATTATAATGCTACACTCATGCTAATTCCCCCCCTAAAAAGGAAACAAGCCTGTTGGCGGCTATTCAGGGACATTCATCGCCTATTAAATATCTTCTGCACCTTTTCATTTAGTTTGGTCAAGATTTCAATTCTTAACTCCTCCATCTACAATACTTTATACTCCCACACTGCTATAAAACTTTACATTATTTCCTTCATACCAATGCAATCCAAAGTTCTATGCAAGTCCCTGTAAGAATATACAAAATCTTTTCATCAGCATTCAAATTAGACAACCAAATGTATGTTTAAATAACATAACTGTAAATATATTATTGTCAAAAATCAATACAATATTATATTTATTTTTTATTATTAATTTTTTATATTTATATAATGCTGCGTGTAAGTAAATTTTTATTTATGTCTTTTAATCATACAATGTTTCTTTTTTAACATCATTTTTACATAAAAAAAATATTTTAACCTAATAACTAAGGTTATTAAATAATTAACAATAACGCACAAATAATTAAATAATTAAATAATCAAACATTACCATATTTTTTAATTTTACTTATTTTTATCAATTTATAATTAAATGATGAATTTGATTACAACATGCTTAGTAAGGTAAAATAAGTACTTCGACTGTCAAGATTTTTTTTCCTATTATTTAAAAAAACGACAATAAACAAACGACAAAAAAAAATAGAATTCCCCCTTCACCCACTTCACTCTTTCTCTGATACGATAAAACAGAAATTTAAATTGCTATTTACGGAAATATCCCTGAATTCACGTTTTTATTCGTGAAATCCTCGTTGTCACTTTTCTTTGTTAACACAAACACCTATCCTTGCAAGTGACTCACATTCCAGTACCTCTCTTTTCTGGGAAAAAACTACCGTGACTTATTATTATTATTTTTTTTAACATAGATAATTTTGAATAAATTTTTATAGTTAGAGATAATATTCTAAAGAGAAAAGAGTGTTATTTATTGGAGAAATTTTTTTTATTTACATTATTAAAATTTGCTCGCAACTATAATATAAGAAAAAATTAATCCTTAGTACATTTTAGTCAATTGAAAGCACTTTTTTAATAAAATTTTAAGTATTAATTTAATTTAAATATTTTCTTAAAATTTTATTTAGATTTTATACTAAGGAGAAGAGGAAAAGAGAAGAATTGGTGATCATTAACTCTTATTTAAAAGTTAATTAAACATAAACGGAAGAGTTAAAAGATTTTTCTAAATCTATTAGAATATTTTTAAGTTTTATGAAATTTTCTTATTTTAAAGATTTTAGTGACTCATGTTGAGATTTATCATTTATATTTATATTTGTTAAATTAAATATTTAGTATAGCCTAGAGTTATAATATCATGTTTTTAAAGTTAATTTTTTTAAAAGATTTTAAAAAATAGAAATAATTTTTTTTTAAAATATTAAGTTCTAAAGAGAGAAAATTTTATAAATAAAAAATATGAAAGATAATAATGTTATTTTCATGTTAAATCATTCATTATTTTTCTCTCTCGATATTAAATATACAAGGGATGGGTTTAACCCTCATTCTCCTCCCTTCTCAAGCCCTTTGAACTATTTCCTTTTCTCTCTCTCCCTAAGACTTAGATTTTATGTTAAGGAAGGGAAGAGAGAGTTTAGTAATCATTAGCCCTTATTTAGAAGTTAATTAAATATGAAGGGAAAGGTTAGAAGATTTTTCTAAACTCTCCAAAACCCTCTTAATCTTATTTTGTTGAGTTTTCTTATTTTGGAGGATTTTAGTGACTCATGTAGAGGAATTTATCATTTATATTTATATTTGTTAGATTAAATATTTAGCATGGTCTAGAGTTAAAAAAGTAAGAAAATAAAAAAAAAATTATTTTTTTCAAAAAATGTTAAATTTTAGAGTTATAATTTTTTAAATAATTATAAAATAGAAATACAAGTTTTGTATTTTTTGAAAAAAAAAATATATGAATTAAAAATATAAAATAAGTAATAATGTCATTTATGTATTAAACTTTTCATTACCTTTCCTTCTCAATGTTAAACATCAAAACAAAGGATGAATTTAACTCTCCTTCCCTTCTTTCTAAACTCCTAAACAAAGCATAAAGCTTTGTTGAATGTTGACAATATTCAAATTTGTTAGTCACTAGCTCTCTTGCAGTTCTAGAATAATTATGGTAGGTGATTTAGTGATTCTCTACTATTGTGAGTGAGTAATGATTATAGCGACTTATTTTTATAATTATTATTTATCATGTATTATTGTCTACAAATTATTTGCTTGAAAAAACAAGTCTCAAAATTATTTCTTGATCATATGAAAGTTTATTGGAGTATGAATTTTGTTAAATTATATGAATTTATTTGTAAAATGTGAAGGAAGTAACTATTTTAATTTTATTTGATAGTATTTAATTATGAGACATATGCATGGATATTTTTATTGTTGAAAATAATTTGATTTGCGCATGAGAACAATATCTACAATGTAAATATTTTTTAGAGAAGTTATGTTAAAACAGTGTAATTGTTAAGAAAAATAACAATTTAGGTATATCTAGTTATACTTTGTAATAAGAAAAGAGTTGCTTGTTAGATAGAGCTACCAATGTACAAATATAAATATCAACGAGTAAAATTGTCTTTGTTGAGATTAATTATGAATAATGTACACAAAAAGTGTATTACTTGTTAGATGGAGTTACCTATGGGAGAAACTACCCTTAGGAAAAAAGGGCTATTAATGAGATAGAGTTGTCTTGAACTTTAATCCTTCATGAGTGACTCTTATGCGTACTTTATTATAGTACTTGTGATTGATTGATATTTTTATTTAACAATATAAATTTGTAAACTTTTGATCATGACCAAACTTTTGAAAGAACAATTAGAATGAATTTCTTTTGAAATGGTATATTTTAAGTTCTATAATTGCGAACAACTTATGATTTTCCTTTCTTGTTCATTGTGTTATTAGACCCTCATTGAATTTGTGTGACTCAACCCTCCAATTTATTAACAGATAAACTCTCACTTTAATCCCTAAAATATATAATTTGACTAAAGTTAATTGTAACACCCTCAATTTTATTGCCTTTGTACCAGAGAAATAGGAATTTTGATGCAAGATTTCTCGCTCAAGCAAGATAAAATAAAGTTGTCCCAACTGTCCTCTCATCCAGGCAAGAAAGGGTCTTACTCAGGCAGAAAACAGCTCGCACGGACGAGATTGAGCTCACCTAAGCAAGGAGTTGCAAGAAAAATAAAGAGCTTTCTGGACCATTCTTGTCCAAGTAAGATGTTGCTTACTCAAGCGAGAATAGCAGAAAACTGAGTAGTTTTACTATCTGGTTTTCTCACCCAGGCAAAAGTTAGGCTTGCTTAAGCAAGAATTGGCTTGCTCAAGTAAGAACATGCAAGTTTGGAAGGGTATTTAAGGAATCTCAGACCTAAAAATATTTATTTCTCACCAAACAACCTTTTCTTTTCATTTTCTCTCTGTTCTCTCACCTTCTCTTCTTAAAGAAAACTCTTCCAAACCCTGAATCTCTTCCAAATCCAAGCTCAAATGTCTATTGTATTCAGATCCAAGTAAGTTTCTTAGAGTCTAGTTCTCCAACTTCATTCATATTTCTCAGTTTTCTCAAAGTTTTTCACTTTCTAATACTCAAGGAAACCTTAACTCTTAAGATGATATCATCCATCAGCACATTGTACCTCTCCATTCTCTAGGAAAACTCGGTCTGAGAGACCCATTTCTAGGTAAGCAGAGTTGATCCCAAATCCTAACCTTTTTTTGGTATCTTAGTTTGAAAATATTAATTTTTTTCTATTAGAACCCTAAAATCCTAATGTTTCCTTAAAATCTCAAGTGCAGGAATAGAGATTTTTGACATGAAAAACGCATAATTATTTTCAGAACTAGTTAAATACAAGTTATTGCAAAAGCTATAAACAAAACCATTTTTGAGAAATATTATGATTTTTCTAGTGAACATTGTTCAGAGATAGTTAAGATTACTATTTGATATTTTTTAATAATAGACATACTGTGAATATTGAATGATACCATACTTTAGGAAATATGACTTTATTAATACCAAGAAAGTGTGTATATTGAATTGTACGATTGGTCTAAGTCTAGAAATGTCTGACCTTCAACACATTGTATTAATCTATGTAGTGTGAAATTGTTTGATGACTTTCTATGTTAGACTAATACGATACAATAAATATGAATATTTGTATGATGGTTAATGTATGTTGAAATAGATGGATTTATGTTATTGGTAAAAAGTAAATAATATGATATGATTGTGGAATTGTGAGAGGTGTGATTATAATACGTAAGCTACGACAGCTTGATAGATGTGATTATGATACATGTATTGTGATACATCGAAAGGTGTACCTATAATGCATGTATTGTAATACATTGATTTATATAATCATAACTCATATTATGACATGTTAATCTATGAAAAAGATGTATAAATGAAATGAGAAATGCTAAGAATAAGTATAGATAGTCACAAAGATACACCAGAGGTGTGAAAGACGAGGATAATTTTAAAAATCTGGAGGAAATGAGAGTGGTAGATGTTTTTCTATGATTGCGCACAATAAATAAAAATATAAGGAAAAGACACCACATGTTTCACACTCATTTCCTAACCTAAACTCCTGACTACATTTTTGTTAAAAGAGGTCGGGTTGGTACATGTATAAGTGTGCAGCGATTATCCAGTAACTATCTATACTATGAAGTCCTCAAGAGATCTCAAGGGCAATGATTATGAAAGTATGATGAATGTGAAGTAGTATAGAAATTGTGTGATTATAATATATGTATTATAACATATTGATTGATGTTGTTATGATATGTGTTGTAATGCATCGGGAGGTGTAATTAAGACACATGTATTATATTGATTGATATGTTATAATATATGTATTATGACATATAGATCAATATAAAAATGTATGTTATGAATTTTATAAATGTGATTGACTTAGTATATATGTTCTGCTACGTTAATCGTGGTATGATGTGTTATTATTAACCAATAGATATATTGAAATGTGTTAGATAACGTTTGCAATATAATTTCAATAATTCTATAGTCACTATAATATTCTCTCGCACATATCCATATACTATTTAAGAAATTAAAGCTCTATTGAGAACAATTAAAGACAAAATAAAAAGAAACAAAAGATCATATCATTTCTCAATGTAGTCTTTATAAGCTGACTTGTTTCACAATCAAAATTAGAGGTGTTTTAAAAATATTAGCACAATAACTCAATTTTTGAATTTCAATAAAGGTAATAGTAATTCCAAAAGCAATCTAAATTTTTGAGATTGTGGAAGATCAAATCAAAGTGGTGACAGATCTTCTAAATAAAATGTGTCAAGTATATGACAAATTTGGACAAATAACCCTTAACTGTTGGCACTAATTAAATCCACAAGACTAAGATGACTCCTGAGGAGACAACATTTAAATTGCTGAAGTAATAGTAGTAGAGAATTCATAAATTGAGAATCAGCTTATGTTTGCATTGATGGAAACTTCTAAAACTCTTTATGATCTAACTTGCTACCCAGATTCGAGAGCAAAAAATTATGACTCCAAATCTTGTAAATCTTTGTGGTAAGATAGCATATAATTGAGAAAATTGAATTAGTACAACCAATGGAAAAGCAACTAACATTTATTATGTCGATAATTCATTCTTTTTAACTCCATGTTATTTAAAACTTTTTTACTTAAATAATCTCTTACTTTTTTCAAATATCCCAAAGAATCTTTTAAGTTTGTCTCCTTTTGCTAAAGAAAATAATATTTATTTTGAATTTAATTTGATTGTTGTTTTATTTTCAAGTTACAAAACAAATCATTATTGAAGAAATATTATAAATGGTTGTATGTGTTTGATAATATCTCATTCTCTTGTCATAATCTTTCTTTGGATGCAAAATATAAAGAAATTATTTTGATTGTAATAATATTTAATTGTGTATTCATTCCTCTAATAAAAATATAAATGATTCAATATTTCTACTTGGCACTTTAAGTTAATCCTTATATATTCTTGACCTCTATCTATTCTTAGTATTTTGATTATACATCTATTTTGCTTTTCTATGAATGCCATGAACATCTTAAAGGCATCATAAGCTTCTGATTTTTGTTTCAAAAAATACACCTAAGTCTTTCTACTAAAATCATCAATGAAAGTGATAAAATACTTGCTACCACAATGAGTTGATGCATCAACTATGCAAAGATTTGAATGAATTATCTCTAGCCACTTTCTCACCCTTTAAGACTTGATATGAGTTTCTATTCTTTTTTCCAATCTCAAATGTCTCACACACGACATCAAGAATATTCACAACAAGAAAACTAGAAACAAACTCTTTTTTTTTTTTACAAATAATTTAATCCAAAATATAAAAATGACTAAAATGCATATATCATAACTATTTATCAATTTTTTTTTTGTGAGTGGAGAGGCTAGCAACCCAAAAACCAAAAATCACACAATTCTCGCCAAGTCAACGGCTAACAAATTATGAATGAAAATAGGAGGCAAATCATAAACAATTATATTCTCCTCTAAGAAACGATGTTTAACTAACAAGTCTGCAACTAAGTTGCCTTCCCTACCTATATGAATATATGAAACTTCTGCATATGAAGCCGTTAACTCATATATCTCTTGCACTAAATCAAAACAGGTGCTTTGATGGGGACATTCATTCGTCAACAGAGTGATTTCCTCAAAGGAATTATATTCTATCAAAATACGGGTACTTAAGTTTCTAAGACGAATTAGCCGAAGGCCTTGTTTAATAGCCCACAACTCAGCCTAAGTGACAAAACAATAGTGTAGTTTTCTTGAAAATGCCATAATAAATCTACCATTTGAATCTTGAATTATACCACCGCAAGAGCTTACTCCCGCATACGACACAACACCATCCCCATTGAATTTGATAAACACTGTAGGAGGTCAACTCCATTTCCTTAGATTATATGTGTACTCTAGGCCATCTTCTGCACCAAACGGAGAGTTGATGTTGACTATTGACTTCGCACGACCCATTACTTCTGATACTATTTGATTTTCTGATGAGAATGAATGTTGAAACACCACTGTATTCCTTCTATGCCATAGCGCATCAATGGTGACAACAAAAATAAAGGGCCAATTTGTCCCCCCTAGTACGACTTTTCCTTAGGTGGAACACCATTCATTCCTAAACATTACTTTCCACGGGCTGGTCAATAGTAATGCCACCAGACATGCTGCTCTAAACTTCACATGCAAAATTACAATATCGAAGAACATGCATGGTATCCTTGGAACCCTGCATGCATATGGGACACGGGACTGCCTCTAAACCTCATTTAGTACGTGCACCATTCGTCATGAGACTTTCATGTGCAGCATGCCAAAGGAATAGCCTGATCCTTTACGGGCCTTGTCATTTCCACAAGACTTTGAAAATTGAAGCACAGGATACTAGTTCAGCTGATGACAAGCTTGCACAAGCAATTCTAATAGTGAATGAGCCATCAGTAGTAAGTCCTCAACGAATTTCATCTGACCTGGCGTTTATCATGGGGGAGTTTAAGATGCAATACTGTTAAAAAAACTCCTGAGTTATCCATGATATAATATGATAAATATTCTACATTCTCTGTTTGGTTACATAATCACAGACCTTTCGAAAGAGCTCAGCAGGTGGGATAAAAGCAGTAGCGTGTTGAATGAGAGGAGAACGTTGTGGCAACCAGGTGTCAAACCAAAAACGTGTAGTACATCCGTCCTTCACCCGCCACTAGGCATGTTGAATAGTGTGTTTCCAGTTCAAATAAATACCTTTCCACAAATTAGACATACTAGCTTTCTTCTCAACTCGTGGTATTATACCTTCCAAGCATTTATACTTCGAGCGTACTACTTTCACCCAAAGCTTATTAGATTTTGTAATCAAGCTCCAACAATTCCTTATTATGAAAGAGTTGTTGACATCTCTCGTAAATCGTAGTCATAATCTGCCACACTCCTTAGGCATGCATATAGTATCCCAACTGATGGCGTGAATTTTCTTTTGAGTAGGGCTATCAGCCCATAGAAAATTGTGGCATAATTTATCCACTTTATCACATATACTTTGGATAAATTATAGAACTAAAGCATGATAATTTGTCATGATTAATTTTTAAAAGGAAGAAGCAATTGAAATTCATATTTACCTTGATAATAAATCTTCCATTTTTGTCAATCAATGTGCAGTAGCCGTGATGCATTTGTATCTTGTATCCTTTCTCTAATAGTTGTCCTATACTTAATAAATTGTGACAAAGACTAGAAGCATATAAAACATTAGAGATGAAATTTTGAGAACCATCTTTCAACCTAATAGAAATTTGGCCTTTCCCTATAATAAGTATATTTGCGTTGTTTCCAAATCTCACAATAGATTTTACCATTTCATCCAATGAAGAAAATAATTCTTTTTTCCCACACATGTGATTACTATACCTAATATCCAAATACCAAATGTTTTTATCCTTAGAAAAATATTACTGATTAAAAGCAGACTTTGTTGACTATTAGAATTCTCACCAACATTTTAACTTTCCACTATGTTTACTTGTTGTTTGAATCTACAATCTGGAGCTTTATGTCTAAACTTTCCACAATAAAATCAACTAAAATTTATGTGACCTTGATAGTTGTTGCCTCGACCTTTTTCTTAGTTAGCAAAATCAAAATTTCCTTCACCCTTTTGTTGGTTAAATGCTTCAAAATTCTAATCTCTTCCTTGATTAACATTTCAATGTCCTTTGCTTCTCAAATTTCCTTGGCCTATACTTTTTTAATTTTCTTTTCTTCTTTTGTTAAAATTATCACGATCTTTATTTTTTGTACTTTGATTAGATTTGACTATATTGTTGAGATTCACTAGGCTTTTCAAAGCTTCTTGACTTACTTTTTTCATTTTCTCTAGAATTTTGATTACATGACTTTTAATGTTTCCCTACAATTATGTTATTGTAGTCACCATGATCATACTTAATTGACATTGTTTGAAGAATTTTGTCCACCACTTTTTTGTTAGGAATGTCTTCTCTTACACTCTCATCTTGTTTACTAGATTTGTAATAAAAAAATTTGTAATACATGAAAAATATTGTTTCATGGATTCAGAATTAGAAATTTTGTATCTTTCATATTCTTTTCATAAACATTGCAGTTTAGACTTATAAATCTTCTTCACACTTTTGTATGATAACTTCAAGGTATCACATGTTTCTTTAGTTATTTTAGCATTTACAATTTTGCTGAAAATTGAATAGTTAACACCTTGTTAAATTTGTAATAATGTCATGTGATCTCTCTTACTATCATTTGCTCCTTGAGCTAATTCAAGTTCAATAAAGATTCAAAGATTATGAGCGGTGTAGCAATACGCTTTGTACCGGCCTACAATCTTGATTTAATCAATTCTGACATTACCTCTAATTTCTTATATAATTATATAAATCATAATAGATCGAATATATAAAGAAAGAAAGAAATATTGAGCAGAATTTTATTAAGCATAATAAGGTGTAAATATTACTTTAATACATATATGTGTAAGAGATAAAGAAAAGGTAAATATCTTTTTTTGGTATAAATAGAAAATGTTAAAATCTTAAAAATAAGAAATAATAGATAAATTATTATTAAATAAAAAGAAACTAATCTTAGGAGGAGGATGAAAGGTGAATGATTTTTACTTTTACAAAATAAAAAATCTAAATTAATTTTTTTACAAAAATCAAGTTAAAAAATATTTCAAAATATAGTTAACCTAACAGTTTAAGTTTATCCAGCCATCAACTTGAAAGCGACGAAACAGAGTACAAAAGAAGAAAGGCAACGCATTGGCATTTTCTGCCAGAACGAACGTTTCAAATTTTATTTACTCCAATCAATAAAAGAAACCTGAGATTGCACGGTCATATACTTTCTTTAAAAAAAAAAAAAATCAAATTAAGAAACATCTCCTTTCTTAATATTTTATTTATATTTTTAGTTAACTATAAAAGAGATCGAAGGAAATTTAGTAACCACTAGAGCCTTTGTTCTTTGTAAAATTCTTTTTAAGGATCCAATGTTTCCTTGTTTGTTTTCTTTCAGCCATGTCAATGTTTGGGTTCTGAAAGTGACAAACCAAGTGAAATCTAAACATGCGAATAAAATCAGGTCACATTCATACACCCAAAGATTCTTTTAAATTTTGACATTTTATGGCGAACATGATTCATTTCTTTTGTAGCTGACCGTGTGAAATGTGCTCACTTTATAATTCAATTTGAATGCAAAGAAAGTGATAAGTGACAACAAAGGCATCGCATCGTCTTAGAACGAACCCTTGAAAGTTTAATTTTCATTCACTGATATGTTGCATTCTTCAAAACATTATAAATATGAAATGTATTTAAGAATAAATTTAAAAACAAGTTTAGTTTACACTTGACATTTTTAAAAATATTTAAAATTTAAAAAATGATGGGAGAAAAAAATATATGGTAACATGAAATGAGTGTATGAATTGATTATTAAATGATCAAATGAAGCATAACAGTTTGATAAGAATTACTAACGCTTAAACAATATTTTTCTAAAACTTAAAAATATAAAAAATGTGATATTCTCAAATTTATTTTTCAAAAATTATCTTGGCAATATACGCTTGAAACAAACACCCTCATAAAACGTGGTTTGTTTTTGGGCAAAACATTATTTCTTTTGGGATAAAAGAGAAAACAAATTAATAAAAGGAGCAAATGAAGTTGGCCCAAATCAAACTCGTTACGAAAAGCGAAAACTCTGGAATTACAAGTTTTAAGGTTTTGGATTCAATTCTTTCATCTTGCGAAATGTTATAATCTTGAAATGAGAAAATCTCTTTCACCTTTTTTTTTTCTTTTTTATTTTTCTCAAAATGGGACAATAAATGTAATCCAAGAAAATTCAGTAATAATTAGCTTTTTCTTATAACTAAATTCTTTATCAGATATGCATCCACAGTTTTAATTTCAAAGATATTATTATTATTTATTTTTATTTTATCGACCTTACATTGTGACTTTAGTCACCAGATACCACCCACATTTTCATGATACAAGTCGACCACGAGGATGGCCCAATCAAAAATTGCCCCATACAAACAAAAAACTGTTGACTAGAAAACAAATTTTGAAAGAGGGAGTTTTGGGGGGGGGGGTTCGAATTTTTTTTCTTTATATTTTAATTTATGTGTAATTTTAGTTATATTTAGTCTTTCTAATTTATCAATTATTTAAATCAGGTCACTTATATCAAAATCTCACTCTAGTAGTACCAAAAATATATAATAAAAATGATGATTATTTAATAATTTATATATTTTTTTGTAAATTTATATAAAGTAATAATATATTACATCTTTACTATCTTAATTTAAGTTAAAAAAAATACAATTTAAATAATTATAACACTAACTAAAAGCCATACCTAAACTAAAATATCAAGATAAAATGCAATTAAATCTATAAATTAATTCAATGAGATTTAACTGGATTAATTATAATCAACGGGAATTGCTGGATTCGGTTCATCATTCTGATTAACTGGGTCACTCAAATCTTTCAACAACCATTATTTGAAAGCGCAGAAAAACTTTTAATTTGTAGTGGATTTTTACTGAATCAAGCGCGTCAATACATATTGGACTAGACTTCTTAGCCTTGCTTCGTATGCAAGATAAACAGGAAAATAATCAAAGAAACTTAGTTTTAATTTGTATAAAGTAGTTGATACATTGTGTTTTAACTTACACAAGTCCTCCCCTTAGCTTATAAACACAATTCTTCAAAAGCACAGTATCAAAGAGAGGTGGGTTTATGTGCAAGAGGGATTCATTTTAACTATTAGGTATATGCCCTTCAATTATTATGTTCAAAGTTCTAAGTGAATAGCTATTATAAAAACTACAAGTTAAGTATATCTGTCAATAAGTATTAAAATCATCGCTTTACAAAAATTATGTATTAGTAGTGGTTTAATTCTATAAATTTTAACCATATATCTTGTGAGTTATTATGTTTAGTGGTGATATATGATCCTAAAATATAGAAGAAAAAAGAGAAGATCAAAGAACACATAACTTTGCTAATTAAAAATTAAGTATTTTAAGGATCAAACTAGAGACTAATTTAACTTATCAGAATATAGTCAGCAAAAATAGGTCTATCCAACTAAATTCAGTTGATAAAATGTAGAGCTTGAGTTATAAATTTTGGCCTTGAATTAAATTCATATTTTAGTTAACTTGATACAATTAAACTTGATGATAACAAAACCCGTAAAGACTCCAAAAGAATTAAGCTTTACAAGATTTGGACATCATTTGTACAAACTTAAATTAGATTTTGTGTTATAAATCCAACTTGCCAATTAAGGATTGTAACGGGTAAAGTGCCCGATGGCTAACTGCAAAAGTTACTCTCAACAAATAGGTTATTTATCTATTGGGTACAAGTATGAGAAAATATCCAAAAATTTCAATAGGATATGTACAGGTATGAGTAACATGTCCCATACTCACATATTATTATTATTATTATTATTATTATTATTTGTGCTACTTATGTGAAGGAGGCTTAACCCAAAAGTCTATGATGGGAGACAATTGGGGTTAATGCTTTATATATTTAGCCAAGTCCTCTCTATAATTATTGACAATTTTGTAATCATATGAGTTGTTTCACAATTTGCCCTATTGAGAGTTATGCTTTAGAAGTGTGACTTATAGAGAAAGATTTAATCTATCACTTCTCATAGAATTTAAAGATCAAATACAACAATTTTCATACAAAGGTAAGTTTTTAACAAGTAAGCCTAAAACTCTATTATAATTATTATTGGTATTTCTAATTATCTTTATTGTTCTCATTTCATATAATATCATTTGAATAATTTTTTACGTACAATGGAACAACTAAGAATTTAAGAAAACAAGAACCTAATCTACTTTTATTTTTAAAAAGTTTTTGTGGATGCTTTTATGAAATTTTAGTCTAAATAAAAATTTCATTATTTATTTTATATAATTTTATGTCTTATGTTTTTTACTGAGTTCAAAGTTCTTTTATAGGTCATAATTATTTTATTTTTTTGAATGGACAAATTTTTTATTTTAAATTTTTGAGTAATATTTTCTTTCAAATTATAATGCTACATTTTTTAAATTTTTCTAAGCTAAATAAAATGTTGAGAAATTTAATATAAATATTTATGTCACTCAAATAAAGGAATCCATATATAAAGATATAAAAATTTATCTAATTAAATTTATTTTATAAGATTAACATAAAAATATATTTACTAATAAAGTAAATCATAAAAATAATTTTTATATTTTTAATAGAAAAATTTATTCACTATTTTATATCATTTAATTAATTTAATACAATTTAATTATTACATGATTGATATAAGATTGACTTTTTTTTAAAAAAAATTATTTATATATGACATTACAAAATAATTAGAAATTTAGTGATTAAAATTATGTGATATTATATTGACTAAGTTAAATAAAAATTTTTATTGAAGTTCTTACTTTGATATAGGTAATAACAAATGAAAAATGTATGTGAAGTAACTCCTTTAAAGGAATCTGAAAGTAGCTCTTCTTTAATTATTTTTATTACTCCTACACAAACTAAAAATGCTCTTAAAAGTTACTTAATGATTTTGGACATAGTGACAGTTCCGATATTAGAGGTCAATCTCAATCTCAATATAATACACTTCTTATTTCGGTGGATAGAGATGATTGTGATGCAACTGATGATGAAAAAAAAAAAGAGAAAGATGTCAATTGAATGGAATTCCTTTAAGAAAAAATGTATTAATGTGGAAGAAAAAGCTATATGCAATTATTGCAACAAGCAACTGATAAGTAAAAGATCATATGGAACAAATCATTTGCATAAACACTTTCAAAATTGTAAGAGGAGGGCATATAAGAATAAAAGAGAATCAATCTTGTTGAGAGAACAAAAGAAAGTGGACAGATCATCTACTTATTTTAATAATTATTACTTTGATCCAGAACAATCTAGAAGAGATCTTTATTCAAGGCTCCTAGTAAGAACATAATAAAAGGTGACATTATCAAAATATATCAAAATAAAAAGTTGAAAATTATAGGACTCTTAGCAAAGATTGGAAGTAGAATTGCTTTAACAATCGACATGTGGACAGCTAGTAATCAAAAGAAAAGGTTTATAGCCATCACAACTCACTACATTACTAATGATTGAATATGCAAAGTCACATATTGAGGTATAATTTTTGTAATAATTGTATGATATATTCATTTACTAATTATTTGCATATAATATTTTTCATTATTTCAATTTTTTTATATATGTATATAATTTACTTTTCCATTAATAGGTTTGTATACGTGGAATGTCCACATACAGTATAAGCTCTATCCAAAGTATTGGTTGAATGCATGCTAGATTAGAATATTGATAGAAAGTTATCTACCATTACTTTGGATATTTATAGTACAAAGGACTCTCTTGTTAGTTTGTTACTAAGCAAACTTGATTGTTCTTCTCTAATGCTTAATGGCCAGTTGTTTCACATGAGGTGTTGTACACATATTCTCAATTTAATTGCTCAAGATGATTTAAATATTCTTAGAGATGACATAAAGAACAAAGCTTTAGGAAAACAGCACGTCAAATCAAAGTTTTCATTATAAAGAAACTTATACTTGATTGTAAAACAAGATGAAATTTTACTCATCACATGCTTGTTGTTGCAGTGGCTTATAAAAATGTTTTTATTTATTTGAAAACAAGAGAGCATATGTATACATGTATTCTTACAACAAATAACTAAGAAATTGCTAAAAACATTTGTAGTAGGTTGGAAGTCTTTAATCGCGTGACTGAGATGTTTTCTAGACACAATATCCTACAACAAATATTTTCTTTCCATTGGTTTGTGAAATAAAGTTATCTATGCAACAATGGCAAATTTGTTCAACTGAGGCTATTAGAAATATGGCTACAAAAATGATAGCCAAATTTGAGAAATATTGGTATGTTATCCATGGAATCAATGGAATTGTCATTTTTTAGATCCAAGTTATAAATTAAAGTTGTTATAGTATTTTTTTTTCCAAGCTTTATGAAAATTCATCTTCTTTTGAAATTAACATTGTGAAAAAATTATGCTACTTGTTGTTTGAAGATTATCAAACTAAAGTCGTAGGAATAGTAAAAAGTTTAACTGAAAAGTTTAATAAAATAGAAATGAATTTGGATATGCTTAATGTTAACAATTTTTTAAGTGATTATAATTCATTTGTTAATAATACAAATGATATGCAATCAAAGTCTAAGTTGGATATCTACTTGGAAGAAAAGGTATTGCCTAGAGGTGCTAGTTTTAATATCCTTGGGTGGTAGAAATCAAATGGGATCAAATATCCAATATTGTAAAAAAATGCCAATGATATTTTGGCCATCCCAATTTCAACCGTTGCTTTAGAGTCTGCT
Source organism: Abrus precatorius (assembly GCF_003935025.1). NCBI lineage: Eukaryota > Viridiplantae > Streptophyta > Magnoliopsida > Fabales > Fabaceae > Abrus > Abrus precatorius. Next base: position 3,164,460 of record NW_020874362.1, on the reverse strand, counting down.
TTTAGCATAGGAGGTAGATTGTAGAGTCCTCATCATTCTCAACTTTATGAGGATACTTTAACAGCACTTATGTGTGCACAAAATTGGCTGAAACATAAAAATGAAGGTATTGAATACTCTATTAATATATTTATTCAATTAAATATTTTTTTTAGTTTTAATTTAACAGTTTAATTATTTATTTTCTTATTATATACTTATATGTTTTAGTTTCTATTAGTATTGCTAGACCAAAACAATATGTAAACCTTAAAGATAAGTGTTTGCATTCATTTGGAGAGTCTGATTCTGATGAAGAGGTAAACTAGCTTAACTATATATATTATTTTAATTTTATAATAAATAATTAATTAATGTTATTTTTTTTAGGTCTTTTAAAGTGGCAGTATAAAACTTTCAAGTTTATGAATTAGTTATTTTAGAATATCTTAAAGATTATATTTGCAATTTTGCTTATAACTTTTAAGTACTTTAGTTTAGAAAGTTGATGTATTAAGATACACATATCACTTGTGATATTTGAATATTTATTTTCTATCTATGCTTGAACTTTGTTTGGTAAAATTATATAAGCATATTTTTTTATAAGTGTTTTTTTTTTTTAGACAAGCACGAGTAATAGGAGCGAGTATAGGTATGCAGGTACCCAAAAGATATGAGTATAGGAATTAAAAATATTACTCACGCAGATATAGGGTTGAGTATTAAAATATGGGTATGGGAATAACTACTATAATATCCTACCCATATCTTATCCATTGTCAATTAGTATACTTTTCACAACAAGTTAGTCTAAATGAGTCATATTTTGCTATATTTAAATATGAGATTTTTTGGAGACTAATTTAACTAATAAAAGATTATCTGAGAATAAAAAAATTGACAAATTCTAATATTAGAGATTCTTTCATATCAAACTAACCAATTTTGAGAAAATTTATAAAATATCCTAGTCATGTCACATTGCCACATATTATATTTACATGTCAAACCGATATGTTCAATCATCTAATGATTAGATAATATTATGAATCAACCTAATTGACTATTGTAAATATTAAAACTTAATATGATTATTTACTTAATTTAGAGATTATTGTGAATTTCCCTAAAATTGATGAAGACCATATCAAAGGTTTCCTCAAATATTATATAAAAAATCATTTAATTCTAGAAAACAAATATTAATTTTATAATAAGTTAATGTTATATTGAGTAACACAGGCGTCTAACATTCTTAAGAGCTTATAACTTCTTCTTTTTTTTTTATAAACAAACTAATAGATGTGTTAGATAAATAAATAAAAATATTAAAAACTTATAAATTTTAAGAGAAAGCTTGTAACTTTCAAAAGTTAAGTTGTAAAAAAAAATACTTCGAGTAGCTTTTAGTTTATCGAAAATTAACTTTCAATAATTTTTAAAATTTTAAAATAATTTATCCTCACAATAAATAATTTAACTAATTATTTAATATATTTTAATTGGTTAAAAAAGACCAATGCAAATTCAAACCAAACAAACACATGCTAGATTTAAAGACTAGGCAAGAAGCCTATGAAACAATATCCATCCATATTCACATCACTTATCACGTATTAAAGAGTGAGTTTAGTTAGTTATTCTCGCTAAATTATTCAATATTTAATTAATTTATAAATTAATTTAAATAAACTAAATTTATTTCATTAATTCATAAAACTTTTACGGTGTTATTTTAAGTATTATATGAACTTTTTTTATTTTCTTTTTCTTCTTCGCTTCTTCTTTAATTATTATTATTATTATTATCTTAATAAAGCTCGTGATTTATTACCTCATTTAGTATTACTATTTAATATTTAATAAAATATTATATCATCAAAAAATAATACTGAGAGTTCAAAATGAATTTAAAACTTATAAAAACAATAGACAAAACGTATATTTTTGTGTGTAAAATAAAAAGTATTTAAAGATATTATTTTATGTTTGTTTACATAATTTGCTTGATTAACTATGCAGTCTATGCTTGGTAAACATAATCATATATGAACTTTTCATGAGCATCTAAATTAGATGGGAGATGAATGTTTTCCCTGGCTGGTTTTCTCGTGATCATGAAATCTGGTTTAGCATCGTTTCTGTTTTTATGGAGATTGATTTTCCACCGTTAATAACATGAACATGAGCATGAACAAGAACCTAAGTTAGATGGGAAAAAGAAAATGGTGGAGTGACGTCCGAACCCATCAATTAAAAATTGTAAGCATTAAATAGTAATATACAGAGCCAAACGTAAAGGCAGAACCAATGGCTCTTATGATTTGTCCTTTCTTGCCCTTTTAAATGAATGTATGTGTATAAAGAAGAGGCATCTACGTATATATTCATGGCGATTTGTCATTGTACAAAATAAACGAAACCTGACAAAAGTCTTATCCCCGTCGAATCCTTATCTCTAACACAAATACAATGGATTAGAGAAGTGGGGCCCACATTATAATATCCCGTGTTACGACATGATAGATTGATAGGATACTACCCACACGTGTCCATACTCAAATCATTAAATCCAAAACGTTTGGAATCACATTTTCGATAAGATATATTCATGCTAAATTCCTAATAATTAGCCATTTGTAACCACTAGCTACCAGCCGTAACCTGTTAGACATCCCAATGTTAAATTATCGTATAAAAGTTCCATAAGATATTCTTAATTTTTGAAAGTTTTAACTTTCTTTTTATGTTAGGATATATAACAATAATTATTTTATTTTACTAAATAAAATTAATTACAAAAATCATACAAATTAAAAAAAATATTTAATATATTATTTACAATTGAATTTTTTAAATTTTCTAAAAGTATTTTAAGTTTTTTTATTAGATTAAAAGTTTATGTCCTTAAAAAAAATTTAATGGGTTAAGAAACATTTTTTCTGTGTTGAGATTTGTAGCACGTTAATAGGAACAAAGATTCTTAAATATCCACATAATTACAACAATTTCAAAGTATGTGTGCACAAATTCAATTTACAATTACTTAATATTGATAAATGTAATAATTACAATTATGTCTTTCTAAATATCTATACAGATAAAATTGTTAAAATCTCTATTATTGCTATTTAATAGTTTCATAGGAGTGAGTGGAATCATACTTCTAAAGTTATGCATCTAATGCGCTCTTATAGAGTGAAATCCTGGTGAGTGTGATTCAACTATTAGGTTCATTAATTATGTGTGTGGTCAAATAAAGTAATAATTTTAATTCAATTAGAATATGATTTTTATAGTGAATTTATTTTTGAATGATCTTATATGTTCTTTTGATTTATAATATTAGAATATAAATTATTTATATTTAATATCATTAATAGTAAGTGACATCTGAAAGTATATTATTATTTTCAAATATTTAGAACATCATTAAAATCGATATAATTTATTTATGTGATAATATATATATATATATATGCAAATTATATGATTAATCTTTTTGTCCTCATATTTAGCTAAACACAAAGCATGAAGTGTGTTACCTTACACTACGTCTAAAATAAGTTTTTAGCGGTTAATTGAAATTATTTTGTAATAATATACTTATAGAGCGAATAACGAATCACTCTTTAATTTATATTCCTAAGAGTAATTTTTTATTAATTACTCTCTACAGTCATTTTTGGATACCGATTAATAGAGAACTATTCAAATTTTTTTTCTTACGAATTAAAATTTTAAAATGGCTAGCAATTTCTATTTCATAAATAAAGTATGATTAACTCACACCTTATGAATCTCTTTATTTTTCTTGAGCTAACAAAATTGGTCTTTTTTACTTCTTTTCGTCTTCTCTATGTTAACAAAGTTGATCTTTTTTATATTTGCATATATCTTTCTTATAGTTTTGTTTATTCTCTCTATTAACAGCGAATCATCCTACTAATTTATTCTTTTTTCTCTATTTACTAGTGTTTGGTTCATATAGATGTGAATTGTTTAATTTTTACAACATACAAACTCAAGTTTTAACGCGTGAGATAAAGAATCAAGTTTAATTTGTGATAAAAATAAAAAAAATTTGAATGTCAAATATATAAATTCAAATTTAAATGTAACAATAAATTAATTTTAGTTTGTAACAAAAAATTAACACAAAAAAATTTAAATTTCAGATTTGCGATTTATACTCATACTTTGGAGTGGGGCTATATGAATTGCTCTCTACATAACATCTACTTTTGATAGAAACGCTTATTAGAGCGATTTGAAATGCTCTTTAAAACAATGCGAAATCACTTTCTAATGTCTTTTTTGTTGTATTGTTATAGAGTTTCATTCAAAAATTTTGATACCTAAGCAAACTATTCCAAGTAAATATCTCATATTTATTTCACTAATCAAGATGTCTTATAAATATTACTTTGTTACATGGGAGGAACAAATTTTATATAGATCACTCACATTCCTTCATATGATTTATTGCATACTTAATTTCCAATTTTATAACCACCTTGTTATATATGACGTTTGATGAGAATAAAATATAGAACAAATCATGTAAGGCTCTTGGTGAATTTAGGTTGAAGGACTACTTATACTATTATCACATTAAAAACTATATGACACTTATTTAATAATTCATGATATGTTTCTTTTGTGGATTAATCTAATTCATTATTATTTTTAGTGTGTATCTGTGTGATGATTTTATATTTCATATTCATGATTTGTGAGACTTGATTATTAATCCTTAACGAATTAAATTATCTTAATAATAATACTTTACTATAAATATTTAAGAATAATACAAAGTAAAATCTTTTAATAAAGTTATTTACTTATATCATCCAAAATTTTATTTACTATTAAAAAATATTATTATTCTTATAAAAATTTGAAATACGCTACTTATTAAAATAAACTTGAGATAAAAATAAAGTATTTTCATAACATAAAGTTTAATAGTGCATCTATTAATACTTTTCACATGTTAAACTCACCTTAATCAATTTATTATTATTATTTTTACCATAAATACTATTTTAACATGTAATTAAAATTATTGATTAAGAAATCAACTATTATAATCACAATGAATGTGTATGAATTTATAACTACTAATATTGAGATTTATAACTATTTGATCATAAAGCATACATCATTGGCAAAGGCAAGTTCACTTGATCTTGTTAGGAAACAACTTGTGATTTACATATATTAAAAAGCAAAGTTAAAAACAAGAGGCAGGAATAGAATCCAACAAGTGCTACGGCTGCGTTGGGTTGGTGTCAAGTGTGTGGTTTCGTCATATAAATATAGAAATTCTGGAAGGCACGATTCGCTGGCAGCGGTAGCAAACAAGAAGGACCCCATGAGCGTAGAAGAATATCACCGTTCGTCAAACGAGTTCTTAGTAGCCACGTGTTGTTATGGCGTTGGAGGTGACAGCGTTTTTGTAGTTTGCGAGAATCTGATTTTATTTGGAATTTTGAAATGAGAGATACACTCTGTGGAGAGAAGGACCACATTAACGGCAACGGGTGTGGGGAGAGAAGGTAAAATGATGAAAGAAAACGGAGAACTAAAGTGCATTATCATTGTTACTGAATAACGTCAAAACAATCCTCACATGACAACCATCATATGATTCATACCACACTATCTTTTGGCCTTGGCAGATAATTACAGTCACATCCTTGAGAAGGAGCTAAGCTAAGCTAAGCTAAATCATTTTAGACTAATTGAACATCCAAATTTAAAGGACATTAGTATTTATCATAATATATTTTTGTTAATATTATTAATCAACTTATAATACTTTGTCCTTTAAAATAAGTATATATTTCGCTCAATTTATCTTTTAAAATAATTACTTTATTTTTAATACTCAAGCACGTATCTTTCCCACTTTGGGCGAATCATAGTACTTTCTATATGAAACGTTCTTTTATCATCGGATCATTACAAAAGTAGTTTTCTTGTGACCTGTTAACCTCGTGAATCAAGTAAAATTAAAAAGAGTGAATATTTAAAATGATTTCTTAAAATTTTGTATAGACACAATTTATATTTAAAAAGTAAAAATATATTAAATAGTTTTTTAAACTCATTATTATGAGATATGCTAGTTTTTTTAAAAATATTCCTATTTAATTTAATAAACCTGTTTATGAGACCTGTTAAATAACTCATATGACATCATTAATTTTTATCAAATACATCATTTCTTATAAGCTTTTTTTTTTTTAATTAATTTTGTCTCCAAAAACTAGCTCTGATAGCTAAATTATATAAATTGACTCTAATAATTTTTTTAAGAATTATTGTGGTTTTAGAAAATAAACTTTTACAAAAATCATTTTATAAAATGATAATTTCCTTAGTACGTGAAATAAAAAAAAATAGTACTTTTATTAATTTATCGATTAAAATTATTGTCTTTAGTCCCTGATATCGCTATTAGAAGTCAAATGTGACGAGAGAAGAAAAATTATAAGTTTATGGAGACAAGTTAAAAGATACGAAAATGTATTTTGGATTGATGTTTGGTATGATGTATCCTTAGCATAGTTTTAAGAATATTTCACGAGAGGATGCTAAGTACATTATGCAATTGGTGGTTTGTGATTATCATCTATAACTAAATGACACTTTTCTTAATGATACATCTTTAATAATGTCTTTAATTGACCATTTTAAACCTAGTTTTTGCATCCATGCAATACAATGACTGATTTTATTTTATTTTTTATCCATAATGCCCAGATGTGATGATATGCACATTCTATTGAAAGTATTTCTATATGGTTGTTCATTTTAAATTTGATAGAATTACTTTTTGAAAGATTAATATTAAATGAATCCTCAAGCAAATTAACATTTCCATGACTCTATATATATATATATTTGTTAAAATAAAGCATAACTTTAACTACTAACATTTAAATGCGGACAATGAGATGTGACTCTTCTAAATGCTGAGTATACTTTAGATGGTAAAATTAATGCAAAGGAGTAGTCATTGACTGAGAATGATTGAAATTGGGATACAAAAATACATGCACATATCTATAAAGAATTATGAAGTTAATTTTTTGTGGATAAGTTATATATACTAACACTTCTTCAGGTTAAGCAAAAGTTTATCTAATCCTTATTTTTTTAATTTGCATAAATTTCCTTCAATTTATGAAATAATATAATACCATGTATTTATTTTTATTTTGTTTTCCATCCGATTTAATTTGAATTCGACATGACTCGCGCACCTAGATGTAGTAGGTGAGTTTATCATTAGAGATTTTTTACATACACAAGAACTCGAAACCTTGCTTAAACACCTGAGATTTTATTTAAGCGATATTAAACCGTTTGTTACTCGAACCAATTTTTGTTGGTACTGTATATATTTTTTTATATAATTACACAATGTATTCCTTAATTCTTATATAATTACATGAGTTAGGGAAAATAAAAATAATATAAAAAGGGAGAAGCATTAAAAAGATTATCATATCGAATTCTTGTATAATTGTCAATTTCTCAATCAACAATTATCCCTCCATGCTTTTGTATTTTAAAATAGAAAAATGCTTAAGTACAGTAATTTGTACTTTTGATAATATTTTCTAATCAAAATTTAAAATTTAGGCCTTTTTACATAAATAAATTTAAAAATATTAATTATTTCCTAAATTTTCTAAAAAGAAAAAAATTATACAAATATTCTAAAAGTTCGTACAATAGTGTTCAAACTATAAAAACTTATTACATAAAAGTTAATTTTATTTTGATTTTAAATTTTTTTTTACACAGAAACAGATTTAAATCGACTACAATTCTACTTTTAAATTTTTTTAAAAGTTAATTTAAATCAATTTTTATTTTATTTTTAAATTTTTTTATATAGAAATCAATTTTAACTTCTATTTTGGTTTCAAAATTTGCTTTAGTAAAAGTCAATTTAAATATGATGTATTTTTATTAGGTTAGTATAAGACTTGTAAATATGGTATATTTTTTACTATGATTACGTTGTATTTAGTTTCAGTAGACGTGTTTTAGTGTAATTTAGTGGTAAATGTCTTTTAAATATGATCTATTTTTTAGTGTAATTTAGTGGTAGATGTCTTTTAAATATGATCTATTTTTTACTATTATTCCTATTGTATTTGGTTTCGGCAAACTTGTGTTAGTTTAATTTGGTGATGTATTATTCTGTACAATCTTATGTGAATGAGTTAAAATAAGTAAACATGTAAGCAATATGTTCCTTTGAATTCGTCATTTTTTATATCGAATACCATTTGATCCAATATCAACTGATATCTTATAAAATATTTTTGACACTTGTATCTTATTTTCTTGTACTCCTCCAATATTTGCCTATCTAATTGTAGCAATATAATTGGTTGACGCACAACCAACCATGCTTGACTTTCACTACAAAATGTCTCTCGTTTCACTGTATTTATAATCTCATAATTAGAATATATAAAAATGTGAACGTAATTTTTTCATTTTACTTTAATTTTCACGCTCAATTTTAAATTTTCTCATCTTCAAAATTCTCTAATATTTTTTAATTTATTTACGTAAAAAAGCCCAACTTTTACCACAATATTTAGCAACAGTATTAAATATAATTTTTTATTAATGAAATTTTAACTGATAAACAATACTAACAACATATAAATTTTATCCTTTAAAACATAATAAACATTTTAGTAGAATCAAATTATATAGGGTAATAAAGTCACTGTGTGTATAATTATATAAATATATAATTTAATAATTCAATAACAAATACAACACACGTATCAAATTTTAAATATCACAACTACAAATGTCCAAATGACATAACATTTGATGTAGATCATTAAAAAAATAATATAAAATAATTCAATAATTTGTTTGATTAATTTTAGATTTTATAAAAAATTATTAAATAATTCAAATTAAATAATTCAAATGTTTAAGTTTGATATTCTGTGTAAATGAATTACATTTCTCAAATTATGGTTGGACTCTAAAGTTGTAAGTCCTATTCTTAGTCAAGAGAAATTGTATGATGATTAACAAACGCTTATTAGTGTTCTCAGAGCTCAGTTAAGGATTTGAAAAAAAATTTATTAAAAATGTTATTAAATGTACATCCAATATGATTTTTAGTTATGTTTTTTAAAAATTAATTTTGAATCGGTGCTATTTAAAAAAAGATAGAACAAAAAAACATGGGAAATTGGAGATGAATGAGGTTATCCGGAATGACCAAACTATAGCATACATTAATTATTATGCAGCTGTATCCTGCATGTGTTGTTGGTCAACGTTGCCTCCTACTAAGCAAAGAATCTCCCAGAAACCACACCAATCCAAAACAATTTAATTTCGTCCAACCAATTAATATAACCATATTGCGCCGCGATAATTATAGAATCCAATGATTCCCACATCAACCACAAACCATTTCTTTTTTCTTTTCTACTTTCTTTCTTCTTCTTTTTTTATTTAATAAAAAGAGAATAATTTGCTTCTAATTTGCAACTCTACCAACGGCTTTGCTTTGAGTCACAAAACACAAATGGTGTTACGCGACGACCCGAATACGGTCACTGAATCTTTATGTCCTGAATCACAAATTTCCTTATATATAGATAAATGAATCTCTATCTTCTTCTCCCTCACTCTCTCAGTGTAATTGTAAAGAAATAATGAACGCTGTGGTACCCAAAGCATAACACCACAGTGAAACTGTCAACTTAACCATTTCTTTATTCCTATACTCTATTACCCAAAGATGGAACCTAGCTTGGATTTGAGTTTGAGCTTTGTTCCCAGAAACGTTTCTGATATTCTTGGCGATGTTCCTAAGAGCAAAGAAGGGTCTCAGAAAATTTCCACGCTTGCGGACTTTGTCAAAAGGTTGGAAGATGAGATGAGGAAGATTGAGGCTTTCAAACGTGAGCTTCCTCTTTGCATGATCCTCGTTACCGATGGTGGGTTAATTAATTAATTTAAAATTAATTATTTTTATGTTATTATTGAGCGTGTAGTACTGTACTTTTTGGTTGATGATTAATATGTTTTTGGGGGGCATGCATGCAGCTATTAGTAGATTGAAAGAGGAAATAAATGGGGGTGTGAGAATGCAAGATGAACCCGTGGTTGAAGAATTGATGACACTGGTGAAATTGAAAAGCAATTCTGGGGGAAATGGGTCTTTGACTATGGAGAAGGGAAACGGTGATAAGAAGAATTGGATGAGTTCTGTTCAGCTATGGAACGCTAAAACCAAACAGGTAAATTTTGAGACCGTAGTTTTGGTAAAAAGGATTGCACTTTGTTGTAGTTTCCATAAAATTAAGACCATTTTTTTATGTAATGGCAGAGGAGTGAAGAGGATGATTGGTTTGTGCCAGAAAAGCCAATTCAAGCACAGGACGAGACCAACAAGTGTGGAGGAGCATCATCACTAGCATTGAATGGAAACAAGTGTGTGTTGAAGACAGAGATGAGGGATGACAAGGAGGTGTCAAAGGTTCCTAGCCTTAGTTTGATGACTCCAACGTTTGAACTGAAACATAGAACCTCAAGAGGTGGTTCGCCTCTGATTTCCAGAACGGTTGAGATTAAGGGTCAGTCTCAACCGCAGCAGAATCCAAGGAAGCAAAGACGATGCTGGTCACCAGAGCTTCATCGGCGATTTGTTGATGCGCTTCAACGATTAGGAGGACCACAAGGTAGATTAAAGCTAACATTTAAGCATGATTAATTATGAGGGAAAAAGGTTTATTTATAATTGAATTCATTCCTTGTTTTGCAAATAGGGGTGGTTAAATGGATAAGTCTTTTTTCTTTTCAATCTAGAATTGAAAAATTGGGTCTTATTGGTTTATTTGTTCTCTTATGCAGTGGCCACTCCTAAACAGATTAGAGAACTGATGCAGGTGAGAGGCCTGACAAATGATGAAGTGAAAAGCCATTTGCAAGTGAGTGCTTGATTAACAACCTTTTCCTCTTTAATATTAACATTTCCTTTTGTTTTTTCATCCTTTAATGACCCAACCAAATCTATGGTGTATTCAGAAGTACAGGCTTCATTTTAGAAGACCTCAAGTTTCTTCAGTTGGGAAGGCTAATAGTGGCTTAAGCATGATGGCAAAAGATCAATATGTAGATAAAAAATCAAAGGGAAACATATCACAATCTAGCTCTCCAGAAAGTCCTCTCTTTCTAGGAGGGTCTGGTAACAGCATGGACACAGAAGAAGATGAGCAATCAGATTGTCACAATTGGAAAGGTGGACTTCACCACCACCAAGAAGCTGATGTTCTGTGAGATTCTGAAGTTTTCGTATACATAACAATAAAACATTATATAAATGAAGACTCAGAATTTGACAGCATAAAAATAAAAAATCTAACACATATATAATATAAGGGATCCAATCCAATCGGTGTTGTAATCATATGAGAGACTTCTAGAGTGAGTGGTTAGAGATTTTACAGTGTTTCAGAGTTCTCTGCCATCTGTTTTTAAGAAGAGGTTTTTGTTATGACCAATAAAAATGGTTGGTAGCTGTAATTTTGTTCAATAAATTTCCAGAGTGTAACTCCCTTGGCCTTTTTTATTCTCTGCTTTAATTTATTGGGATTTCCATGTTAAATTTTATGTAAATTCAGAATAATATGGAATCCACCTCTGAATTATCCGTTTGGCTTCTTGTGGGTAATGATAATATTCCTTCCCTCAGGTCCATGCCGCCAATCAATCCTCAGTTTAGACAATTCATTTCAATTCTCCCCCATATCTATTCTAATAGAAAACGATTTTTTTCTAATTATTATTTTACTAAAAAAAGTATTTCCTATATTAAGATTATAAAAGTCATTTACTTCGTACTTTTTAAAAATAATTTTTTTAATAAAATATATTTCATACTTGGGTATTATATGTCCATAAAGTACATAATAATTTTATATAAAAAAGTCTATAAAAAATAATTTCAAATAAAAATATATCATTTTAATAAGAAATATTATTTTTTTAACATGAAATTGTCCTGTATTCTATAACATGAGGAAGCATGTTGATGGAAACATAAAATAGGTGTTCCGCCATGCTTGCTCCGTCATAAATTTTCTCAAGATATTAGTAAGACAAGGCAAGATTATACTATTTACTCTCCATATATATAAGATCACTTATTATGGTTTTTTCTATTGTTTATTTCTCATATTTTGATTTTTTGTTTTGGGACAACTTGAGAACTCATCTTGAACTAGTAGCGGCTGAATATTTAAAACATTTTATCTAAAGTTCATAATGGTTATACGCCCACTACTTCATACACACTCAAATGCATTGAATCACAACCAAAAGGTTCGTGATCTTCTACAGTTAAGCTACATTAGAGGATACTACGCAATTATGTTACATTAGCTCGTTTGTGTGTGACTCGGCATCTAAATTCTATAATCAATCAATGTCACTATGTTACTATTACTATGTTTTATTAATATTTTCCATTTACTATTTAGTTTTACAATTTTTATTTTAAAGCAAACACTTATAGAGTGAAATAACATGATCACTTCTTGAAAATGATTTTGAAAAGTCATTCATATACAACTATTTTTTAAAGTCAAGAAGAAGTTGTGTGTGAACTGCCTTCAATTTAAAATTTTAATAAAGTGATACTTTAGAATATTTTTTTACAACGATTCAACATCATTTTTTAATATGTTTTTTATTATAGTGAATTAAAATCAAATTTTTTTTTATGTAAACGTGAATTAACCTTTAATATTAATATACTAATATTTATTATATATAAATTATCAAAATAAAACTTTAATTTTAATTAAACAATAACTCAAACAATTGTTACACTTTAATTTTTTCTTACGCTAACTAAAGTATCAAATATTATTATTCTAGTTATTTTTGTTCATATACACTATATCATTTTCAATCTCGATACCTTATATTTATTAATTTTTGAGTATTAGGGTTAAATCTATTTCGGCCGTCCATGAATGGACAGGAATAATGAGTCATTGTCGTGGACAGGCCATTAACCTCAAAATCAACCGTGGATGTGCTTTTCCGAATTTTGGCAGCTTACTTTAATCAACATATTTTAATTAATTTTTGTATTTTATTTTAAATTTTAAATGAAATAATTAATATAATATTTTGAATCTTTTACTAATGCTTCTAACAAATTAATTTTACTTACACTTTTATGTAATATTGATGACATTTTACTACACAAAACAAAAATATTATTGTTATAAGAGTTAGTCTATGAAAAGACAGAATTTTGATTAAATAAAAATATATATATCAACCTGATAAATTTATTGATTTGTCTTTAAATTATTTAAAAAGGTTATGATTGAGTCACCAAAATTTATAAAACAATTTTAATTTGATTCTTTGATTACAATTGTGTCAAATTGGATGGAATATAAGAATCTGTTGATTTTTCAAAAAATAATTTAATACTTTATTTAATAATTAAACAAACGACTAGAACTTTATACTATTTGAAAATTTTCATATAAGTTCTTATATTTTAATAGGGACCACTTTTTTTTTTTCAATTTGATAATAACATTGTCCTAACTTGGGAATTTAATTTTAAAAAGTTATATTTAAGGATCCAAATCTAAACTCTTAAAATATATAAATTGATTTAAAATTTTAAAATAATTAAAACAAAAGAAATTTCAAAACATTTTGCATCATTTTTCCATACTCAAATATTCTTTGTTAAGTATCTATGGATGAAAATACGATGACATCAATTCTTATGTTAATACAGACCAAATATATTATATTTAGACATATCACATAATTAATAAAAAATTAAACAAAAAGTGAAACTGATAAATTTATATTTTAACATATTTTTATCAGTTTAAATGACTTTAAGAGAATATATTTTGTAAAAGTTCGATTATTTTTTATAAAATTATGGGATAGTAGACAGTTAATTGAGAAATATTTTAATTGGATAATTAATATTGCACCTTAGGGAAATGGGCAATGGATGTAAATCTTTGTAAAGTACACTTTCATGAAATTTTTTCATCTCTTACTTATATGTACCAAATACCAACAATGTTGTTGCTAAGAAGTAAGAAAACACTTGACTAGTTATTGAATTTAGCAACTGAAATAAATCTTTAGCAAACAACAACTAATTTAATAACTAAAAAAGACCCGTCACAAGTAGCAACTGAAAAAATATGTGACTAATAGCTACAAATTTTAGCAACCAAAACAAATATGTAACAAATAGCAACTTAACAAAATTTATGTAAATTGATACCAATTTTAACATCCAAAACAAATTCGTGACAAATAGATACCGAATTTAGCAACCAACACAAATATGTGGCAAATTGTCACCAAATTTAAAAACTTAAACAAATCCATGACAAGTGTTATTTACACACTAAATATAATAAATAATATAAAGTTTATATTTTTTATAATAACAAATTAAAGTTGTTCTTAAATTTTATTATTTTTTAATTAAATATTTTGAATATAATAAAATATATGTTATTAAAAATAAAAATATTTTCTTAATTATTTTCAAATTTTATTTAAATTTTTAATTTAAATACCTATAAATGTTTATATATTTTTCTATAAAATTTTAAAAGATAAAAATTAATTTATACACATATATATGTAGAATTTTTAAAATGAAAAAATAATAATATTTTAAAAAAACATAAAAATATATTTGGTATATAAAAAATGATATAAAATTTATAATTTTTAATAACAACAAATTAAAACTATTGTAAAAAATAAATAAACTACAATTATTAAATGTTACCTAAAATTAAAATAAACTATAATTATAAAATAAAAATTAGGTTTATAGTTATAACTATTGTTAGATAAATTATTTTAAAATTTTTAATAACAACATTTAATTGTTGTTGGTCAATATTTAAAATATAGAATAACTATTGATTGATGTATAAAATCGTTTAAATTATTCTATTATCATCGTATTATTAATTTAGTAACATAAAAATTAATAATTTTTTATAACTAATATAGTTATATTTTTAAAACATAATAAATAATAATTATTATTTTATGTCTAAATTTTAAAATAATAATTATAAATGATTGTAATAAATTTAAAACATAATTTATAGTTGTGATTAGAATAATTAATACCCAAATGATTTTAAAGCAAGACAATATTTAATTTATGTTGTCTAATATTTAAATTACAAATATACATCCATATTTTTTTATATAAAAAATTAATTTCTAATTTTAATTTCTACTCTGTTCATATAGTTATATTTTTCTTTATGGTTGATATAATAAAATATATAAAAATAAATAAATTTAGTATAATTTATTTGTTTTAAAATAACTTAATTGTCATAGTATATAAAATCAAATATAAACATCATAATATTACTATAAAATTATAATATTAAAATAATTAAATAATTAGTTATTATATTGTTTCATTTTTTATAATTATTCAAATAAAATTTAATAAATAATATCCCAAAAATGATTACAGTAGTTTTAAATATGATTGTATTAATTCTCTAAACATCACATGATTTTTTTTTAATTTTAAAATTAAAAGATTTATCTTAAAATTTTAATATAATAATAAATTTAAATATTTAAAATATTTTTTATTTTTTATTTATAAATTTTATTTAATTTTAAAAGTATTTTCCAAACATACTATCAAATATTCTATGATGACCGTAAAAAATTCATATCATTGTGAATTTAATTCATATTAATCTATATTTCATTTTTAAATTTAATATATGATATTATAAACGATAGTATCTCTTAATTTGAATAATAATTTTTCAGAATTTTTTCTTTAACATTAATAATTTTATTTTTAATTCATTATATTTAATATAACAACATATTAATTATTAAAATAAAAATATTTTCTTAAAATAATAACTTTTTATAATATTTTTAATATCACTAACTATAATATAAAATATAATATTAATATTTTAAAAAATAAAAATTGATATATATATATATATATATATATAATTTGTTAAATGAAAAAATAATATTTTTTAAAAAATATAAAAATATGGTAAGTTACAAAAAGTTTCTCTCATAAAAAAAAAAGAACTACGTCATTAGAGCGCATAAATTAAGAAGCCTCAATTCTAGACAAAAATAAATTTCACTTTCCTGCACAAAGATCAAGCCCTTACAAAGCAAAGTTAGCGTGTCAGTTTAGCTTTTGCTGATGAAGCCTTTATCAAATATCACATGGGTGGGACATTCATCATTTGAAAAGGTTTTACGAGGTCAACCTGGCCATATGAGGTACTTGTCATATATGTTTATTTAATTTTTGAGCAAGGCATTTATGTTCCCTATTTATGAGAATTTGCATTGTTATTATTATTTGCATAATCAGATAAAACTTGAATAAGAAAATGCAGGTCTAGCTAGTGGCACCCACCCTACCCTTTCTCGTGCAAAGAAATCAGTAGCAAATTTGGGATTGGGTTGTATAAAGATTAATTGTTGTGAAGATGAATGCATGTTATTTTGTAATGTCGATAAAGATGATAGTGTTACAACTTGTAAATATTATCACAAGGATCAATATAAAATAACTTGTAAAAGGGGTATTAAAAAAAAATCTCTATTAAAAGAATGTGGTACTTTTCAATTACTCCAAGACTTCAAATATTATCACACATGAGATGGCATCGTAAGAATCATAGGGACCTTATTATTCATCCAGCAGATGGAGAAGCTTGGAAGCATTTTTGATATTACGCATCTCGAATTTTTTAAAGATCCTCGAAATAGGTTATGTGCAGATGAATTTAATCCTTTTGGTCAATATGGTAAAACTTACTCATATTGCCAATTAATCTTCCACCTATGATGTGCATAAAAAAAGAGTTTATGTTTCTTACAATCCTCGTTCCTAGTCCAACAAATCCCAAAAGTAAGTCATTTAAATCATAACCATAAGGACACATTCTTTTATTGTCACCGTCAATTTCTTTTAAATGATCATCCATATAAGAGGAATAAAAATACTTTCAAAAGGCGTTGTGTTGAGATGTCTACTCTTGAGATGTCTACTCTTCCTGCTTGTTTGTGGAGAAGATATTTGGGAGAATTTCACACTTGCCATTTAGATGGAAATCTTAAAGGAGGAAGCTACCTGAGTTCGGTAAACATCATAATTTGACTAAAAAACGTATATTTTGAAAGTTTTCTTATTGAAAAACACATCTCCTTCATCATAACATTGATGTCATGCATACTGAGAGAAATGTGTTTATGAATATGTTTGACACTGTTATAGATATTAAGGGTAAGACAAAAGATATAGTCAATGGAAGATTAGATTTAGCAAAGTTATGCAAAAGGAAGGATCTTGAATTAAAAGATTTTGGAGGTGGCAAATTTATGAAACCAAAAGCTAAATATGTTTTAATTAAGTAAAAAAGAATAAGTGTATGTCGGTGGATTAAACATCTTAATTTTTTAGATGGTTATGCATCAAATTTAAATAGATGTGTTGATATGAAAGAAGCAAAGTTGCATGAAATGAAAAGTCATGATTGTCATATATTCATATAGCGATTACTTCTCATTGCATTTGATAGTTTATCAAATACTATTTGGAAACCACTTGTTGAGCTTAGCCACTTTTTCAAAGAATTGACTTGCACTACATTATACATAAACAAGTTAATAGATATGAAATGTGTTATCCTTGTGTTATTAGAACAAATATTTTCGCCATTTTTTTTTATTCAATAGAGCATCTTCCAATTCACTTGCCTTATGAAGCACGAGTTGGTGGTCCAGTTCAATATCATTGGATGTATCCATTCGAGAGGTATAAATTTTTAAACAAACTAAATATAAAGTTATTTTTTATCTTTATTAGTATATTTTTAATCAATTATAATGTATCCATTTAGGTTCTTGTAATCTTTGAAAGAAAAAGTGAAGAACAAGGACAGAATAGAGGGTTCTATTTGTGAAGCCTATTTAGTAGAAGAAACATCTACTTTTGCTTCATTTTACTATTCATCAAACATAGATTCAAGAAGGACTATAATTACATGTAATTTTGAAGGCAAATGTTGTTCATCTAGTCCTCTAATCTTTATTTTTAATTTCTAGCACACAGTTGTGGCAAATCCTATGAATATTACTTCGAAGAACATGAGTTGAAAGTTGCTCATTTATATGTTCTACAAAATTGTGAAGAAGTAGAGCTATATTTAGAGTAAGTTAATCAATGTCTTACTGCATTCAATTAGATAATTTTAGCTAAATATTTTTTTTTTATTCCTAACATGTTTTGTCCAATATTTGTAATATTTATTTTGAACTCCTACAAGAGCTTCAACATGATATTTTAGACTTTCAAATTGACGAAAAAATTGCCTCTCATTTTCCTAGTTGGTTCAAAGGATATGTACATCCCTCTTTCTTTTAATATAATATTCAAGTAATGTTATACCTAATTTTTTATTATGTTTAATTTTATATTTGATAAATAGGTTCAAAATCTAGAAAATCAAATTGAAGAACAACTATTGATTTTGTTGGCATGGGGACCATTAAGAAGGGTTGAGTCCTGGCCTATTTACATCATAAATGGGTATAAATTTCACACAAAAGTATGAAAACTTCTAATTATAGTGTTTGTGTACGAGGAACACACGATGTATTAGAATATGACTTTTATGGAATGTTGACTGATATTATTGAATTAGAGTATATTGGCATACCCATTAAAAAGTTAGTATTCTTTAAGTTGTCATTAAGACTAAGGCACGCAATGCAATAAGTAATAATTTGTTTGATCAAGTTGACATTGAAAATCTATATCAAGATGTACATGTTGTTGATGACCTTCATGTAATATGTTATTTAATTTTTTAGGATCAGTTTATTCAACATTGAACTAAAGCCCATGCACATGACGATGATGATAATGGTGAAGAGGGTGCCTTAGGTGACCATTCTTTAGCTGTTGACAATGCTATTTTTTTAAAAGTTATTGAAGGAAGAAACAAGAAAGGTCATGTGTATGGGGTAGGACAATTAGATGAAGAGTTTGTAATCTTATCCTCTCCTTGTACGCATTCTAATATTAGTTCCAGTGTTCACTGTCAGCAAATCATTGCTAACTTTAATGCAAAATTAGCAACGAATGACAAACACATTGATACTATGTAGTCTGAATCATAGAGTACCAATTCAAAGACAACTGAGGACATTCTTTATAACATGTTAAACACTTGGGAATTTCAACCAGTACTCAAGTGGATAATTCTCATATTAGGTGATGATGTTGGTTCTCCTCATTATAACATTGATTTACTTTTATGATTTAGGACTTTATTTTTATTTGTTATGTCAATGATTATTCCCTTCATATTTTTTGAGCTATACTTTGTTATGGAGTTAAATATTTATTGTTATGGATTCTATAATTATTTTACTTCTTTAAATGTATTTTTTATCATGTTTGTAGTTTTGGACTATTAGCAAGTTTTGCTAAATATCACATCTTATATAAACATGTTTAGTTAAACAAACAGGTCTTGTTAAAAAAAAATTTTAGAAAAATTAAATTATTCATTATAATTAACCACCAAATTTAACCACTGAATTAGTGACTGATTTTGCTACAGATGTTTGTTGCATCTTAGCCATAAAAATTGCAACTGAATAAGGTAGACGCAAAACTGCAATCGACTTAGCTACCAAAATGCTTGTAGCAGAATATAACCACTTAGCAACTAAATTAACAAACGAAAAAGGGGTTGCAATTAGTAATAGAAATAGGTGGTCACAATTATAGACTGAAATAGCAACCAGGTAGGTAGGTGATGACTAAATGGCGACCAAAATTTTTTGATTGTTAAATTTAAATTTCTGCAACCAAATACATTTTTGGTCGCTAAAGATGTTTGCGACTAATATATTAGCCACCTAACATAATTGGTGGCTAAAAAAATTCGCAATCAAATTTTATATTTTAGCCACCGATTTTGTGAGTTACTAAATGCATTTTTTCTTATTGTGACTCAAACACGACACAACTAATGGAACATGTTCTTGTCATTATCTCGAAAACGATTATACACTTCAAAGAAAAGGATTCTAGCGTCCACCTTACTTCTAGGAACGTCACCATAGCGACCCTCATGGAAGGGGAGAAGGTGGTAGCAATTTTGGTGCGCATTGACAATCAAATTTGATGGTCGTTGGCGAAAAACAAGTTAGTGATGAAACTAGATGAGTCTCATTGCTACTTTATGAGGTTTCAAAAAAGCACGGGGAGAATGAGTTGAAAGTGTTGAATTATAGGTTCATGCTGGCGGTGAAAGGGCAAGAGAGGGTGCTTAAGGAACTGGATGAAGTTTTGTAGAAGTATTGCTTTGTATCAGAAGAGAGTGAAGGGTGTGTGTGGGTGGAAGGTGTTGGATGGGTCTGTTGAAGGAAACTTCATCTTAAATTTTAGTAATTTATTTACCATAAAATCATATCAATTATCATAATTCATCTACTACTTATTTAAACGTATTACTTTGCATACCACTTTGCTTATTCAAGTAAAATAAAGGAGGTTAAAATTCACCCATATCAATTACTTCGAGTGAACAAGAAATATGTGAATAATAAATAAGAAATTTTAATGTAAAATTTTAACTAAATCCAATTTAAACCAAAAATAAAACAAAATATATAGAAAAATCTTCGTTTATGTTTCAAAGTCAAAAACTTAAGCCAACAGGTAAGATAAAAAGATAAAATAGGTAACACAGTATATGGAACTCCAAAATTCACCTACTTTTTTATGACTATTGTGCCCCTTTATAATAGTGTTAGCATTATTAAGAAACGCTAAGCTATTACTAGATGAACAAATACAAGAACAAAACATCAGAGAAAAAGTACTATGCGCATCACTCACAAGTCTCCCTATACGTCATCATTTCGAGGAAGTAATTCTGGTAAGATGAAGCTGCATGCAAAGAAAGTTTTACGTAGAAATTGCAGACATGCACGATATGAATCTAAAGTAAGATACATTCATGTAACTGGATTGCAAAAGTAGATATGACTATACATTCAGTAGTAAAATAAAGTGGACCTTCTTTAAATTGATTTTAATTATCTGGATTTTATAATATAATTTTGGATGTGGATTAGATTTGGGCCAGCAAATCCAATTATATTCAACATGCCTACAAATGACATGAAAGAATGAGAATACTAGCTAAAAAATGGTATAATTAGGGATAAAAGAAAGAAATTAAACTCATGTTAATTAATTACACAAATAAGAAAAGGAATAATTGTAAATGGCTTAGAAAGAGACTTGTGAGAGCATTTCAAGCAGGACAAATTAGTTCAATTAGTTGAAAGATAAATATAGTACGTGAAGAGCTCAAAAGAAATGAAATGGCATTTAATACATGAGTAATAGTCATTAAAATTTTCTGCTTATTAGTTTAATTCTTAAAATTAGTTAATGTAAAAAATCAGTCATTTAGAGTTTATTTATTTTCTGTTTTAAAAAATATTTTTTTATTTTTAAATGTAAAAAAATAAATTTGTTTGTTAACATAATTTTTTTCATTTTCATTTTCTTCTTAAAAATAAATTTTTTAAAATATTTTAAAATATAATTTTTAAAAATTAAAAACTAAAATAGAACCAAACATATCCTTAAATTCTTAAAATTGTTAAAAAAAAATATTGTCTCTAAATTATAAAAAATAATATAATTTATAAAATTATAAATATCTACCATTTTAGTCCTTAATATTGTGAAAAATAATTTTTAATCTCTAAAACTATTAGAAATTAAATCAAATTTATTAATTTTTGTTAAACTCATCCAACAACATATTTAATGTAATAAACTAAGGACTCGTATATGATGTAAAATTATATGGGTCATTGAACAAAATTCTTGAAGTTGATTTCCAAGATATTAAACATGGAAAAAGGTTATTCGCACAAACCGGAAAACATTAAGCATTTACATTACTAGCATTTTTTTAATAAGTATCTTGCACACGAGGGAATACATTTCGAGCATAGAACTAGCTCCCTTACATCGATTTTTTCTATTCACAAAATTCAAACATGTATCACTTGATCATGCACACTATTAGCATTTTTTTCAACCATATATAATACTTAGAATTCTTAGAGTTTTTCATTTAGATATATATATATACATGATGATTTTATTTTGAAAATTTTCAAGTCACGCATCGCATACGCCACCCAACACATTAGTACATAAAACAAAACGGAATAGACGCATATATTTCAGATATATATATTACAAACCCAAATTCCATGGGAGATGCAGCGATAGAATAAACCATATTGTTTAAAATTTGTTTGACATACTGTGAATGCAAAATCCATAAATTAAAGCTAAAAGAGCAAGGCACATCCTATCCTCACGTTAAGACTATGGTTTTGAGTTTGACTGATCCAGTAGTTGTTGTTGTGCCCCACTGTCATTGTGGGTAGCATGAGGAACACGATGTTCCCCTTGTTGCTGCTGCATCTGAGAAGTGTCAACAGAACCACCCACACCCACCACCTTATACACAGCATTGAACTTCATCTCTTGGTCTTGCCGCTGAGGGTCAAGAATCAAAAAAGGAGGTGCCATTTCGTGTCCACTGTAAGTAAAAACAGGTGGATACGAATGAGGCATGAGAATGCTTGTAGGATTCAGCAAAAACGCTTCCATAACATGAGGGCTAACGTAGGAGGATAGTTCCTTCTTCGCCTTTTCAAGATCCGTTTGGAGTTGATGGAGCTTGTTTTCAAACTCGGTGATTAAAGCGATGCAACCATGCACGGGGTCCCTCACACGTGCCTCCGCCTGGTACACGAGCGTCTTGATTATGTTCTCACGTGCCTCCTCCGGAACACGCTTCAGAATACTTGCCACGTGTCCCGATCCGAACACGTGGTGCATGCACTCGAACTGTTGCCGGTTTTCCACCGGAAAGTGCGGCGCGAACAGGCACTCTGCCACGCACTTTCGCCGCAAACTCTTGCATGCTCCACAGGGTGTACTCCTCGTTGTCATCTTCCTTTATCTTCTCCTAAATCAATAACTCCCAATAATCATTCAATTAGCCAAATGCTCACGGATTCAAAATCATTACATGTTACAAAATATAATGCATTAATAACAGAGTAAAATACAAATGACTCCCGTAACGATAATTGATCGATAACAAAAATTCTTTGTTAAAATCATGATCGGGCGTGGAGATTGAGGAACTATTGAGATAAAATGATATTGAGGAGGATTATTCAACGGCGATGCACCGTTCTTGATGTGAAACTAACTTTCAAAAAGAGTTTAAAACATTAATTTCATTTGAAACGAAATTTTTCTTTCTTTTTTATCCCCTGTTTTGGGGAAAACTTGCACCAGTGAATTTAGATACGACACCTTTGCACTGCGATGAAACATGAAAACAAAGAGAGAGCGAGAGAGCTTACAATGGTGTGAAACCAAGGCCACAACGTTTAGCATAGAACTTTCAGTGTTGTGAGGTTAAATACGATTATGTTCTTTTTATAACTTTTCATTTATGTACTGTTATGAGAAGATAGCACTAATATTAAATATTGATTTGACATGTATGGAAAAAAAATTAAGCATTTAATTAATTAAAAATTTATAAATATTTTGTAAATTTAATTATAAAACATTTCCCGATACGGTATCTGGCTTTGATTATAAAATCTAGTAATAATAATTATTCATGACAAATATACATTTTTATCTGGACACGCACGATAATAAAAGATAAACATGTTTGAGCAATTAAAAATATTATAAATGAAAAAATTTAAACCTAAATATTCGAGATCATAAATTAAATTATAATAATTTTATGTTAGCTTATTCACACCCATAAAAATAAATATCGTCGTTAAATATTTTCAATTAGTATATAAAAAAGAGCATATTTATTTACTCTAAACGTAAATTTTAGAAACTTAATTCATTCAATGAATATTTTATTTAAAATAAATCTAATAAATTAATTCTTTAATATTTTTATAATCATTTATGTTAAAGATTAGATATTTATAATTATGCAATCGTATAGTAAACATTTATTTATACTGTCACACACAGAGACACACGTATATATATCATAAATTAAAATAAAAGTAATTAATGATCATTTAATTTTAAAATAACATAATTTAACAAAATATTAAATATTTTCAAAAACTTACTAAATGAAATAAAGTTAACAAAAAAAATTCAAAACAATGCATCCCCACCATAAATATTTCACGGTATAGTATGTAATTTTATTACCCCGAAACATTAATATAAACATTTCATTTAATGCACATGAAAAATAATTTTATAATAATGTAAAGAAAAATAAAAGTTTAATTATCTGTATTCTCAATATCGCATCTACGTTATTTCCAAAAAAAATACTGAAATTAGTTCCATTTATTAGTACGGGTAAAAAACACATTAGTTTCAATCTAATAATTTGAAAAATATTAAAATCGTAAAAATCACATCTTATCATCTTTTTGTAGAACATCTCATTACATGTTTATGTTTTTTTTATCGTACAAACAACAAAACCATAAGATTGATCACGTAATTATAAGGTTTAGTTATTTTATATAAATTTTTAAAAAATATTTATAAAAAAAATAAGGAGTAACATAACTAATTTTTTCTCATGACTTAAAATTAATGATTTATACAATTCATATTTACTTCTTTACTTTTTGTATTACAGGAGTACTCAGTAAAAGTTAATTCAAACTAGGTCTAATTGATTGAGAAGTTTGAACAATCATATGTTTTATCATTTGAACATTAAAAAATTGATAGTATATATATGTTGTATATAATTTTTTTTTTTCTATACTCATATTTTAAAATGCCTTACAAAATAAATAAAAATATTTATTGTTGTCTTACTTAAATGTAGAAAAACAAGATTTCTGAAATTTTGTTGTCTTAAAAAAATTATTTGTTTTAATGATTTAATATAAATTTTTTTGGAATATACACTTTTCATCATTTAGTGTGAATTATATGTGATTTTAATTTTTAAAATTTTAGTTAATTTATTAAGTTAAAATTGATTAAATGCAATTTTGTTATTACTTTTCTTCCATATGAAATCTTTAAATTATTATGTTTTGTTCAAATATTTTATAAATAAAATAATTAAATTATTTTAATTTTTTCTATCAAAATTTATTAAGTAAAACATTAATTTTGATGAGACTGTTCTTGAGCAACCTCTAATCTGACCAACAAAATTGCGACTAGCAGAAGAAGGAAGCTGTGTGGGAGAATCAAGAGAGAGGCCTTTTGTTACTAAGGATAATACAGTAATATCAACATTTACACATGAAAGTAATTATACGCTCCATCCCATACTCCCCAATTTAGGAGAAATGAGATAACGATTGATTTAGAAGGCCATCATCTTCTATTGCCTTTAATTTTAAAATCTAAATAATGAAACTTAAGATTACTTTTTTTTTTTTTTTCATTTCTCTCTATGCCATTATCTTTCATTTATGTGAATATAACATTAAAAAATTAATAAAAATGCTTTCCTTTTCATTTTATTTCTTTCCATTCCATTATCTTCATCAATCTAAACAAAATCTAAAAAATTATCTTAACAATACTTAAAATACTGCATTTAAATTTTATTTCTTTAACGAACCTCTAAAAAGTACAGGAAAAAAAAATTATAATAGAATGAATAAGATGAAGCTGGAAATGAACATAATAACGCCTTAATTGAAAGCTATCTGAATTCTCATTTACAATTTTGTTTCAGCAAAAAGCAGACTAGCTGAGACATACAATATACTTCTATTTCCCAATATATGTCGGTATCTTACTTTTTAAAATGTAAGCACCTTGAAAATCTTATTTGATGTCAAAAACAACTGAACAATGAAGGATTTGTGAATCTCACATGGATGGTATACTCCTCAGGCTCTCTATCTATATATCCATTTGCATTCGACAGCAAACTGCGGAAGATCTGCAGAAGAAAGCCAAACAAAGGTATTAAGAAATGTCTCCTGCATCTAATGCCATCAATTACGTGACAATATCAATATAAAGGAATTAAATAAATACTGAAATACTACTTATTGATATTACCCACATAGTGATACAGCAATTTCATACATGTTTGTTTATCTTTTAAATAAATGGAAAATAAAGAATATGGTGTTCACCAATTACATGACTAAGAGTAACTCTGTACTTGACCCAAAAAAAAGTGTAATTAATTCTACATTGTTTGTCTCAGCACACTTTTTGAGTTTTCTTTCCTTTTTTCTTTTTATTTACACACAATTTAGTTATACATATATTTGATTGAAATAAAAAATTTTATTCGAATCCATCCGAAAATTGGACACATCTGAAATCCACGAACATCTTTGTACTAGCAAAGCCTTTTTTTCAATGAGACAAAACATAAACTTACTTGAAAGAATAAATATGTATGGCAAACCATGATTAAAGTGTCATGTAACTGTCTGATATTTCATTAACTCATAAAAGGAGTGGGTGTGTATAGGTCAAGATTTATGGATGCCACAGAAGCAGACAAAATCTGTTGAACCCACAATGGATTTATCTTGCACTTTACATCCCAACCTTTTGGCTGGCATATCGGTTTCCTCAAATTCTCTTTCACACAGCATATAATTTCATTAGGTAAAGAAGGACAATCTTATCGACGCTAATTAATAATATTAAAAAAAAGGAACTAATCTGACTGCATAGCATTGGTCTTATAAAAAGGAACCCCTGGTGACCATAATGGTTGTTACTAAGTCACCATAACATTTTTCTTTGGTTATAAAAGAATGTGGAAGTTGTCAAACTTGTCATGTTCATATTAGAGCATGTCTTACTGTTTTAAGCGAATGATTTCTAACTGTATTTTGTCAACAAAAGGATGATTGATAAGAATCAAACACAATATTTTAACAGTTAGATCCTAAGTAGGGTTACGATTGATTAATACTCGTCATTGCATTTTAATTAGCAGAACATAAGATAAGTAGATTATATGATGGAAAATCCAAAGTGGCATTTATTACTCAAGTGATAGTTATGAATCAACCTCGGGAGAAATTCTCAAGCTTTTCTCTGAAATAAAGAGCTACTTTCATTATTTTATTTTATTTTTGGTAAATAAGTTATCTTTTGCTACTCATTATTAAATGTGTATGAACTAAATTATCGCTTTCTTGTATTTAATACCATAGCTAAGGTGGCACAGTTCAATTGCGGTTAAACACCTAACAATGTCTCCTGCTACGACCATCAATTAATCAATCTCGTTGTAAAAAGACCATTCCCCTATAGACTGTTTCAGTCATAACATTAAGCTAGCAAAGCAAACAATGGTATATTCGTTATTTTCTTTTATTAATAATGTTGTATATCTTATCGGTATTCTCCACAAAAAAGGTAAGATTTGAAGTGTTTTGTAGACCAAGAGAACGTGATTATAGGAATGCTTAAACGTTGAATATTATGATGAACCTATAATCTAAGTTGAAGTGCATACCTGTATTATATGTTTGAAGTAAGTGCATGATAGCTGCAAAATTGAGAAATCAAGAGGGACCAATACTCCTAGTATCCTCAGTTATTTCAGAGTGTAGCTGTGATTGCTGTGTATGTTGGTGCTGCGGTGAGAGAAGAAGCTGCGCCTCAATTGGATGGAGGTGAGAATGAGGAACATGGTGTTCCCCTTGTTGCTGCTGTTGCATCTGATAAGGAGCAACATTCTCGAAGGTTCCAAGAGCCAAAGAAGGAGACAACTCACCTCCAGTCCCGCCCATCTGGTTCCCGAACACACCCACATGCTCCAACCCATTATTAAACTTCATAAACTCTTCTTGCTGCTCATAGTTCCGAAGCAAAACCTGTTGCTGATACGGATGCTGATGCTGTTGCTCTCTATCTGCAGCTAACTGCTGAGCTTGTAGAAACTCCTGTTGCTGAGAGTCACGAATCATTAACTGGCCACCGCCATGACCAACCAAAACGGGTTGCGGCACGTTGTTATCCCCAAAATTGTTGAAAACAGATTGATGCAAATGCGGCATGAGAACACCAGAGGATGATAACATTCCAGGATTGGCCAAGAGAACTTGCATTGCCTGGGGGCTAATGTAGCTGGCTAATTCCTTCTTGGCGTTGTACAGATCCGTTTGGATTTGACGGAGACGGTGTTGTAGCACTGAGATGAAGCCCACGCACCCGTACACGGGGTCCCTTATACGCGCCTCTGCCTCGTACGCCAGAGACTTAACGGCGTCGTCTCGCTGCGTGGCGCTTAGTTCTTTCAGCAGTTTTGTAACGTTGCTCGCCCCGAACACTCGGTGCACGCACTCGAACCGTTGCGGGTTGTCTGGTGGAAAATACGGCGCGAACACGCACTCCCGCGTGCACTTCCTCCGTAGAGACTTGCACGCCGCGCAAGGTGAATTCGGAGACGACATCTTCTTCCTATCTCTCTCTCTCTCTCTCACCGTAACCTAAACCAATAATTACAAAATAATAAAAATAATTATTTATTATTGGCTATGGTCATGGTAATTAATAGTTTAATGAGAATGCATGGAAATTGGAGATAACGTTATGATAATTCAACGAAGTTCGCGTACAGATTATTGAATGAGAAGCAAACGATTCAAATTTAAAAAAATCGAGGTCATAAGAACTATAAGAGCATCGCCATCATCAAGGCCAATACGTCCTTCATATGAAAAACGACACCGGATGAGCCAAACCTGTTATTTTCATCAATTCCGTTTTTTGGGGGCCTGGAAAGTTGCAGTGGTGAATCTCGATACGGCACCGTTTCCAAGTTACGAATGATGAAGGCGAGAAAGAAGATTGGAATAGAGAGAGAGAGAGCTTACTGTGGGGTGAAATGGAGGCGAAAACGCATGAGATGGAATATTCACAGCTTGGTTTGGTTGAGGCTGAGAATGAGGAAGCGATGAAAGAGAGAGGAGGCGATTCTAGTTTCTTCTTCAACGCTACTGCCACAAGCGACCCTTCTTCGATCAATGTTAATTATTCTTATTTTCTTTTTCTTTTCTTTTTCTATTTATATGTGTGTAACTATTTTCAAAACTACCTGTATTACTTATTCATTTCATGCAATAAACGAAAATAAAACATGTAATACGATAAATATAATGACTTACATCTTAAAAATTATATTATATATTAAATTAAAATTAATTAATGACTGATTAACTAAATTTAAAACTATATAAAAATTTCTAGACTTTATTTCAACTCAATAAATAAATTTAAAAAATTAAACATGTATGAAAAGTTATTTAATAAAAAAATCTTATTAATACGATATCTAATTTTACTTTTAAAAAATTAATAATAAATAATTCATACATATAAAAAAGATTAGTAATTTAAGGAAAAATAAAAGATAAAAGATAAAAGATTTACTTATAAAATATTTTTTAATATGATATTTATATAATTTGAACGAGAATTTTCTCAAGTGGAGTTTTTACATGAGTGGGTATAATGAATCCATCCAATCCATTTAATTTTTTAAAAACAAAATCAACAATTAGTATTAAAATATTTTAAAAGAGTTTGTTTTACGAATTTTGAAATTACATTTCTCTCTTTCTTACTTCTTTTTGCATTACAAACTTATGACTATAACTATATTAAAATGTCTCTTTTAAGTTTGAAATACGTGATAAGAAGGAAATTAAGGGTTAAAAAATGCTAATAACTCAATCTTTGTAATTGGTTCGGTTAAAACAAGTTAAACCAATTTTTAAAGAGCAATTAATGTTTGAGGTAAGTACTTGACTTTTTAAATTTTCAACTAATAACAAAATATATATATATATATATATATATATATTAAATAGTGTATTCAAAATAATATATTACTAGCAATTGTTATGAAAGGTAACAATGGACTAATTATAGTCGAATCTGTTTATTCCCTCATGTTTAATATCATTTGATTGAAATAATTGTTTTGATTGTGGTGGACACTATTGGTCTCAAATACTAGTAATAAACAGTCATTTGTTGTCCATCACATACTTGATGTAAGGGAAAGAAAAATGAGATTACAACAAATGTATTATTTTAATGATTAATGTAGATTTAATATAATGATTATAGCTTCTTTTCTACTTAAAAAGCTAGGAGAAAATGGTTTTTTTCAATGCAAAAGGCCTGAAGGTTTAAATAATTCGATGGCTTTATATGCAACAATTATCTTATGAACATTTGAAACATGAGTTATTGGTACCGAACACCTAGCTTTCAATTCAATCGTTACCTACACTCAAAATGTGAGATAAACTTATAGATAATAAATATCTAGAATGTTTAATTCTTCTAATTTGGGCTGGGTGCACGTATATGTAGTAAACTAATTAGAGTAACTAATTACTTAATTAAGCAATTAGTTTAGTAAGAATTGTAGTTAATTAATTATTAAAATATCATGGGTAAACAACTATATATTTATTTCTTGCATGATCCTTTGAAGACTTAAACGTTCCGGAAAAAATTGTAACTTAACAACAGACTAATTTCCTTTTTGAAAACATTCATGTATTATAAATAAAATATGCATTCAATTTCAATATTTGTTCAATTTTAAACATGCTATATAGCTATTGTGACAATTCTTATGATTTTGAGAGGCATATATTATCCATAACACTTGAAGTATTATAGATATATTAAATTACATTTTAAAAAGTATATTATATATTAAATTAAAATTAATTAATGAAATATTAACTAAACTTTAGACTAGATAAAAATTTATAAACTTCATTTAATTAATAAGAACTTTCAACTTAATAAATAAATTCAAGAAATTCAATGTGTATGAAAAGTTGTTTAATAGAAATTTTTTTATAAGATTTACTTCTAGAGTGAGTCTAATTTGACACGTCTAAAATTTTGTGCTTCCATCTCTTGATGATGTCTCAAACCTTACACTCAAAAGTCTTATAATCCTATGAAGAGAAAAGGTTATAATAAAGTTTCGACGAAGGAAAGAAACTTGATGAATTGTAGTAAGAAGAAGGTGAAATGGATAAAGATATGATAAAGGATGGTTCGACAATAGTCATGGAAGAAGAACTTCCATTTGAAATTTCTATTCAACAAGTGATTTATAACTAATATGCACCTCCTTTAATATAATATGGAGATCAAGTTTTAGCCTTCCAAAGGTTAGACCTTATTTTAAGGATGATTGAATTGTTAAATTAATCTTGAAATATTTTAATATTTGACAAAAATATATTAAAGTAACAAGGAACATAGTCTAGAACAGATAATATATAAAAAAAATTGTATCTATAGAAGAATATAAGTGTTAGTATTCTTTTAAAACTACTAGCAACATTTATTATTACAAAAAAAATTTGTATTTAACAATAATAATTATCGTTAACAATATATATATATATATATCATAGCAATAAAAGTTGTTGTTGTAAATTATTTTTTAAATAATATTTATTGTAGTCATATCCTGATTTTTCTCAAGTCTAAGTAATATATTATTATTTTATAGCAATTCAAATTGTTGAGATAATATTTAACTATATATTTTTTTATTAATTTTTGTCATTATAAAAAATTTATGCATATTTAATTTTGTTATAATATAAATTATATTTTTATAATTGAAATTATTAATACCTATTAGTTTAATTGTTATAATTATTTAAAATTAAAGTATATAATAAAATTGAGTTTAACAAATGCCTAATTTTTTTATATCAAAACATGACAAATTTCAATCATTTTTCAATATACAAACAAATTTTTATAAGAAAAATATTAGGCCAAAAATTTAACAATCAAGTTAACTTTGTTACATTAATTATTATTTGAAAATTCTTCTATTCACATGGTGCATGTCATTAATTAGTTTATGTCATTAGATTAAATGTCTTATTTCTCTAATAAGCCACCAAAATTAATCTTTATCCTTATTCTTTTCATAAATTGCAATACTAACACAAGTCACACTTTAATGAAAAAAAAAACAAACAAACAAACCTGTAATAAAATGTAGTTTCAAAGTAAAATATATAATTCTAATGCTAAATTTGTAATTAGACCCTATTTTACAGCCCATATATTCATATTTGACCTATATTTTATTTGAAGTTTACACTAATTTATATATTAATTATGCAATTTGGTGTAAAGATGTTGCAAGTGGACTTTAAATGCGTTTTGGGCCCAAAACGATAGAAGATTAGAGTTTCGCAGCAGTCAGCACACTCAGACTCTTTCAACAAGCACGGGAGTACTTCGAGCCCATACACGATCGTGCTTAAGGCATTGCACGGCTATGCTCATCTGCGAGAAGCCCAATTATGAAGAGTCTTTAAAGTTTTCAAACCCTATTAAAAGAGGACCTCATGCCTCACATGAGACACCGTTTTTACCTTGGCTTTTGCTCTGGGATACATCTCATCTCGTCTCTCTTGCACGGGATCTTTGACACACTCTTGACGGGACTTGAAGCTTCGAGCGACCGTACTTGAAGACTGAGAACTCATCTCATTCTACTTTGCTATTTCTTTTAATTATGGCTTTATTTATGATTGTTTTAGTTCTTTTCTTTAGCATGAGTAACTAAGTCCATAGCTAGGGCTATGAAAACTATTGTTCATGAATTTATGAGGTTTTGAAGTTTGAATCTAAATTTGATTTCCGTTTCATAATTAAATTTTATCCTATTGTGCTTCTCTCTTAATCTTAATTAATTATATCGTCAGGCGACCGTACCTTGGTTAATTAATAGATCTATAGGGTAAAATGAGACAAAGGTTAGGTGGACCAAACCAATCTTTCTCTTCTAATCGTTATTAAATTAACAAGTTTATATGTTCCTTAAGCTTTCTTAAATTAATGTCTTGCATGATTATTAGAGATGTTAATTTAGATAAAAGAATATTAATATTGCATGACCATTGGATATTAATAGTATTCGTATGAATGATCAGTAATTACAAGAAAATCGGATTTAGAGTTAAACAGAAAAATAATATAAAGGATTGAATGAGAAAACTCATATACCTTAGATTCTTCTCTGATAAGTTTAACCAAGACATGCATTGTATTTCTTACTCTTAGTTTCATAATAGATTTTATAAATTCTTATTTTAATTAATCTCGTATCTTTGAAGCTTAAACAATTGAATTAGAAAATTCTTAATAATTGAAAAATAATTCTTGTGGGACGATATTTCATAAACTTAATTTAAAAACCCTTTATTACTTCTTGATTGGTATATTTGCCCTCCGAAATCACACTTTAATGAAAAAAAAAACAAACAAACTTTTAATCAAATGTAGTTTCAAAGTAAAATATATAATTCTAACATTAATTTCTTTATCAAATTTCACTTTGAAATTCTTGTAATATACTTAAAACAACATTAGTAGACTTGCAAAACATAAATATAAATATAAATTTTATTATCGAAACATGTATTTTATTATGAAACTAATAAAAAAAGATTAAATGATAAGATTAATTACTAAATTTTTTAACATAATTAAATATGAAAACTCTAATTGGTAACATATTTAAGACATAAACACATATTCTAATAAAAGAAAAAAAATATTTAAATTTACTTAATGACGTTTTTTATGTTTCAACTCCATCAACATTAAAAAAAATTCTCTATCTTTTAATTATTAATAATTTTAAATCTTCTAACGTGGATGTATTACATTTTTTTTAAATACTAGTGAAATATTTTAAAGTTAAATATTTTTAAATTTGCTAAGAACATCTTTGACAAGCTCTAGAATATTCAAAGACTTAATCAAAACATTTTAACTTTATACCTACAATTGAGAATCATGAAAGAAAAAATTATTTTAGATCATTTTTTTATATAATATTAATTATAAAATTGTTACTAAAATTATGGCTGATAAAATAAAGGATTTTCTTTCTTATTTAATCTCTAAAATCATTTTAGTTTTATTTTTGATAAACAAGGTATGCTAATTTTATTATGTTTCAAGAACTAATTCGTTCATTTAGTAAACTTAAAGGTAAAAACAACTATATGATTTCAAAACTTGATTAAAAAAGTTTATGACATAATAAATTAAAAATTATTTTTTATACTCTTATTAAAATTAGTCTGTAAGTCTAATTTGTTAAATTTGATTTATAATTGTTTTTTTTTCTTCTTTAATGAGTATTAATTGAAATAATTGTCTATTGAATAAATTGAAGCCATTTAGAGGAATTATGCAGAGAGATTATATCTCTTCCTATATTTTTATCTAACATATTGAGAATTCAATTCACTTAATTAAAGATAAAATATAAATTAGTGCATAGATCCTTTTATTTTTTTGTAAACAAGGTCCAAAAATTTATTACTTACTCTTTGTAAATGATATCATTTTAGTTGCTTAAGTTAATTTGCAACAAGCTAATTTTATTAACCAAGTCATGAATAACTTCTGCTCTATTTCAAGTTAAAAAGTTAATAAGGAGAAATTTAACTTGTTTTTCTTTAATAATATCAACTTTGATTCAATCAAAGATATTAGTGATTCTTTAGTAATTAATCCCTAAGAATTCTCATCCATGCACATGTGAGATTTCTAACAAAAATTCTTTAGTCTAATTGATAAAATTAGAAAAAAATTGTTTTATGGAAAATGAATTTTTTTGTCTATGTTGGTAAAGTGGTTCTAACTCAATTTAGCTTTTTTAGTATTTCTAATTATAGTATGCTATTGTTTAATTCTGTGTGTGATGAAAATAATTGGTTTTTTTATGTGATTTATTTGGACTTTTTAGATTCTATCTTCTAGCTTAGGGAAAAAATTGTACTTTCATATTTGACTAAGGGTCAGGATTTAGAGATATATATTCTTTAAATTTAACTTTCATGATGGAAGTTAGCTAGAGATTAATTACATCTCAAAATGACTTAAGGACCAAAGTGTAATTTAAACTAGGGAAGGATCTATATATGATAAATATCAACATGTATTTGATATATAGATACATATTCTTTCTAAATGACTTGATCTTTTCAAAGTCCTGCTTTGAAATCTTGGAGGTGGTTTAACTGCGAAATTCTGAACTAATAATTGAATCTATGATTTGGACAAGTTAATTCATTGTGCAAAAATTCCTATTTTTAAAGTATAGCAAGATTTACCTTATAGTTATCTTGCTTCCAATAAATAATGGAATTGGAATAAATTTA
The DNA here is from genome assembly GCF_003935025.1 of Abrus precatorius. Lineage (NCBI taxonomy): Eukaryota > Viridiplantae > Streptophyta > Magnoliopsida > Fabales > Fabaceae > Abrus > Abrus precatorius. The sequence continues at coordinate 3,129,057 of NW_020874362.1, read as the reverse complement.
CCCTATATTTTTATTGGTATATTTGTAACATTATTACTATTATTAAACTTCTTGATGTCTTATTTGAACTTACACCTTAGGTGTTCTTCCTGAAACAACCATGCAATTTTTTAAGATACTATTTATATGCTAATAATGTTTGAAAATCAAAATCAATGAAATAAATTTTTTTAGTACTAGTCTTAATGATTGGATAAGTATAATATGCAAGAGGAGAATAAAAATGGCTTATGTAATTGAAATGTTATCTTTAGGTTTATTATATGATTTCTTTGGAATGACATAATTTTTTTTATTCTTAGAAAAAAACTATTTATCGCTTCATGCTTTAATCTACAATATTACATGTGGCTAGTATATCATATGTTTTTACATAAAATGGAATGCTAACCTTTCCACTCTTTAAGAGATTGATAAATTATTCATTGGATTCTTCCAAATGCATGACAATTCAAACTCAATGTAGATGGCTCCTTTGCTCATATTATCAATAATGTTACTTGTAGGGGTCTGATAAGGAATGTAAATGGTAATTTCTTTACGGGGTACGTTAGCATATTAGGTTCATACTCTACTTTTGAAGCTTAATTATAGGTAGTCTTTTTGGAAGTCTAACCAGTAGTAAAGCATTGCATCCATTGTATTTGGAATAAGAATGATTCTAAGAAAACTCTTAATCTTATTTTGAATGTTCAAGCTTAGTTTTATCCTCTATATCACGTTATTTAGTTTATTCACTATTTACTGAAAAATGTACAAGTTGTTAAATTTGCTCATATTCGTAGGAAAACAAATTAATGTTTTGATAGACTAGCTAAATTGGCTCATAAAGACCTCAGACTATTTTAGCATAGACCAAGCTCCTTTGCCCTTATCTTGTTCTTCAAGCTTGATGTTTTGGGCATTGGATTCTTAGGTTTGGTGGCTAGTTTTTGCTTTTTGGACTTTAAGAGGAAAAAATAAAAGGATATAGATTTAATTATAAACTATTTTTTAATATCGTATTTATATAACTTGGACAAGAATTTCATGTGGATCTTTCATGTGAAGGGGTATAATGAATCCATTTGATCCATTCAATTTATAAAAAAAAATAGTATTAAAATATTCCAAAAGAGTTTGTTTTACAAAATTTGAAATTATTCTCCTTTCTTTCTTCTTTTGGCATAACAAGACTCTGAGAAAATAGTTGTATTAAAATTTATCTCTTCTTTTTTCTACTATTGTTTCTCAACTTTTATTTTGATCTCCTATTTACATTTCAACATCTTATTGTTTCACCTACAATTGGGTTTGTAATTGTTTCACCCTAAATTCACTTGCTTTTATCTTTATGTGTTTGAATAATTATTTAATATTATTTCTGTTACCTTCATGTCTATAAAATGGATCCACTTGGTCTTCTTTGAGAGAAAGATTTACAACAATGGTTTTTAATTTGATTGAGACTTCTTTTTCACTTTTTGATGAAAAAGTGATGTTGAATGATGATATTTGTTACATTTGGGGTTTAGAGTTGAATTGGAAGAGGGGAAATTGATATTTTATGGAAATAGTTGGGAAGTTTAAGTGTTTAGTGAAGATTTGTTCCACTGGAGACGAAGAATCGAAATTGAAATATGGGTAAAAGGAGAGAGAAATGATAAATAGTTTAGGGTTGGTTGATATTCACTTATGACATTGTTTTGTTGTTGTGATGAAATTTACAATGTCATTTAACGATCCAATCCATTACTTCATTTCTTTTTAATGTCACTTAATGATAAATATGAATAACAACAACTAAACTTAAGGACTAATATAATATTTTTAAAATTTAGGAATGAAAATTGTGGAAGTTCACAATTGTTTTGGTAGCCAACCTTTCGAGAATGACCACAATGCATATAAGATTGAAGATTTTGTTTTTTCTTATTTATTAAGTGAACTTGCAGAAAATATTTTATGAAAAAAATGTATAAAAATTAAATAAAACATCTCTCATAATTTAAAAATAATATATCTCTTCAAATTTTTAAAAAATTAAATAAGAAAGTTTCTCAGAACTTTTAAAATAATAGAAAAGTATAAGTTATTTTTAATTTAAGAGAACAGTTTTATTTATTTTTATATTAATTTTTTTATAAGGACTTTTCAAAAAGTTTGTCCAAATATAGTCTAAAACTTTTTTCATAAACTAAAAATAACTTTTATTATTTTTAAAAAATTAAATTAAATTAAAGAGCTTCTAAAAACTTTAGAGAAACTTAAGTTATTTTTAATTTATAAAAACAATTTTATTCATTTTACTATTTTTTTTACTTCTTTAAGTATTTAATAAAAAGTTTATTCAAATTACACTATAGTGTATATCTTAATGTAAAATTACATAACTTCCATTATTATTTAGAATAAAAACTTAGGTGTAATATTATAGGTATTTTTTTAACATTATTTCTGAGTCAAAATTAAAATTTTATATCATTAATATATGTCAATATTTATTGTGTAGATTATCAATATAAAGTTTTAATCTTAATTTAAAAAACAACATTAAAAACAATTATAGTTCTACACCTAAGTCTTATTCTATCATTTATTGTCCAGAGAAAGAATACAATTTAATCTTATTTAGCAATCCATATAAAAAGTTTAAAATAATATTAATTACTATATTTTTATTAACACCCTTTATTCATATAAATATTAATAATATTTGAGTAATTTAAAAGTAAAAAAGGCACTTACTAATTAGTTTTAATAAAATGATTAAATTTTTTATTTGTCTAATTTTTTCCCCCCGTATGAATAGATAAATAGAAATAGGAATAGTTTGTAAGATGTAAATTTGCTTCAATGCCATGAATGAAATTTGGTTTTATTTTTTGGTGAAATCGAATTCTATTGCTTATTGTCATTGTATAGTGGTCCCCGGCAAGCTAAGGCCCAGATTAAAGAAGCCCAAACAGGCCCAGAAGCTAAAACCCCTAATCTCAAAACCCCATTTTGCACTGCAGCTGCAGGGAAGGGAGGGACAGTCAAAAGAATGATGGTGCAGTGGTGGCGCTCCGCCGGCGGCCACCTCCGAAGAGTGGGAGAGAGCCGTTGGTCCTCGTCAGGATTCCGTTGTAGTCATTACCACACGATCCAAGCCATTCCAAGAGAGTGCAGTGGCAGCAGAGTCTCAGCCAGAGACAGAATGCAAGGTCGAATACCGGTCGTCGTTTTCTTCCAGAACCTTCTAGAAAAAAACCCCGAAGCTCGATCGGCGTCGAAGAAGCACTTGCTCACCGTCGAGAAGAAGCAGATTAAGGCAATTTTCAACTCCGTCGAAGCTCCTTTCTTCTGCTCCACACGTTTTCCGCTCCAGATCCGTGCCGGATCCGGTTCCTCTCATTTGCTTGAATCTGGAACCGTGTTACCTATCAAGGTTTTCTTTATTCTTTTTATATATTTTTTCGATTTAATTTGAATATTTAAATTGTGATATTGGGTTTTGTAGATTCATAGGGACGAAGAGAGTGGACAGATTCTGAATATGGTGTTTGTTTGGGCTGAAGACGGAATGGATTTGAAGGTTGATGTGCCTATTGTTTTCAGAGGGGAAGATACTTGTCCTGGTCTCCAGAAAGGTAAATCCTTTGATTTGATTGTTTTGGAACTCCTATTTTAAGCTTCATTAGAAGGTGCTTTGGTTTTAGGAGTGAATGAAATGAAATATGCAATGCAATTCAATTGTAAAGAATTATGAGCTGCTTCTGTTTGAACTTTGAAATGCTATGCTGGAAGTTTGGTTCTCATAATCATCACATCGTCAAATTCACAATGCTAATACCAAAGTTATTATGCCTTAAACGAAACAACAGAGAGGTCGCTTTGGTAGCTCCCAAAATTATATTACCTTTTCTTTCTTCTAACAACAAAAGCAAAATGAAAACCAGGGATCTTTATGGATTTTCTCCATCAAGAAATTCAGAATGATTGTTTTTAGTAATTAACTTCATGAGGCAATCACTTCAAAGAATTTGTCCATGCTTGGCCCAAGCAAAAATATGGGCAAGGTAGTCATATTTGGTTAGAGATTAGTTAAATCTGACATCTATAACTGACAAGTGGTACTGGTTTGTTATAATTTTTAAGATTGTATGAAATATTTTTTCTGTTCATCTCTCACTGGCATTTATGGTCTTTGTGGTGATTGTTGGAATACAACTACCCAATGTTCATTGACTTTTATTACTTCTATTATCTTGCTGTTGCAAGGCAGTTATGTTTTTTGTTGATTGTTATCTTGCTGTGGACATCTATGTCTTCTCAAACATTTTCAAAGATCATTCTCAAACATGTGCAATTTAAGTACAGGAGTTGGCTGTCCTATGAAGTGTGTACTTGTTTTCTTAACCTTTTGTCTTTTGTTCTCTTGCTCTTCTGTTTTGCTTATGGTGGAATGAGAAAAGTAATAACCCACAGAGGCTATGTAACAGCTGTTGGTTAAACACACTGTTTAATATGCACGTATTGTTTCTTCTTTGAATGGTCAATCTTTCCAAGAGCTTTAAAAGACAAGCAATCCTGATAAGTAATTTCAGTTTAGAAAACATGGAAAAAAACTGGAGGGAAAATATTGACTATGAAAAACTACTATTAATTGCTAAAGTATTTTTTTGACAGTATTCGTTGAAGATCAGTGTTCAGTTTTCCTACTTTCAATGGTCCATGACTTTTGCTTGTTATGCCTTGGGAAGACTGCTGTTATGTTGGGTCAAAATTGACTTACACTCCATGCTTTTCTAAAATGTTGCGCTGTCTTCAAACATCATGCATAATTCATGCCAAATATCAGTGGGAATTTAATGTGGTTCTAATGCTAAATATGGTTTAAACTTTTTGTGCCATTACAGGGGGAATTTTGAATAAGATCAGAACTAGTCTAAAGTATTGTTGTCCATCTGAACACATTCCTTCAAAAATTGTTGTGGACGTGAGCAATCTTGATATTGAAGATAGGATATTCACGCGTGACATTGAGGTTCATCCATCCTTGAAGCTTCTGAGTAAGAATGAAAACATGCCCATATGTAAAATAGTTCCAACAAGCTTGGGAAACAAAGAACCTGTTTGCGAGTGATCACCAAAGCAATATGCTAGATTTGATAAATTGACATTCATTGGGAGAAATGAGGAACCAGAGATGCAATTTCCAAATAAACAGGGTTAACACCCTAATTTGGTTATACGTTGTAGCAGTGATGACTGCAAACACATTAGATGTAACAACTGTTTAATGTGTTAGCCTTTATTGGCATTCCAATACGAGTGACTCTTGATTTCTAATGGATTAATGATTTCCTGCATGTTCGAGTTAGATATTACATTAATATTTTCATATGGCACCGTTTGTAAGTGGCATGTCACTTGGATGATGTTTTGGAAGGACAAACTTAGATTGACCCAATTCCCTATGTACTGCTTTCTTTATGATCGCAAAAGTTACTTTGACAATAAAGATATCAGTCTAAACATACATGCCGTGTAGACGCGGTTTACTTTTATGGATGAATCCTTGAATCTCAATTATTGGAACAGTTGATAGTTAAGATATTAGGTGTAATTAGAACTGGTCTCGGTAAATTCTGGAATGTCTTGTGTTTCGATTTTTCGAGGATTAACCAATGTTCTACAAGACTTGGTCATTTTCCTAATAACGATCTTTCCTTTTTCACCTTCTAATTTGCAATGGTAATTCATTTGGTCAGCAGCATAAGCATCCATTTCTCGTGTCCTTAAAATACATACCCGATATCAATAGCAGCTGTCGTTGGGCCTCGTTACTATCAATCTTTGACAAGAGGCTACAGAACAAAATTGACAAAGTCCTTTAGCATCATGTCTCTGTTTTGTACTTTCTTTTACGAACCCACGCTGCTAAGCATATTTAATAATACGTTGAATAGACTGAAATAAATGTTTTATTTTTCGAAAATAATATCCAGGCCTCTTAAATTTATAAGATAAAAAGGTATTAAATACAAGAAAAGCGTCATCATGAACTGTCTTATAATAAGAATCGTTAATTTCTATCATAACTAATATAAAAATCATATTAACGATGTATTTTAATCGGTTGACAATGTAAAAGAACGGCCCATCAAAATTAATGTAACGAAGAAAATGTTATATTTTTTTTATGCACCTATTTAAAAAAAAAAAGAACTTCATTTTTATTTAATACCATAATATTTCCTTCCGATGTTAGAAAAGTTTTAGTAACCCTGTTTATTAAACAACTTATAATTTTAGAAGCATTTAACTTATATTTATATTTATTCATTGTCATAAATGATCGTTTATTAGACAACATATACGAATTATTTTATAAATAAGAGGGGAGGGACTATCTTTGTTTCTTTGTCATCAATCAATCCAAACACCCGTTCTCCCAAAACAATGAAAAGGACGAATAAACAACTAATAGGTTCGTGCAATTGAGTGAATCAAAGAGGCTCAATTAAAGGAAAGAATTTAAGTGGGGTATTGGTCAAGCTGGGTAACCTTTGACTGAGTCTAGCCTAGACGCGTTAATACTTAAAAGGGTATATTGATATGTTAATTGTTAGTTAACGCTTGAAGTATCCTCTCTTTCTCGCGCTGTGATTATGTGAAAGCTAATAGGCTATCTTTATGGACTGCTGTTGTAGCAATCATATCTTGTGATGGCTTTCGTTGACATGGAGGCCTAGTATTAGTCAAAAGCAATGTTTCTAATTTCAAAACATGCAAATAAATTAATTCTGTGCTATCAAATTTGGATCCTCTATTGTAATCAAGAATATTTTTTATTTTATTGAATTTTTTAATTATTTGTTAAACAAAAAAATTATTAAATATATTTTATATTTTCAAAATAATATATAAGAAAATAACTTCTACCATCATTATATAGTTTATTATTTTTATTTTATTGAGAAGGGAAGAATAAGAGAATAAGAGAATACGAGAAGATTTAACACATTTGTATCCTATCCTTGTAAACCAGACTTGAATAATCTTTCGAACTTCATAAATGCTGCTGTTTTTTGAATCAGTCCTATAACAAATACTGTTATTATTTAAATTTTTAAAGGAGTAAAAAGAAATAGTTCTATCAAAGACTAAATCTTTTCAAAAATTAATAATACATTTTTATTTATAATTGTAAATTCAACTTATTTTAAGAGTTTGTTTATTTTTCAGTTAGAAAAATATTTTTTGAAATTTTTTGTGCACATATATTAATTATATTTGATATTTCAAAATTAATTAAAAAAATTATTTGCTTAACTTTAAATTAAATAAATACTAAGAGTAAATCTTTGAGACTTATTGGTTAATAAAGTATTAACTCTCTCTTAAATTGTATAAAATTTTATATTCTTAATTTACTTAATAATTTTTTTATTTAATAGTTAGATGAACCCTCCTCCCTATTTTATAAAATGAGCATTCTCATGTAATAAGGATTAAGGATTTTGAATTGTAATGAAAATATTTTGTTTAATGTAAAAATAAGAACAATTATTTAATCAAAATGTATGACTAAGATTAAAATGCTTAATTAAAAGTTCACATGACTTCACTATCCTAATTAGAGTTTAAAATCCTTAATATTCTTCACAAAATGCTAGCATTTTTTTCTCTAAGTAATCCCTTCTTTTAAGAAACTTGCACATCTTCAATCCAATAAGTAATTGAAAATTATTTTCTTATGTAAATTATTAATTTTGACTTTTTTAGTTAAATTTAATCAATTAATAATAATAAATTTTAATTAAAAAGAGATGTACTTACTACACTTTTTAAATTTAACACAATAAATATTTTATTACATTCATTTATTTTGTAGTCAAACTCTGCCTCTAATCTCAAGCGTGGATAAAAGAAAGAAAATATGTTGAGCGTTCGACAGTCAATATAAAACTTGTCAAAGTGGTTATTGTTAAACATGAATTATAGGAAAAGATTTTAAAATTTAAAAGTTTTTACTTGAATAAAAGTAATATAAAGTATTATTATTTTAATTCTAGCAAAAGAAAAAAAAATTAAGATAAGATCACATGCTGGAAGTTAAAATTAAAAACGATATTATACCATAGGTTCATGTTCAAGTTCGTGGGATTAATTCTACAAAATGAAAGAGAAAATTAATAAAGATAATATTAATAGAATATAAGTTAGACAACTATTGTATATGGTAGTAAATATTATATTTTAAAAGAATAACACAAAAAAAAATAATTAAAAGCCATTGAAAATGGTTTGATAGCGTGTAAAGAAGACTATTAAGGTAAAAAAAAAAAAAATAGATGACATAATTTTTGGCTAAATAAAAAGAGACACAAAAAATATATTTATAAAAATTAATTTTTGACTGAAGACAATAGTTATGATTCTTTTATTATCCTACAGACTAAAAGATATTTAAATTTTTTTTAAAAAATAACTATTAACTCTACTATCTATTTATACAAAATAAATGATCATACTTGATCCACATGTAAAAAAATATAAAATGTCTTCTTAATTTACAGAACACTATAATTTTTTTTATAATTTTTAATTATAAAAACACATTTAATATGTTTTAAAAATCATAATAATAATTTAGTAATATATTTTTTCTAATAAAAGAAATTGTAATTTGATTAACAAAACTCAAAATTAAAAGCTAAAAATATGATTTTGTCATGTGCGCACTAAACTACATGTTATTATGACATGACGCATTTAATGTAGTTTGATTTATTAAACGTTGTTGCCCGGAGTCAATGACTCAAAAAGAGTCCATGCAATGAAAACCAGTTGTCGAATCTATTATTATACTACTAATGAAAAACGACTCTTTAACACTTGAATGAGAAGTCAAACGAACAGAAAAAAGAAAAATGAGAAGAAAAAAAAAGTGAAAAAAATAATAATTGTGTATTAATCTCAATGTATCTAGAAGAGAATTAGTAGTATTTATGAAATAGAAAAACGCGCAATGATTCAATAATAAAGTATTGAAATCAACATCGGTTGGGCACTTACATCAACTCCAATCCAATAATGGAATAAAAGGATGGTTTTGCATTAGTAACCGTCTTCTGACTCCGTCATGAATGTCAAATTCAAAAGCCCCAAAAGTCACTACAATAATGTTTTTGCGAACAATTATAGTGGCGAATTAGATAAATAGAGTAAACGATGATACAGCTTAAACATGGTAAGCAATGAAACTGAAAACTAACACGAGTGTTAATTAATTAAGGGTGGTGTTGGCTCATTATCTGGCAGAACCTAAGCACATAACTACCATATCGAAAATAGCACAACTACCATATTTCACACTCCTTTCTGTTTGTAAAATAACTGTTAGATTAAAAAAGGGAGAAAAAAACAAACAAAACAAGCTTCAACTTTATATTCTCTTGCTGTACCAACAGAGAAGAGAGACCTTGACTTAGTTAGAGAAAAGGAAAGGATGAAACATTTTGACTTTACGGGAAAGAGGCTTTTATTTTAAGTCTTCTTCTTCTTCTTCATCTTCATCGCCACAAAGTAAACAATTGAAAAAAGAATAAGAAACGCAAAAGATGGCTCTGCTTTACAATTTACGTTGTGCCCCTAACACGGCGTCGTCTTCGCGAACCGCATTGTGAGCGTTTTATTCCTTTGACACAGCCATGCGGTGGTTACCTACACTTCCCTTCTCCGCCTCCAATTCCTCCTCGTCCTCCTCTTCCTCCGCCTCCTCCGCCGACCATCGCAGGAAGGCCTGGCTCTTTGGAAACTCCTCCAAGAAGTGCACGCGCCACGTCGCCGACCACGATGCCAGGTGGCACGACGAAGACGCCATCGTCGTGCCTCAGCCGTTGCCCTTGCCGGAGCTCTCTTCCGCCGCCGTACTCCGTCAGCGAGACGGTGACCGCCGTCTTCCCTCGCCCATGAAGGTTGCACCGTGCGCCACCGGCAATCGGATGCGGAGGTCAATTTCTTTTTTTGTTTTAATTTTTCCTTCGAACGGTTTCTTTGCCTTCCAATTATGTTAGACAAGTTGATTAATGAATTCAATTAGCAACTTATCACTAATTAGTTACCATAATTCATGCATTTTTTTTTTTTTATCGTTTCAGATTAGATCATGAGATTTATATATTCAATATTTTTGTGGTTGTGAAGTTTATCTTATGAAAGTTTACTCTTAATTATGCATTTGTGTAAGAGATTTTAATTTAGTTAACTTACTCCAATGATGAATTTGTTAACATGCTTGGCTGAATCTTGAATTGTGACAGTGTTTTTGCTAGCCAAGAGACAAGAAGGAATATAGAGCAGGCTGAAACTAGGTCATCAAGGATGGTGCATCAAGATGGGAGTGGTTGTGAGAGCACTAGAGATAATAGCAATAATAACAATAACTTGATGAGTGTCCCTGGTAGGAGGAGTATTTCAAGCATTCCCTGTACAAGTCCCTCAATTAGTCCAAAGAAAACAAGGAATGGTGATTTTGTGCCATACTGTTATGCAAGTCCTAAAGGAAACCAATTCTGGTCTGCACCAGAGTTGCCTACTTTTGAAGCAGGGTTGCCACCTCCTGCCTTCTTTGATTTATCAGCATTAGGCACTGACGCTTCTCCTTCTTCCTCTTCCCATCAAAGTCCACAAGGAAGGAGTCCTCCGCAACACTTCAGAACCTTGAGTGGACCTCCATCACCCATACACACCATGTTTTCCCTTGAAATCTCAACGCCGCAACGCGAAAGTAATGCTCCTCCTCCTGTCAGTGTTCACCCGTTGCCTCTGCCGCCTGGGGCTGCCTTGCCTTCGCCATCTGCTGCCGCCACCTTTTCCCATGCCGTGGCTAAATCAGAATCATTGCCAATGAAAAACCAATGGAAAAAGGGGAAGCTTATTGGGCGTGGCACGTTTGGAAGTGTTTATGTAGCAACCAACAGGTACATAAATGTTGAAGTATTAATTTAGGCTCTTCTGCTGTCTCTTTTCAAAGACTCTGAAACAGATGTTGCTTCCTGACAGAGAAACTGGCGCATTATGTGCAATGAAGGAAGTAGAATTATTTCCTGATGATCCAAAATCTGCAGAATCTATGAAGCAGTTAGAGCAGGTTGGTTATCCATTACTTGTTGGATATCACTGTCTATTTGCCAGCTGTGTAAGATGTACAAATTGCTTAGTGTTGTATGTCTGTGTTTTGTGTTGGTATTATTGTACATGTCTGTTCTTAGAACTTTGGGATTTCACTATTGATGTCTGTGTGGCAAATGTCTGACAATTTCTTTGGAATAGTTATCCTCATTCCAATACTTAGTAAGAACACATTTCCAGTTGCTTTGAATTCTCTTATTATATACGTGAACATTGGGAACTGATGGCCGATGGTGTGTGATTAAGAATAACTTATTCTGCTTATCAAATTTGCTTCTGAAATGCTTTTATCATGAAACTTCTAGTAGCTGGTGCAGCTGCATTATAATTGTAATGGAAAATAATTTTTCTTGTTTAACAGTGAAGAATCTCAGCCCAAGTAAACCACTCTATCATTTTACCTTTATACTTTCTTCCATTCCTTGGCTGATGTAGTACATTTTGCAGCAACAACTCCTAAATTTCATTGTAGTGTTGATTATACTTGATGAGATTGCTTTGTATTTTTACTGTCATCTTCTTTTTCTGCAGGAAATTAAAGTTCTTAGCCATCTAAAACATTCAAACATTGTGCAGTATTATGGTAGTGAAATAGTAAGCAATCTCCTATTTCATAGTTAGGTGCTCAACATTAATCATTTATTTCTATAAAATCCTCAAAAATTTCTAACATCTTTTGGTTACGTGTTTGCAGGTTGAGGGCCGGTTTTATATTTATCTGGAATATGTTCATCCTGGTTCAATTAATAAATATGTCCGTGAACATTGTGGTGCCATAACAGAATCTGTCATTCGGAATTTCACTAGGCATATTCTTTCAGGGTTGGCTTATTTACATAGCAAAAAAACAATTCATAGGTACATTAGTGCTCCATACTAACTTCAGCTCAAAAGCTTTAGATTGATTAGCATTACAAATACTTTGTTTGTGGTGGAAAAATTATTGGTTTCCAGAATTGTAATTCATTTTGGATTTGAACCTTTTGATTACATGTTTATTTTATTTTTTTATGTATTTAGGGACATCAAAGGTGCTAACTTGCTTGTGGATTCTGCTGGAGTAGTTAAGCTTGCTGATTTTGGGATGGCTAAGCATGTGAGTTTGGCCTCTGCCTCTCTCTATGACTTAACTTCTTTCTGGTCTGAGTCCTTGTGTCATGGAGAGAATGGTTCTCTTATTTCATTGATTCTTAGTATTTCTAGCTGTTAATGTGATTGTCTATTCACTGTTGAGAAATTCTCGGAGAAAAAATTGATATTTCAAATACAAGCTCTAAGTTTAAAAGACCAAACTTGTTGCTATCAAAATTCCTTTCTCTTTTGAGATCAGCAGTTTTATCTATTTTTAAAGCTGATGTAGTTGTTTCTGAGTAAACTTCTTGCATGATAATCAGGTGTTTCATGCGTTAATTTGAAATATCATTGTTTGAATATGGATCTCAGACTTTGGTGCTTATTATGTTCAGTTGAAGTGAGGTGCTTGTTTTAGTTTAATCTGAACGAGTTCAAATATTTGGTGATGTAGAATTATTTGTGGACCACTGAATACTTCTGATATGATCATATAATCCTTAAATTTCGGGTAGAATAACTTGGAAGCTCTATGTTCCACAGCTAACTGGACATGAAGCAAACCTTTCTTTGAGGGGAAGTCCATACTGGATGGCTCCAGAGGTATATTCTTACTCTACATTACCCTATAATGTCTCATGCATTCCTTACTAAATTAAATTCTCATACAGCTTTTTCAGGCTATGATGCAAAAGGATAACAGCTCTGATCTTGCTTTTGCTATTGATATTTGGAGTTTGGGTTGTACGATCATTGAAATGTTCACAGGGAAGCCTCCTTGGAGCGAATATGAAGGAGTAAGCACCTCAAGAAATTCTCGATTGACTTTTTCCAATTTTGTTATTCTCAGGCTACTTCAGTAACCATAGTATAAGATCTCTCATAGGTAATAGAGTCCCAATAATATCCAACATATTATTTTAGGATTTGGTAACGTTTAGAACTTCTTATTTAGACATGGTTATAAATCTGTTTGTATTAGATTCTGAAATTTGGTAGTGGAGGATAATGCATCAACATTTTACTTGTTTGGGTGAGCCTCAATTTAACAACCAGCTCAAGGCATCTTTGAGCCAACTTTTTTCTGTTTGCAGCTTGTGGATTCGGCCAAGATGCTGTATGTATGCTGGTCCTTCATATTTTAACTAGCTAAATTTCTTATCTATTTATGCAGGCTGCAGCTATGTTTAAGGTGATGAAGGATACCCCTCCTATACCTGAAACATTGTCATCCGAGGGTAAAGATTTCTTGAGGTGCTGCTTTAAAAGAAATCCAGCAGAGCGGCCAACGGCTGCAGTGTTACTAGAACATCGGTTTTTGAAAAGTTCACCTCAGCCAGATGTTTTATCTTCCACCCAGCTGCATAACGGTACATGCTTCATGGTAAATATAACCGTTATGCCACTTTTATATTTGTTAAAACCATGCTATGCAATTTGGTATTAATTTCTTTTTTGTTGGCAGGATAAACCACTTAGTCCCAGAAAATATTCTGAAAATAAGTCTGATCAGTTGTCTGTACCCAGTACAAATATTGCGAAAGGGAAAGCGGCTGAGAGGCGAGGATTTTTCCTTCCTTCAATAGATATTCTCCCTGCACATTGGGACCAATGACTCAATCTTGTTATCAAGTCTGTTTTTTAGCCTTGGAAGATCTATTGCCCAACCTTGATGAGCCATTCTTCTCTGCTGATATTGGACACTGGGCAGTCATCTCAGAATAACTTCCACATAGCAGAGGCGTCACGGTGCTCTTTTTCTTCCCTCCACTCTTGAAGCACTTCCTACACTGTGTATATTGGCTTGCAAGTTACAACACACACGGTCCAATACCTCGGTTGTTTGTCTGTGACTCTGTCGAAAGAACAAAAAAATGACATTTTCAAATGATTGAGCTGAGGGAAGTTTTCAATATTTATGCCGATGACTGGGGCCCATTGTGGAACTACAGTTTACTGAAGCCTCATGTACTGACTTGCAGCTGTTGCCGTCATATGTTCTTTGCGTAGTTTATCATTGATAAAAGTGAAGAGCTTCTACAATATGTAATTTATGCTGCACGAGTATATAGCAGCAGCTTTTTTGTATAATATTATTAAAACTTAGAGCGCTGCAGCAATTAACCTTCTAAAGGTGTATATTTCTACCTCCATCTACATTAGGTTGAATTCAATATTATGTAGATATTAGTATGCATCCCTCTCCGTTTCATGGGGATTCTGATTCGGTTGCTTGCGTTAGAAGTATCCGCTCCAGATGTGTTGAGTAACGAGTGTCTCAAAATCTTCAGTTTTGGATTATAAAAAATTATGCTCCCACGTGAATTGCCACATGTTAATGCCCATAGGATGGAATAAATTGTAGATGCCTTTTTTTCAGAACTGTATTTGATGCTCCTCTTTCCAACTTCCTCTGGTCAAGAAGGCATAGACAATGATGACACGAGAGTAATAAACAAGGTTTTCTCTTTTTGTTAAGCCAAAAAGTTGAGATGTTCACCCAAAAAATGATTTTGGGTAATTTTTGTAGGGATAACAGAATTACTATCAAATAAAAGTAATTAAATAACTTGTTATATCAGTAACCATAATTGAATGATATTTCAATTTAGACTTCAAATTTCGGACCTCCAACATGTATGCTAGTCCAAACCATCACAAAATCCAAGAAGTGATAAAATGGAAACAAGGTGAATCAAAAGAAAGTAACACAGGAAATGACAAATTTTTTTATACATGATTATATTCTTAGCTATGAAAATTTGTACGAAAAGATATAAATAATACCGAGCTAACGAAATGTAGGCAAGAAATTTATAGGATTTTTCCCCCCTGCTTTTCTTATTTCCTTTTGAATTAAATGCAGATTTGTTCGTTGTATAGACCAATCTTCCATTTACAACGTAAAACATGAAAGCATAGAATGCAGAAAGAAATCTATGTCCTAACTATTGATGAACGGCGTAGATAATATAGGTTTATATTTTACATTTGAAGTATTCTTAAATGAGAGTTTTGTTTAAAATTATCTTAGACGTGAACATTTTTAAAAGCTTTTTATTATGTTAAGTATTTGATTTTTCATTGAAGCACTTAGAATTTATCTTATATTGAGCATTTGATTTTTTTGGTTAATATTGAGCACTTAGACCAGTCTTTATTTAATTTGATTTAAATTTTAAATCTTGATATATAATAAAAAAAAATTAAAGATATTTTTTATAACTTAAGTTTTAAGATTATTAATTTTAGTTTGAATTTAATTTTTATATTTTCCATTATTTTTTAATTTATATTTTTATCTCTTTAAAATAGTTTTATTAAAAATTATTTTTTATAATTTATATAATTCATTAACTTTTAAAATAATCATACAATAAATATTTAATGTATTATATTAATTTAATAATATTTGTGTAGTGCAAGGATTACTAATTAATTTATATAAGTTTTGAGTAAATCTCTAAATTTGATTCTTGACATTACTAAGTCGAAATTAAAATTCTTAAGAATTTAAATATTTTTGATAGTCTGAGGGAGTTTTGATGGTTGTCCGTCAAGTCCTAAAGCTTAATTTGACGCAGAAAAGAGCAATTTGATAAACTATCAAGACAATTTAAATTAAAATGTTTAATTCTAACGATCTTAACGAATGAGAAGCGTGAGATTTACTGGCAAGCTTTAGATTCAAAATCTCTTGGACAACTCACAAGGTTGGTTGAAAGATTTATTTAAGCAATTAGAAAATAATGATACACCGAACTTAGATAATAGTCCTCCGCTTAAACACGAAATAAAGTAACACTTTATGGTCCTCTCGAATCTGATTCAGTTTGCGTTGGCGAATAGATGCGCTACTTGTTCAGCTTATGTTGATGACAAGCAGTCTCGTTTCATTTTCTGGAAAATATTAAAACCCACAATACTACATTTGTTCTATCTTAAATGATGATTATTAATACTTTTTGGCATCAGAAATTGATCGATGATGTTATTTTCCTCTGATTCTTTTCCATTTTCATCCCGAGAAAGAGACACTGAATGAACGATCTATGGAAAGTTCCACCACGACCTATCATGCATCGTAGGACAATTAATGAGAGTTCATTTGCTATTTGATTTATGTCTTATAATTTACTGAAATAATTTATGCAACTCTTTATTATAATAAACAACTCTTCTATTCTATGAAATATTTGTGTAATGGGAAACCAAAAAAAAACGAAAAGAACTATGTGACAATAACATATAATGTGTCAATTAAATAAGTGGAATGAAATTAAAAGATACGTGGAAGCCACGTAAGTCCATTAATTTGGCATATGCAATTTTTCCATTTTCACCTCTTCATCCTCTAGATGTCGTCGTTTCCCACAAAATGCCATACTAATTCTTCCTTTGTTAGCTGTTACATGAATTCAACACATACTCAACCATACGATAGATCCACAACTCATTCAAATGGCACTCACTTTCACTCTATATTTAGAATGTTCTGCTTTGACTTCTTCTTCCCTGTAATTTACACCATTTATCTTCAAAGTGCAAGTGTCTTACTATCGTGGCGGAACAGGACAGGTAGCAAAGAAAAGGAAAGAAAAAAGGTACTAAGGTATTGATTACACTATCATTCAATTTCTCCTAATCCTAGTCAAGTGAGAGTGTATATGTTACGGTTTCAAGAGTGTTCTTTATTAGATTTAGACATACATTTCATTATAACAAATCACTCAACGGAAATGTAGATTTATTGCATCAAACTCAAGTGATCTCCAGCGTTGCCACCTTCTACAAAAAAACAAGTTATTTTAATAAGGATGAACATTTTCATTTTCGAAGTTAAAGAATACAAGATGCCCTTCAAGTTTAAAGAGTAAAACTAATCGTTACTCACATTATAGTTACTGTTAGCACAAAAAAATTTATACACAATAAGATTGAAACACGATATCTTATTAAATAGATTGACTTTACACATATAACCACAACGGAGCCATTGGACTAACCCTAATTAACACCTTGTTTGATGTTATATATAATTATTTTTATTTACTTTTTTTTATATTAATACATTTCAAAAATACATCTAAATAATCAAACATTTTCGAAACAAGCAGGTGTCTTTTTCTTCTATAAATCGATTCATTGTGCAAGGCAATTGTAATTGAGCTGCTTTCAAATTTCCAACTTATGGAGGGTACCTCAAATAAGCATTCTTTTATTCTCTTGATTTTGGTTTTGCAAGTACTCCTTAGTCCTCGAGTACATTGTCAACTTAGATATGACTTCTATCATGCAACTTGTCCAACCCTGCCTTTAATTGTTCGAAGCACACTCTTGTCAGCAATGGCCCTTGATCCAAGGATTGCAGCTTCTATCTTGCGCCTTCATTTCCATGATTGTTTCGCCAATGTAAATTAATAACCTATCTTATATTTAGTTATTGTTTTAACTTGGTTATTTTTTCATGTATATATGTGTTTCCATAACCACTAATATGCTTTACTTTTACGTTTTTCTTCCACAGGGATGTGATGGATCAGTGTTACTTGATGATACCAGCACTTTTACTGGGGAGAAAAACGCATTGCCTAATCGAAATTCTATCAGAGGATTTGAGCTAATTGATAGAATTAAGTATGCAATCGAGTGTGTATGCCCATCCACCGTATCATGTGCTGATATACTAGCTCTAGCAGCTAGAGAAGCTGTTAATCTAGTAAGAAACCCCAGCACCGTCTTATTACGATTCAGCATTAACTAACATATGCTATGGGCAAAATCAATAAATAATACCTTTTTATTAAAAATATATAACATTTAATATTATGAATACATAAAATATTATAATGCCTTATGATTTTAAATAAAAAAATTATTATTTTTAAGTTTTTATTGTGTTTAGAGAAACTGAATTCATAACACAATATACTGTATAAACTAGAGATATTAATTCCTGGTGTAATTTTGTCAGAGTAGTTTTAGACTATACTGGGGGGCACCAGCACTTCTTGGTCGTAGAGATGGCACAACAGCAAGCCTGAGTGAGGCTAATCAGTTGCCTTCACCCTTTGACTCCCTAGAAAACATTACCAACAAGTTCATTTCTAAGGGTCTTGAAATTAAGGATGTAGTAGTGCTCTCAGGTTTGTTTTCTTTACTTCTAGTTTTGGTAATTTAGGAGTTCTCACAGCTTGTAACTTTGATTTGATTGCCATCAATAGCATTAAGAAGTTAGTAATACGTTTGACTAATATTAACCGCTTACATGTATTTCTATTTTCCAACTCAATTGTGATTGTAGAATAGCTAGCAAAATAAAAACAGGATGAGAGGTAAATATTAATTGAAGAAGTATCGTTGGATTTATATGGAGACATGGTACAACAGCTTTGTTTGGAGCAAGGTTCATGTTTTTCTTCAGCATTCATGCAGCTAGTGTCAAATCGCGGTACAATAATATTTGGTGAAGCAATAGATTGAGCCAGGGCTATGTCCTCTAGCTAGCTTCTCCCTTTCCGTCAAACTTGAACAGGAAAAAGGAACATAATTTTGCTCAAAGCTAACAAATAAAATACTCCCACTAGGCCTAAATTACATCACATCACATCACAACATAATTGAGATGTGTCACAATTAATTTAATTTGTAAAATTTTATAAAAATTTGTGTTTTTTATTAAAAGTTTTGAAATACTTTGTCTAAAAAAATATTTGTGCAATTTTTGTTACAATACAAAGAAATAGAAAGAGGAAAGAAAAAGAATAAGATGAGTAATCTGATCAAGAAAAATAGATAGAAATTTGTTGTAAGAATTTATCATGAAAATACTATAACCCTTTTATCACTATGTGATGAATGCAGGAGCCCATACCATAGGCTTTGCTCAGTGCTTTACATTCAAGCAAAGGCTTTTCAACTATAAAGGCACTGGTAAATCCGATCCATCACTTGATGATTCACTTCTACAATATTTACGGGAACTGTGTCCAAATAATGATTCTGACACCCATTTGGCTCCCTTGGATACCATGACTCCCCACTTTTTTGATAACATGTATTACAGAAACCTTGTGAAGAATTTAGGACTACTTCAGACAGATCAAGCTCTTATGCATGACAAAACCACTGCTTCATTGGTCATCAAGTATAGTGACTGGCCTGGTCAACTTCACTTCTACCATGACTTCGATGCATCTCTTGGGAAAATGAGTCTTATTGGTGTACTCACAGGACAACAAGGGGAGATAAGGAAAAATTGCAGGGTGGTGAACTAGAAATCTATTTGTATGTGCTCTGTTATCCTTTTTCTACAAACCAAATAGAGTTCATATATCAACATTCTCTCCAAGTTTGTATAAGAGCTAGAAAAGAGAATAGGTTTGTTGTATCCTTGAAAATTTGGGCTGATAGTTCAGATTGATGAATTAAGAGTTTGGTGACTTTTTGTTACTATGGAAGCAATTTTATTCTAAATTTTAAAATTATCTTATCCCATATTTTTTAATTTGACTCTGATTCCGCAAAAATTAATTTTACTTTAAAATTAAAATTTATCTTATCCAGAAAATTTGTATTTTATAGAATAAATTTTAAATTGGTTTCCCACGATTTTTACTAGATTTTGATCTAATCTTTAAATGGTTAATTATTTCCCTCAGCCTCAAAATATTAAGCAATGGCTTCAAGGGCTTAAAGCAACAATTAACTATAAGTAACAGTTATAATGTTATATCACTTAGCCTAAAAATTGTAATGGTCGTTGAAGGACTATTAGAACAACAAAAACATACGAACAATTAACTGACGAATATTACCTTACAGTCGTTGATCACCTTCCTTAAAATCGGTTTTCTCTGTCTTAACACCTGTTTATACAGGTTGAAAAGGCTACAAAGGCAATAGCTTCAAGGGTAAATTTAGTGCAAACAACTCTATCAAAAGGAGATACAATATTAAAACTTGACTAATATATTATTTTAATTCTTAAGATTATAGGTATTTGTTAATTTAGTCTTTAATATTTTAAAAAATTAATCACTTTTGCTCCTAAAATTATGAAATTCGACACTTTTGCTCATGAAATTATGAAATTGGTCATTTAATTCCTAAATTATACATATCTATCAACTTATTGTCTGAAATTATAAAAAGAAAATTTAAATCCCTAAAATTAAAAAAAATAAGTCATTTTAACTAAAATTATAAGTAACGTTAAATTTAGTTCTTGAAATTATAAGTACTATTCAATTTAGTGTTTAAAATTTTGAAATATAATTTTTAATCCCTCAAAAGCTAATTATTTTAACTCCTAAAATCATAGACACATTAATTTTGTCTTTGAAATTATGACAGAAATTTTAGTTTTTAAATATAAATAACAAAATATTAATCTATTTTGCTAACTTATGTTAAATTTGTCTAACAACGTATAAATTAAGTGTTCGTATCTGATGATGCTATTAAATAACACAATTGTATTTTATAATTAGTTTAATTAAACAATTAGTTCTTAAAAATATTATACTTTTTGTTTTAGTTTGAGACTAAAATCACGTGTTTTTTTTTTTTTGTTCAATTTTTATAAAGACTAAAAACATGATATGTTAGAAACTAATTACTTAATTAAACCTTTATAATTTAAAAAACTAAATTGAACTTTACTTATAATTTTAGGAATTAAATTAAATATATAATTTTACAAACTAAAATGAATAATTTTTCATAATTTTATAGACTAAACTGATACATATCCGTAATTTTTAAGACTAAAAATGATTGATTTCTTGTAATTTTAGGATATTGTTCTCCCATATAGACTAAATTAATAGATAATTATAATTTTAAAGTCTAAAATGATGTATTACTTTTAAAAAATTTATCATGTGTTCAAAGTTTTGAATTTCACTTTATTCAAAATTAATATATATATATATATATATATATATATATATATATATATATATATATATATATGCCAAAAGTCAAGTCATCATTCATCAATATATCTAGGATTTGGCTCAAACTCTGAAAAATATCATATGTGATGCATTTACATTCTTTATATTAACCTAAGAAATTTTTTTTCCAAGTGTCAATGTTTTATAAAATCCCTTTAAAATATTGATTGATACTATTTTCATTCAAAATATTATATAAAATTAAATAAATACTAGGTAAGTTAAATTATTTCATATTTTTAGAGACAATAATGCCAAATTAAGTATTATGCATACACTACATTAACTATGAATAAATAAGAATTAAAAAGAGGTTAAAGATTGATTGATTATTATAATTAATTAAATACACAAAATAAAATAAACAAATTAACAATGATAACTAATAGATTAATTATCCATTCAATTTAATATAAAGCTATCATAGATTACTAATAATTAAATCTAAATTTTATTTATACTCTTAGTTTGATCTAAGATAATTAATTAAACACTAATCATATTAAAAAAATCTACTATAAATAATACATAGAATATTCATCGAATTTAAGTTAAACAATCAAGTGTTTTCTAATCTTAATTCATTTGTCATGGACTAAATTTCATTCATATTCATATATGAAGATAAAGCAACACAAATATGATATTTAGTCATAATTTAATCTATAGAATTAAGCATTATTGTTATTAGAGAATTAAGCATTAGGGTTATTAGAAGTTCTTTGTTAATTATATATCAAAGATAAAAATATAATTCAAATATCATAAAACATGCATATTCAAAAATATACAAAACCTAAGAACACAATCAAGAATAAGAGATAAACATTCAATTTTGATTAAAAACAATATCTAAAACTTCAATTATAACACTTGAATTAAATAATTAATCCTAAAAAAGTTTAGCCTTCTATATTCAGATCCACAAGTAGAAAGAAATAGAACATAAAAGGAAACCCCAACAAGAATAGGAACGAATTGAAAATTAAACTTGAATATGAAAATAACAAAAAAAATTGAAGGAAATTCAATTTGCTAAGGAAAAGAAAACTAAGCTATTTATAGTGCTCTTAATTAGGTATCGTATGATTAATACAAATTTAAATTGTATAAACTCCTAATAAAATAAATTAGGCTCAATAAAATTGTAATCTAATGATTTTTGCATGTAACTGATTATTTGGACATAGACTTCATGAAATGGTTCATGTATGTCTTCTGCCTAGTGCAATAAGATCAAGTTGGTAAAGATAAAAAATTCTCTTTATTTTTTTATTTATTTTTATTATCAGCAATTATAGAGGGATTCTTTTAATATTATGTATAAATAGTTTATTTTATTTGTACATATATAGTAGAGGGACACATTCAATCTTTAATTTTGTCCATTAGTGATCAATTGCTCTATTTATCATAGAGTAGAGAAACTTGGTAGACCTCAAGGCTCATGACCTTGAGGTCCATAGACAATATCTCTTAATGAATAGAGTTCAGTTTCTATGAAGTAACCCATCAAATTGAAATCAAAAGGATGCAATTGCTTTTAGGAGCAATATTTTATAACTAAATTGTTGAGAAACCATATTAATATGAAGTAGTAAAATATGAACAATTAAAGACAGTAAATTTACATGTGTTGCTTATAGGGTAAACAGACTTTTCCACCATGCATGTTCATTAATTATTTTAGTTTTTATTTTATTAAAATAAAATGATAAAATAATTATTTACTTGTAAGTTAAAAAAGTCATTACTATCTTGTTCTATATTTTAAAATATTATTTTATAGTTACATATTAATCTAATGTTTACATCATCTTCTTTTTAATTAGATATAAAGTATATTATTGTTAATGTTTAGTTGAATACATATGAAACCATACTTACACATGTTTACAATAAGATATGTATAATTTATTTATTTATTTACAACACCATTAAACAAAGCTAAAAAGTAGAATTTATATATATTTATATAATTTTTTATTTTGATAAATGATACTAAAAGGTACTTTCTTGCAATGTGTTTGTAGTAAATATGTTAGTTTGTTTCACATAAATCTGCTGGTACATAAAATAAAAAGAATATTTATTAGACCACTTTTTTGAAATATAGAATTTTATTATGGAGTTTGTAAATTTACCTATGAATGTGAAAGATGAAGTTATTTCTAAAACTCCAATCATTTTTTTGCAAAACACTAAGTGAACAAAAAAAGAGGCTTCAAATGTGTGAAAAAAAAATTCAAAATTTGGTAAAGATAAGGATAGTGTACAAAAATATTATGTGTAATTTTTGTAAATGTGATTATTCAATTGGTAAAAATCTAAAGTAAAAAACAAGATATGAGACTTCACATTTAAGTTGTTATATTTCTATTTATAAAGAAATTTTAAACTAGAATTTAAATGCTAATGATGTGTTATCTATCCAAATGTTGAACACTGCAAAAGTGATAATTTAACATGATCTTTCTTTTAATTTTGTGGAATATAAGAGTATAAGGGAATAGATAAACTATCTAAATTTAAGTGTTGTGATGTACTTTAGGAACATTGTTGTGTTATGTATTAAAAAAGTTTGTACTATATAGAAAGATAAACACAAGTAACTTTTGTTTAAAATTTTTAATAAAGTATGTTTAACTTCTAATGTATGGACAACTTTTATCACTAATAGATATATTATTTGACAATACACTTTGAATATTTACCAATTAGTGTTTGTAGGTCTTGAGACACTAGCAACCCTTCTTATAGAAGAAAATGATACTATTGAAGAAAATACTCATAATGAAAATTTGGTTAGAAGAATATTATGTTCCTAATTAACCAATATGGCCTAGACATCAAGAATTTTTCATGCAATATTATAGCATACCTTGGATAATATTTGCCACTGAAAATGAGAAACCAGTACATCAACAGGTTAAAGATTTATCACAAATTCTCTCTAAAAAGCTATAACATCAATAACAATGTCAATTTATAAATATTCTAATTTTAGTATGTGTATATAAATGTGTTTCTAATATAGTGGGCTAACCCTAAAAAATAGCTTAAGATCAATTCATTTAAAAAGTAGGTCAAAGATATTTCTTTAAAAGTGGACTTATCCATAGGTTAACTCTAGCTTATTAGGCCTATGAGCTTTTTAAGTTATGGCCTATTTGGCTCTATGGGATTTTAAGCCCTAGCCCATATGGATTAGGGTTAAATGGGTGAGAGTTGACCCATTTGCCAAATCTAACAACTAATGATGGTAAAAAAGAAGATATCAACACTAACAAAAAAGT
Source organism: Abrus precatorius (assembly GCF_003935025.1). Lineage (NCBI taxonomy): Eukaryota > Viridiplantae > Streptophyta > Magnoliopsida > Fabales > Fabaceae > Abrus > Abrus precatorius. The sequence goes on along the minus strand of NW_020874362.1, from coordinate 3,104,567 downwards.
AAGCTTAAACAATTGACAGAACAGTAGAGAAGAAAGAAAACATTAATGCTAGTTTAAAAAGTGAAAATAATAATGATGAGAATATTAAGAATGTACATTTTGAATATCATAAAAAAAGGAAGAAACTTAAGATATGATGATAGGTTTAACGTTGGTATAAATAATAAAAGTGAAAGTGAGAGATATGTCAAAAAAATAAAAGAAAGAAGTAAACTCTAAAACAAATACCAATAATGAAGTTTATAATAAGAAAATAAAAAAAATAAATAAGTTAATCACAATGAGGGTGCAAGAGGTTGTGAGATACCAATTTCAGTTAAAGTTAATATTAATTTAGTCCAAAATGATGATGTTGATGAATATGTGAATGAAAAGTTGGAAAGTGATGAAGATTTTTCATGCTATGAGAATTAATCTAAACCAAGATATCCCAAACATAAAGCAAAGGATATGTATAAGAACTTTAAGTTCCAATTAGGAATAAAGTTCTTATCTCTAAACCAATTTAAAGAAGAAATTCTAAAGCATTTAATGCTAAATGAAAGGCAAATTAGATTTAAGAATAATGACGTATGCAAGGAGAATTGTGATTTATAACTCATTAGTAGGAATAAGAAAAGTCAGACCTAGATGAAAACTCTTGTGGACAAGTATACTTGTAGGAGAGCCTATGATAATAAGTGTTTAAAATATAAATGGTTGTGAAAATCATAGTGAACAAGTTCAAGATTAGAAACAAGGTTAATGTGAATGAAGTTACAGATGATATTAAGTAATTTACATTCAAGGCACAACAAATTACAAGGGAATTAGTTGAAAGGGTTATAATGCAAAATTAAGAAAGTTATAATTAAACATTCATGCACCTACATGACAACCTGCATTTGGTAGCTTTTACATGTTCGTAGAAAGGTGCAAAAAAAGATTTATTGTTGGATTTGTAAGTGTGGACAATTGTAGAAAAAAAATATGGTAACACATTGTTGATTGTTGTGGGCAGAGATCCCAATAACCAAATTTTTTTTCTTGCATATGTTGTGGTTGAGACAAAGTTTAAGAAGAGTTAGAGGTGGATTCTTACTCTACTTTTAGAATATATTAAATATATATTCACTGATAGATGAGTTTTTATTTTTGACCGTTAGGAGATTATCATTTTATTTACTTAATTTACCATTAAGTTAATAAATATAGTTAATTTATTTTTTTAGGGTCTAATACTTTGTTTGAGGGATTGTTAAAAGGCGTTAAACATAAAACTTGTATAATACATTTGTATAACAACTTAAAGGAAAAATTTATTGAAAGAACATTATTTAGAGATCTGATGATAGAAACAACAAAAGTAATTTATTTTGTGGCATAAAAGGAGAAAAAAGATTAAATTGAAGGTGCTTGATGAGAAACCACATGAGTGGCACACTTTTAGTTATCAAAATGTGATGTCCTAATGATTTGTAAGTAAGACCTTTAATAACACAATATTATTAGCTAGGATGAGCTAGTCATAACCATGTTTGAGAGATTAGAACATATCTTATAAGAAAGTTTGAATTACTTAAGGATAAATTAGTCTATTACCTTGGAAATATTATGTCAAAACTTAGGAAGATGTTAGACAAAGAATAAAGTTAAGTGACAATTGTTTATAATATAGGTCGAGGACTTAAATTTTGATGCAACAAATAAGATATTAATGATAAGTTTGTTGTTAACCTTAACACACATTCTTATTCATGTAAATTTTAGGATTTAGTAGGAATCTCTTGTAGGCACGTTGTGGCTGCAATTTGTGACAAGGGAGATGACTTTAAAAACATGTATATAACTACTAAAACAAAACTTGAGTTATGTTACGGACAAATCATTAATGGTCAAAATAAGTGGCAACAAAATAATGAAGAAAACATTTTTTTCACCTTACTTTAAACAAGGTCCTAGTAGGCCAAAGAAATTACAAAGTAAGAAACCTGATGAAGACTTAAATCTATCAAAGCTAAAAATATCTCACACATCTAATAGATGTGGAAGGTGCCATAATATGAGTATAATAGTAAAAGTTGCAAAAATCCAGGATAATGCTTCAAAGTGCTAAATAAAGATAGCCCAATACATAAAGCTTTAAGTCCATTCCCAATAATACAAATTTTGTTATTACTAAAATTTGTTTTTCTTTTAATTTTATAATTTCTATTTTTTAATAATTGTATGAGTTATAAATGAGTAAAAAGAGATAAAAGGTTCATAACCAAAATCAATCACTAGGTCCAAATCTACAACATTAAAGGAAAGTAATAATGTGTTACTCACATAAATAGTATTTTATTATTTGTCTTTAAATAACCTAGTCTTTGAAATGTGTCATGGAGGTAATAAAGGCAATGACAATGTAATAGTGTGCAAATTGGAGAATTTGCCCTTCAATTTAATAAAAATGCTACAATTGGTATAAAAATTAGTTTGAATATAAATGATCTTATTAATTTGGACCGTAAAATTTGAGTTAAGACCGCAAATTCTATGTTGCCTAACAAATTATATTATTAGGTTAATATTACACTACATTATTGAACTAATATATGATCTGCTAAGTAACATTTTATTTTTCTCGTCAACACTTAATAACAACAATTTAACAATAGAAACTAAATAAGAATTAATTTTAAAAATACAGATGAAAAGATAAAAATCTTTTATAAGGGATCAAAATAAAAAAGATGAAAAATTTTGTAGGGATAAAAAATATATTTAGATTTTTTTATGAATAAAATATGTAATTTATAGAAAAAGTATTATAAAAATCAACTAATGAGATTTTAAATTAATATAATGAGAATTATTTACTTATATCATGATAGAAAAATTACAAATTCACTTATGTAATGAATTTAATCCTCTAAAATTTTTAATAATGGTATAATTTCACATCTCAAATATAATAAATATTTTATTTTTTATACTAAAAATATTTTTCAAAGGTTCTATAAAAATTAATATTAAAAAATTATATAAATATATATATATATATATATATTCAAATAGTTATATATTCAAAAAAAATTATAATAAAAATGCTACTATTCATATTTTATTCATTTTCATAAAAGTAGAATAATATATAAATTTAATTAAAATTCTTTAATAGTCAATAATTAAGGGTTATAAAGATAAAATTGAATTATAATATAATTTTTTAATCTAAGTTTGATGTCATCTATTCTTTTAAAACTAAAATAGATTAAAATACACATTTTTTTCATATCTTTAATATATTTATAAATTAATCTATGTATTTTTAAAAAAATTTGTTTAATTTTTATATGAATATATTATTTTTTTTTTGCTCATTCTATCATTAACAATATCATAACATTAAAAATTAAAATATAACAAAATGCTTGTACATATACTTAAATGAAATTTTTTTAAAATATAAAAACTAATTCATAAATTAATATGAATTAAATATATAATTAACAATTCAAAAAAACTCCTAAAACACCATAAAATAAAATGGTAACTAAAACAGTAATTTTCCATGTAGAAAAATCTTAACATCGTCATTGAAGAAAAAAAGCTTTTTTTTTTTTTTCTAAATTAACGTAAAGCTAAACAATTATTAGGGTCCAAAAATAACATAAAAATATATATTACACTTATCGACTAGAACTACTACAATTATTTAGGTGAATGATAGAAAGGCATAAGAGAGAAATTATAAAAATAAGCTTTTTGTCAAACTACAAAGTGATCATTTTAGCTCTAGAGATTTAACTACGGATCCATTACGTTGTCAATCAAATCCAAGCCCATTAGTTGAGATGTCCCGTCATGACGCGTACAATTTATATAATGAGGTAGGTTCTCCAAGTTTTGAATATTTTGTTAGATAGATTGAAAAATCACTATCACTAAATCCACATGAAATGAAAAAAGGTAACTTGGTGAAGATTTTGATTTTAGTGTGGCACAACAGGATGATGAAAATGATGAAGAGTAGAACCTCAATGATGAAGAAGATGAGAAATTGTTTAATTTGCAAAATTTGGATGAACATTTGATGTCGTGATATCAATCCCCATCTCAATCTCGACAACATCCTAGTCATTACTCAACGGTTAATTTAGATGCAAAGTATTGTAATATGAGTTAGTTTGGTTTAAGTTCAAGTATAGGGGGAGAGAATGATTTGTCACTAGGCCAATTATTTTGCACTAAAGATGAAGTGACGTTTGTTGTTAACCATTACAATATTCGAAGAGGTGTTCAATATAAAATTTATGAATCTAACCACATAAATTTTAATTACAACTATGTGAAGTTTGACATTAACTATAATTGGAGCATATGTGTCACTTTCCGCCAGAAATTGCAGTTATGGGAAGTGCAAAAATTGACAAAACCACACACATGTGTCTTTCTAGAGTCTATGAATCAGCATGCTCATATGGATTATAATATTATTTGTGCCCACATATAGCATAATGCAAGCATATCCTACAACAAAAATAAAATCTCTACAAGCATTAGTAGAGCCAGAGTTGAGGTTCAAAACAACATATAGAAATGTGTGACTCGCCAAACAAAAAGCTATTGCTATGATATATGGAGATTGGAAAGAATCATATAATGAACTTCTTAGATGGTTGGGTGGCTTGCAGTCTTATATGCTAGGTACTATTGTCCAAATGCAAATTGGACCATACTATATTGGTGATGTTGTAAATTATGGTTGCTTTATGTTTCATCTTCCTTTCTGGACCTATCCACTGTGTATAGAGGCATTCAAATATTGTGTAAAAAATTGATTTCAATTTATGGAACACACTTGTATGACAAGTATACTGGAGCATTGTTGATGACAATTGTCCAAGATAACAACTCAAATATCTTGCCAGTTGCATTTGCAATGATGGAGGGAGAGATAAAAGAAACATGGTCATTTTTTTTTTAGAAATATCTGTCAACATTCGACATCTTAAGAGGGCATTCTTGTCATATTTGATAGGCATCATGCTATCAAAGCAGCTTTAGAAGCTATAGGGAGTGGGTGACATCCCTCTTCAGCTTATCATGTACATTGTTCACGACATATTACGTCAAATTTTGTTGTAAAGTTCAAGAACAAAGGTGCAAAGCGATTAGTAATGAATGCAACATATGTAAAGAGTAAGCATATTTTTTTGTACCAGTTTAAAGTGTTGGGCAATTTGGATCCCGCGATGTGTGCATGGACTAACAACATATCATGTGCAAAGTGGGCTCAATATGCTGATGAGGGTCTTGGTTTAGGTACATGACTACTAATTTATCTGAGTGTATGAATGTTGTCATGAAAGGCACTCACAATCTTTCCATTACAGTCATAGTTAAGTCAACATATTATCTTCTTATTGAGTTGTTCGTACAAAAGGGCATAAAGGCAAAGCTGAAGCTTGCAAGTGGCAATAAATTTTCACAGACCTTGTTAAATGCAATTGAGGAGCATAGGCAACACTCTAGTAACATAAGTAGCACTCGAGTGTCTCACGATGCTCTAGAATACTTAGTGTTTGAATGTGACAACATAAGAAGTCATGGTCAACGGGAATTCTAGGTGTATTTAACAGAGTGATGTGTGACTATGGGGAATTCCAAAAATTGCATTATCCATGTTGTCATGCACTTGTTGCGTGCTCTGACGCTCGAAGAAATTAGACCTCTTTTGTTCATAAGGTTTACACCATAGAGCCAGTGTTTAATGTGTATAAAACATAATTCTCTTCTATTTCTTATGAAGATATGTGGCCGTCATACATAGGGCTTCTTAAGCAAAATGGACAAGACTGGTCTAAGCTAGGGAAAACGATACGGATTGTGTAGAGGTACCGATCACACTAGACAGACATGTCCACATGCTCTATCCTCTAGCCAACATAATTGATTCACTGTGTTATATAGTAAAAATAATATTGTTAAATTTAATTTGTTGTAATATATCTGTTGTTTATTGTCTTATTTCCTCTTATACTAAGAGTAATATTATCTAGTTTATGTAACTACTTTCTTAAGAAAAATTTGTTATTTATCGCCTTATTGTCTACCATCTTTTGATGCATTTAACCAAGCTAAGCTAAAATACATAATTGATATATTTCAAAGTACATATAATTTAAAGTCGATTAAAATTAAATATCTTACACCACTATGCTTTGATAATTAAAAACCAAAGTCCATAAAATTAAAAGTCCTAAACCACCATGCTTTAATAATTAAAACTCTTACAAAAACTAAATTAAAAGTCTATCATACATATCCATTTGAATTAGGCCACGCCTATCGCGTCTAGAGCTAGCAATATGACTCTCTGTTGTATAACGATAATATACAATCTGTCATACTGGTCTATGATGTTCGTACTCCTCCTACCGTTCCTCCTCTTGCTGATTCGCTTCTTCATCTTAGTCATCCATTTCATCCTCTTCCTCCTCTTAACGTGAGCCTTGAACAGAGGAAATTCAGATATGCATTGGTGATGATCGATAAAAATGATCTAGTGGTTGTACCTCTTGCATAGGTGCACGTGTACCAGATGATTGTAGTCATGCCATAACGTCAGCATCTCACATAAAGGTGTGCTAAAAGATATGTGTCATGCAATATCACTCTGACCTAAACTTGTGACGGATTGCTACATTGGACTAGGAGTAATAAAAGAATATAACATGAACTAATGACTAAGGCATGCCATAAACTACTAGTTCGGGGTCATACATGGTTGGCTAGAGCTCGACATGAACTAGTGCTGAGAAGGGCTAGCCATGTATTGTTGGTGGCTATGTCCTGACATGAAGTATTGGCTAGGATACATGGGTTTAGGCTGGTATACATGATATGACTAAGGCTCAGTTCTACGGCTATGTTGTGCTTGAGGCTGAAGGTTGGGATCTGCATTATGTTGTACATAGTCATCATCATCACGTGCCTCATCTAGGTACTAATGTCTGCTAACACGTGTACCAGCATGTAAACAAAGTTTAAAAGATCGTTTATCTGGGACTTTAGTAGGTTGTGTTATGTTTGGTTAGGGATGGCAATGGGTAGGGTACTACAGTACCCATCCCCATACCCACGTTTTAAAAAAATACCCATACTCGGCCCTATACCTGCGTGGGTATGAACATTAATCCTCGTACACGTACCCTCTGGGTATCCACATACCCGTCTTGTACCCATTACCCGCGCTTGTTTGAGAAAAAAATATTTATAAAGAAAAATATGTTTATATAACTTCACATAAGTAGCATAATAATACAAAAATTCAATATGTAGTTGCCGAACAAGGTACAAATATAGATAACAAACAAATATTCAAAGATCGTAAACATTAAATGTATCTTAATATAATAATTTTCTAAACTAAAATTCTTGGAAACAATAAGCAAAACTAAACACACAAGTTATTTGTCAGTGATAATCCTATCTTATGTGAGATTTGATTGATTGGTAATGTCAGAGCGATAACGAAATAGATCTGTACAATGGTTGTCCTTTCGTGTGGTATCACTTAGTAACTTCTTGTGACGGCATTGACAACTAATTCTAATGAATAACGTTTCATGGTTGTTAAGTTTTAGTGAGACAGACATTGAGAATGAGAATAGAGTTAGAGTAGAGAAGTTCAATACTAACAACGGAAAGTGGATACATAAAATATTTGTTTTAACTTTTGAATTTGAAATTGTAAGAAAAATAATAGATTTAATTAAAATAATATAATATAATTAATATATATATATATATATATATATTAATACTAGTATTTTTTAACTCATATACTATACGAAAGTATTTTATCAAAAATATAAATTTTTGAAAAATTATTTTAGTGAATTAAATATTTATAATGTATATAAATTTTAAAAGAAAGAATTTGAATAAAAGATAAATAGTTATAATAAAATTTTATAATAAAGAAATATACGTGTATATTAAAAAAATTATACTTTTTTATCTGAAAAGAATTAACAAATAAAAATTAACAATAATTTTTTATATTTATATCTTTTCAAAAACTTCTTTGAATGTGAATAAATAGTAAGAATAATATTATTTAGATTCAATAGATTATAGTTGTGCTTGTAATACATATGTTGCATAGAAAAATATTATTTTCAATTAAAATATAAAAAATAAAATTTAAATATTATTAATAAATAATAAGTTTACGGTAATAGTAGGTGATTGTAAAATTTATAAAATATTTATAATATATTTATTATTTATCATTCACTTTATGATTTAAACATCAATATGATTTTATTAACAAAAATATTTGTGTAAAAAATATTTTCTGTGTGTCATATATAAATAATATTTTTAAAAAAATCAATCTCATATTAACTATGTAATAATTAAATTGTGTTAGCCTAATTAAATGATATAAAATAGTAAATAAATTTTTCTATTAAAAATATAAACCAAAATAAATTTTTTGGTTTACTTTATTATTAAATATATTTTTATATTAATCTTATATAACTTCACATAAGTAATATAATAATACAAAAATTCAATGCATAATTGTAGAATAAAGTTCAAGCATATATATATATATATATATATATATATATATATATATATATATATATGCGGGTATGGGGCGGGGTGGGTACTTAGATACCCATACCCGTACCCGTATAGCGGGTAAATACCCTACCCATTGTGGGTAAATTTTACGGGTGTTCATCGGGTACTTTACCCATTGCCATCCCTATGTTTGGTGCTAGGGGCATGAGGTGCTACACTATCAGGAAAATCCCTAAGCTTTAGATCCTGTGGGGTCCATCCAACGACAAAAATTTATTAGCTATTGACAAGTACCACTGGAAATACTAGACAGAGGGATGATTATCATCAACCAACGAATATTGAACTTGCCACTTCCTACATGCCTCTTATGCAGCATGCCATATTACATGATCCAACATGTCTTTTTATGAAATAAAAAAAAATACCCTCGATTCATGCCTTAAAAGGGGTAATAATAAATTATAAAAAATCAATGGATTTGTGATAAAACCCTTCATAATGAGTATTTTTTTACAATTTTTTTTTGTAGATGAAGGGATCAAGGGATGGGGGATCAAATGGTATAGTTCTTTTGTTGGTAAATTGGAGGATTAGAAACATAACTATTGCTTTTCAATTAGTTGTTTTTGCATTAATTGCTATTTCATTCATTTTATTGATTAGTGTACCTATTGTATTTGCTTCTCTTGATGGTTGAGCGAGTAACAAAAATGTTGTATTCTCCAGTACATCCTTATGGATTGGATTAGTATTTCTAGTGTGTATTCTTAATTCTCTCATTTCTTGAAGCTATTTATTCTAAATTGAAAAACAAAATGACCCCTCCCCCGAAATTATTTCAGATTGTGAGGCACATTAGAAAAAAATGGAATATATAAGCTCCTAAAAATAAAGAAAACTAAAACATTACATTATAGGGAGGGATCAAACTTCTTCTATTGGAAAAATATTATATCTTATACTTATATGATGGTAAATTATAAAACTAAAAAAGCTTATCACCGGCAGTCTACTCAAGGTTCCAAACTCAACGTTAACAACTAAACATGAGAGTTGCGCTCGTTGCGAAACTTAATCAAACACCTTACGGTACAAGCTAACGACAGCCGTGCACCACTTGTGTCCGCGTTCCCAAAGGCACCCCTCTCTTTCAAAAGAATTCACGGCATGTCAAGCCCTGGTAAGGTTCTTCTCTTTGCATCGAATTAAACCATATGCTCCACTGTGCAAGCCTCGTCAATTCCTTTGAGTTATATTCCTGCTAATGTACTATCCAGGCAGGATATCTAACGCGTTAGCTACAGCATTACACGGGTCGATACGTACAGCGCCTAATATTCATCGTTTACGGCTAGGACTACTGGGGTATCTAATCTCATTCACTCCCCTAGTTTTTGTCTCTTAGTGTCAATGTTGGCCAAGCAGAGTGCTTTCACCGTTAGTATTCTTTCTGATCTCTATGCATTTCACTGCTCCACCAAAAATTTCTTCTACCCCTACTGTACTTCAGCTTAGTAGTTTCCACTGCCTGTCCAAGGTTGAGCCCTGGGATTTGACGGCAAACTTAAAAAGCCACCAACAGATGCTTTACGCCCAATCATTCCGGATAACGCTTGCATCCTCTATCTTACCCCGACTGTTGGCACAAAGTTAGTCAATGCTTATTCCCAAGATACTGTCATTACTTCTTCTCTAAGAAAAGAAGTTCATGACCTGTGGACCTTCTACCTCCACATGGCATTGCTCTGTCAGATTTTTACCTATTGCGGAGAATTTCTCACTGCTGCCTCCTATAGGACTCTGGGTTGCGTCTCAGTCCTAGTGTGCCAAGATCGAACTCTGGCAGCATGCCTTACACATGCAAGTCAAACAAGAACTGGTGTTTCCAATGGCAGACGGGTGAGTAACGCATAAGAACTTGCCCTTGGAAGGTGAATAACAACTGGAAACGACTGCTAATACCCCATAGGCTAAGGAGGAAAAGGAGGAATCTGTCCAAGGAGGGGCTCACGTTTGATTAGCTAGTTGGTGAGGCAATAGCTTACCAAGGCAATGATCAGTAGCTGGTTTGAGAGGATGATCAGCCACACTGGGACTAAGACACAGCCCAAACTCCTACGAGAGGCAGCAGTGAGGAATTTTTTGCAATGGGCAAAAGCCCGAGGGAGCAATGTTGCATGGAGGCAGAAGGCCCATAGGTCATGAACTTATTTTTTCAAAGACAAAGCAATGCTGATATGTGGGGAATAAGCATCGGCTAACTCTGTACCAGCAGCCGCATAAGACAGAGGATGCAAGCGTTATCTGGAATGACCTTTATTTTATTTGGGTTTTATATTAATTTATATATTAATTGTGCAGTTTGATATAAAGAGGCCGCAAGTGGATTTTGAGTGCATTCTGGGCCCAAATTGATGGAATATTAGAGTTTCGCAGCAGTCAGCACGCCCAGACCCATTCAATAAGCATGGGGGTGCTTCTAGCCCAAGCACGATCGTGCTCAATGTCTTGCACGACCGTGCTCGTCTGTGGGAAGCCCAATTATGAAGACTCTTTAAGGTTTTCAAATCCTATTAAAAGGGAGATCTCATGCATTGTAAAAGAAACCAATTTTTACATCTTGGCTTTGGCTCTAGAATACATCTGATCTCGTCTCTCTTGCACAGGATCCTTGGCACATGGTTGGCGACACTTGGAGCTTCGAGCAATCGTATTTGAATACCGGGAACACATCTCACACTCTAGTTTCTATTTCTTTTGATTATGGATTTGTTTATGATTGTTTTAGTTCTTTTCTTTAGCATGAGTAACTAAGTCCATAGCTAGGGCTATGGGAACTATTGTTCATGAATTTATGGAATTTTGATATTTGAATCTAAATTTGATTTCCGCTTTGTGATTAGATTTTATCCTATTATGTTTTTTTTCTTAATCTTAATTAATTATATCATCAGGTGACCGTACCTCAGTTAATTAATAGATCTATAAGGTAAAACGAGACAAAGAATTAGGTGGACCAAACCAATCTTTCTCTTCTAATTGTTATTAAATTAACAAGTTCATAAGCTCCTAAAACTTTCTTAAAATTAATGTGTTGCATGACCATTGGGGATGTTAATTTAGAGAAAAGAATATTAATATTGCATGATCATTGGGTATTAATAGTATTCGTATGAATGATTGGTAATCACAAGGAAATCGAATTTAGAGTTAAATAGAGAAATAACATAAAGGATTGAATGAGAAAACTCATATGTCCTAAGTTTCTCTCCGATAAGTTTAACCACGACGTGAATTGTATTCCTTACTCTTAGTTTTATAATTGATTTTATAAATTCTTGTTTTTAATTAATTTTGTATCTTTGAAGCTTAAACGATTGAATTAGGAAATTCTTAGTAATTGAAAATCAATCCTTGTGGAATGATATTTCGGGAACTTAATTTAAAAACTTTTTATTACTACTTGATGGGTACACTTGCTCTCCGAATAGCTGCGTCTCAGTCCCAATGTGCCAAGATCGAACTCTGGCGGCATGCCTTACACATGCAAGTCAGACAAGAAGTGGTGTTTCCAGTGGCAGACGGGTGAGTAACGCGTAAGAACCTGCCCTTGGAAGGAGAATAACAACTGGAAATGACTGCTAATACCCCATAGGCTAAGGAGCAAAATGAGGAATCCGCCCAAGGAGGGGCTCGCGTTTGATTAGCTAGTTGGTGAGGCAATAGCTTACCAAGGCAATGATCAGTAGCTGGTCCGAGAGGATGATCAGCCACACTGGAACTAAGACACGGCTTAGACTCTTACGGGAAGCAGCAGTGAGGAATTTTTTGCAATGTGCGAAAGCCCGAGGAGCAATGTCGCATGGAGGTAGAAGGCCCACAGGTCATGAACTTATTTTTTCAGAGACGAAGCAATGCTGATATCTAGGGAATAAGCATCGGCTAACTCTGTACCAGCAGCCGCAGTAAGACAGAGGATGCAAGCGTTATTTGGAATGATTGGGCGTAAAAGCATTTGTAAGTGGCTTTTTAAGTTCGCCGTCAAATCCCAGGGCTCAACCCTGGATAAGCGATGGAAACTACTAAGTTGGAGCATGGTAGGGGCAGAGGGAATTTTCGGCAGAGCGGTGAAATGTGTAGAGATCAGAGAGAACACCAATGACGAAAGCATTGTGCTGGGCCGACACTAACACTAAGAGACGAAAGCTAGGAGAGCGAATGAGATTAGATACTCCAATAGTCCTAGTCGTAAATGATGGATACTAGGTGCTATGTGTATCGACCCGTGCAATGTTGTAGATAACGCATTAAGTATCTTGCCTAGGGAGTACGTTCGCAAGAATAAAACTAAAAGGAATTGACAAGGGCCCGCACAAGTGGTGAAGCATGTGGTTTAATTTGATGTAAAGTGAAGAACCTTACTAGGGCTTGACATGCCGTGAATCCTCTTGAAAGAGAGGGGTGCCTTCGGGAACGAGGACACAGGTGGTGCATGACTGTCGTCAGCTCATGCCATAAGGTTAGCAATTCCGACTTCATGTAGGTGAGTTGCAGCCTATAATCCAAACTGAGGACGAGTTTTTGGAGTTAACTTACCCTCAAGGGATTGTTATCCTTTGTCCTGGCCATTCTAACACGTGTGTCAAATTTCGAATGAAAGGGTTTGCTTTGATCGTTAAGAGTAGGTAACCCTTTTCCCTTGTCTTTGTTTCTATTGCATTCTATCTCATCATATTTCATTATGTTTTGTGATATTTGATTTGAGAATCGCCGTCAATACCTCAGTGTAGGTTCAGGATACTCCTTTGTTCCACAGTTTGGGGCTATTTAAACTAACCAATTAAGAATTTTTAGATGTACTAGTACTAGCAATTGCAAGTGCATCTTTGATGCATTCATTGATTCTCCTGAGAGGCCAGAATTACTGCGAGCAAACATATTAATGATGAGGAATGCATGCTATGCTACTAATACTTTACTTGCTCTACTATTCTGCCCAAGCCTGGCTGAGGAAGAATTACTAGGCGTAAAACAAAAAAATGCGGATTAAAAGATTAGGGCATACTGTATTTATATTTTTTTTGTTTATAATATCCATCATTTATGAATATTTTTGTGTTTTTTTAAATAAACAGAAAATAGTAAGATAAGGCCATTCCATTTCCTTAGCGTGCAAACAATCAATGTTCATAAGAACGATTGATATGTGTTGCACTCCACCAAATTGTCGAACCACACGATTAGCAGGGTGTCACTCAATCATAGCAAATTGGATAAGAGTAGTCATAAATGCCCATATATCGGCCTCATCATAAACAAAACAAGGTGTAACATTCCTCACCTCATTGTTATTGTAGGGTATCCACCTAAATTAAAACAATGAATAGGAATATTAGATTGATAAATTATATAATTTAATATAAGAGTTAGTATTATATGTCATATTTTTACTTACTCTATTAATGCCAATTAAATCAATGATCCTCTTATATTGCAACAACTTATTCATGTGTGATTTTATCGATGAGGTAAAACTTTTTCACCTAAAATGAACATAATTAATTTTCATACTTGCAAATTTAACATATATAAATATAATTTTAAAATAACAAATAAATATACCTTAATGCTAGTGGAAAAGTGAGTGAATGATGATGTTTATGGGCCAATTAAGGTATTTTGTACCATGCCCAAGATTATAGAAGAGGTAAACAACCCGCAATCTTAGTAACATTATATTTTATTGCACGACAAAGCTCATGATAAATAGATCCTAGAACAGCAGACCCTCCCAACTCTAATTTGTAGTCCTAACAAAATCAATAAGAGGAGGGAGTCACTTCATATGAACCCTAAATCCAGATTTATCTAGGAATAATACTCTACCTAATAGAATAATTATGTACGCTCTGGGGTAACATAATAGTCTGTTTATCAATATTATGGGGTAATGCTCCAAATGTATCTGTGAACTAATGTAGATTTACAGAGAATCCTTTTATGTTTGTCTCATCTGGAATTGCTCCAAATAAATCTCTATACAATGCCCATATATCTCAATCATAAAATTTCTCCAACACTCTAATGCATCCACTCACAGGCCTAGTTGACATATAACATCCTCCAAAGTTATCGTACATTCTCCATATGGAAAATAGAATGTATGTGACCTAGGCTTCAAACGCTCCACAAGTGTACTAATGAGTGTCCTATCATAATCAAATATAAGCACTATCTGCGCAACATGCCAAAAATCAGTTTGCCTAAGAAATGGTTCCATCTTCAGATTTGGAGCGACCATCATATTATATAGTATTTACTTTGTAAAATTTGAACTTCTTATAAGATAACAAAAAATTTATATATTAGGTATTGTTCATCAAAACTAAAAGAAAATACAAAAATGTTGTTTACTATTTTGTTCATATACAACATGATATCAGATATAAATATATTACAACAAAATCATATTAAAATTAACTACCTCATAAAATAAATTTAACAAATAGTATAATTTAATTAATATTATCTTAATATATAACGTCTATTAAAATAAATAAATAAATTATTACAATACGAATCAACAGTTAAAACTTTTTAAATATATTTAACGCCCACTGAATATAAATTTATTTTAATTCACCAAGTTATAATTTAAATGTTTATTTGCTTAAAGCTATAATTATTTAATTTATTTTAACAAATAGTAAAAATTCTAATAAAAAATATACTAGGAGTTTTTTTAACTAACAATTGATTAAATATGTAATAAACATTATGTGTTATAAATGCAATATACAACATATAAAATATTACCATAAAAAATAAATATATAACAGATAAACAATTAAACATACAATAATTAAATTAATTTTTACAATTCTTTTTAATTAGACACTAAAAAGATTAATGGAAAATTAAATTAAAAAATTAAATATAAAATTAAATAATATTTTTCAATATTTACCTGGACTGACAATTTATTTGCAATATGATCAATAAAATTAAGTTAGTTAAGATCATTATTCATCTTCATTGAAGCAACACTAGACTTCTTTCTCTTCTTTTCTCTTTGAGGATTATTTTGAAAGGGGCTTCTTCTTCCTTCCTTCCTGGTTAGCCATGGCAGCGGAGGCCTTCCAAAGTCGATTCAAGTCGACTCCTA
Organism: Abrus precatorius; assembly: GCF_003935025.1. Taxonomy (NCBI): domain Eukaryota; kingdom Viridiplantae; phylum Streptophyta; class Magnoliopsida; order Fabales; family Fabaceae; genus Abrus; species Abrus precatorius. Next base: position 3,088,831 of record NW_020874362.1, on the reverse strand, counting down.
CCCTTCCACTAAAGTTGATTTAAGTCGGCTTTCTTTGTAAACTAAAGTTGATTGAAATCGATTCAAATTTACTTCCATAGGAACATATTGTAGCATCAAGTTCAGCCGATTAAAATTGACTTCTACACAATAATCAAAGTTGATTTAAATCAACTTTTGTAAGAGCAACTTCTGACGTAGTGTAGTCTATTCAAACTATATTTTATTTTTAAAAAAATCTACTTAAATTGCCAACTAAACATGATATTTATGTAATTTTTTTAATATAAGATATTTTTTTAATTTTCTTTTACTTTTATTTTATTCTTGTAAAAAAGTTAAAAAAGAACTAACTCCCCATAACCCTTAAAAAAAAATTATAGGTGAGCCCATAAAAAGAGAGGAAGAAGTCCCTCGCGCTGCAGCTTTGAGGCAGTTGCTAAAGTTTTACTGTATCATATCATTACAGGAAAAGTAGAAAAACTCTATTCCTAAATGAAACGAGATGCTAAAAGAAAAAATTTACAAATTCTTTTATAACATTTTATTAATTCATACATGTTTCATGCTCTAATCTGTTTCTATTTATTTTATTAATGATTTAAAATAAATCTTATTTTTTATATTGTTGTGTATTTAAATTTTTTAACTCGCACACATAAAAGTATTCTTTTATTTAAAAAATAACTACTCTACTCATTAATTAAGAAAATTGAGTGTATATTTGACATATTATATTAAAAAAATCACTTAATTTTATTAGACATTTTTTAAATATAATTTTCTGAAAATATAACAAACTCCAGCCATGCACTAATCATTTATTAGTCATTATTTTGATATTGCTAAGCAATTAACGAATCAGTGATTTGTTTCTAAATTAATTTTTTTTTAATTTAAAACTTCAGTATTGGAATATTATTTTTCAATCTCTAAACTCATGTAGCATATAGATAGCTTACTGCAATTAATCGTGTAATTAATTTTAAGTGTCCCTTTAACTTTTTTTTTTTTAACATTTACACTACGCAAATAATTATATTTTATAATTTAAATAAAAATAAGTATTTTAAACCTAATTTAAAATATCATTTTCAATGTAAAAAAATAAAATTTGAATTCTTCTATGTACATAAATAGACAATAATGCATTATATTCAATAAAAGGACATTGACAGAATGCTGGATCCTGCATATGATCCATTATAAATTAAACAGTTAGCAGCTATGCTATGGCTATGTCATCGATTGCATTCATTGAATTTAAGAGGAGTCTATTCCGAATCAGATCTCCCTTTACCTGTTTTGAACTTTTGGAGGGACTCTGTATGTCTGGTGGTGACACACGACAAAGAATCTGACAAATATAAAAGGTCATCAAAATGAAAATTTGTTAACATCAATTCTTACTCCTTAAAAATAGCATTTTTACTAAAAAAAAATTTCATAATAAATTATATATAAAATTGAGATATTGTAGAACGAAATTTTAAGGTTAAAAACTTAGTCTGAATAATTTAAATTGAAAAAAAAAAATAATTAAAAATAAAATAATTTAAATCATGTATAAATTAAAATATAAACACTAAAATTAAATTAAGCTCAAATAAAATATTGATACTATTCAAAAAAATTATAAAAGTACCGACGAAAAATAATTATAATTTTCACCTGATAGTGCTTGAATAATTTACGGTAATTACTAAGTATGTGAATTAGTCCGTAAACAACTGATTAATAATAAAAATAAATATGTTTTATAATTTTTTTGAGCAAATTACAATTTTGTTCTTGAAAGGCGTTTTAATTATCTTTTTCTCTTATTTTAAAATTAAAATGTAAATTATTTTTTTCTTTTAAGTAAATAAACATTTTAATTTTTCACTGGTTAGTTATTTTTAATATAGTTAATAGATTTGTTTAATATTGTTGCCAATTCTATCACTATAAGATGAAATAAAAATTCAAGAAAAATCAAAGTCAACATTGAGACACTTTAAATTAACTGGCTGTGATACTAAAATTAAAGAAAGGATAAAATATTATTGAGAGATACTTTTATAATTATTTACCATTATGATGAGATATGTTTATATTGAAAGATTAAAGTATAACATAATTTTTTCATGGAATGAGAATGTATATTTTAAAATAAAGGAAAAGAAGAGTGTTATTCAAACAATTTTTTTAGCAAAATTATAAATTTAATCTCTATTAAATAAAATTAGTCTAAGTTTATTAATATGAAACTAAGTTAAAATTCACAACTTGTAGGTAAATACTTAAAGCTAAGTAGCTAACTGATTGAATCTAACTATTTAGTTATCTAAAATATGTAAAATAATTTATAAAGTTATACACTATTGTGTTAATATAATATTTAGAATAAATATAATTTAGTTTATTTATTTATTATCATCCAATTAAATAAATAGAAGGCGGTGGTGATCCGTAATGTGATGAAAGTGAGTGGAGTGTTTTTTTTCTTTTTTTTTTTAGAGTTTTGCTATATTTTAGTTTTTAAATATAAATTTTAAAATAAAATATGTTTAATTAAAAAAATTAAGATAATTTTTAACTTAATTTTAAAATAATTTTACCTCAATTTTTAAAATAAAAAAGTAATCTTAATTTTTTTTGTACTTCTTTAAAAATATATATAATAATTAATTCTATAATTAATAGTTATCATTATCATCATTAATTAATTGTCATCTTAATAGTCATATTAATAATCAATGTTACAACCATTATTATTACTGTTATTGTATGCATTTTATCTGCTGCCATAATTTTCACTATAATTATTATTATTGTTATTTTTACAATTTATTATGTCATTTTTATAATTACTAAACATATTATAATTAAAATGTAAAAGTGACGTAAATAATTTAAATTTAATGTGAAAATTAAAAATTTATAGAAAATTTTAAATTTAATTTTTATTTTTAAAAATTTTAAAACTTCAAACTAATAACCACTCCAAATAAGACTCTGATTGGAATGATTTATAAATATAAAAGGTAAGAAGAACTAAAATTATTCTTGAAATAAGGTTATAATTATCATATGAGTATAACTTAATTAAAAAAGTTATCGATAACTATTTTTCAAAAACTAAACTCTACTTCATATAGTTTTAAAAAAATTACAGTTTTTTTTTTTATTGTATAGTTCTACTAATTTATTCTAGAAATCAATAAACTCCAGACTTCTATACAAATAAATGATACCTTAGTTTGTAAACAAAAGAATGACACCTTAACAGAAAAGGGGTGACAAAATAACTAATTATTTTGGTAGACATAAAACATAACTAATTTAAAGTAAAATAATTAAAATAAAAAAATTCCAATTTTCTTTTGTTTTTGTGCAGACAGGGGAAAAAAGAAAAGGCGGGATTAGCGACACGTGTCGAGGTTAACCGTAGAAGTTTTGTCGAGGCACGATAACAAAGGAGTTTGAAATTGAAAAGCGGGATTAGGGTTTTGCAGTATCTGAACTTCACTTCTTCTTCTTCTTTTTCTTCTTCTTCTTCATCATCCTCTTTCTTTCTCAATCCTTCTTTTTCCTTACCAAAATGGTGAACCCAAGATGTTTCCTAGACGTAAGCATTGGCGGTGAACTAGAAGGCCGAATCGTCATTGAGCTCTTCAACGACGTCGTTCCAAAAACCGCCGAAAATTTCAGAGCCCTCTGCACCGGCGAAAAGGGCATCGGTCCCAACACCGGCGTCCCCCTCCACTACAAGGGGATGCGTTTTCATCGCGTCATCAAAGGATTCATGATCCAAGGCGGTGACATCTCCGCCGGCGACGGAACCGGAGGGGAATCCATCTACGGTTCCAAGTTCGAGGACGAGAACTTCGACCTCAAGCACGAGCGCAAAGGCACGCTTTCCATGGCCAATGCGGGTCCCAACACCAACGGTTCTCAGTTCTTCATCACCACCACGCGCACCCCTAACTTGGACGGAAAACACGTCGTTTTCGGGAGAGTAGCCAAAGGCATGGGCGTCGTTCGTTCTGTCGAGCACATCGTCACTGGCGACGATGACCGTCCCACGCAAGACGCCGTCGTCGTGGATTGCGGGGAAATTCCCGAAGGCGAAGACGACGGCGTCATTAACTTCTTCAAAGACGGTGATACTTTTCCTGATTGGCCCGCTGATCTTGATGTCAAACCTGATGAAATTTCTTGGTGGATGAGTGCAGTCGACACTATCAAAAGCCTTGGCAATGAACAGTACAAGGTGAAGTCGTTTTTCTTCTCTTTTCTTATTTGTGATGGTTTTTATAATAATTCGATTTTTAGGTATATGCTAAGTTTTCATAAAATCAAATATTACAAGATTTAATGTATTAATAAATTAAATGATACAATTTTTAATTAAAAAATTACTATTTATAGTTTCATATTATGTACTCTATGTCACATGTTAGAAAATTCATTTATAACAAATAATAACTAGATAAAGCATGGTGTTTAACTATTGTTTTGTCATTTCTTGCAAAACAGAAGCAAGATTATAAGATGGCTCTCAGAAAGTATCGCAAAGCCTTGCGATATTTGGATTTGTGTTGGGAGAAGGATGACATTGACCAAGGTCCACCTCTCTAGTTTCTTGCTCTATAGTTGAACTCTTTTTGTCTTATTTGTTGTCCTTTAGTGTCTTATATAATGCTTCGTTTGTTTCTTTCTGACTTGGCAGAGAAGAGTGCTGCTTTACGGAAGACGAAATCTCAAATCTTCACCAACAGTTCTGTAAGTGTCTTGCAATTATACTTCTGCCACCAATTATTGACATCAAGTATCATTATTTATTGTCATGGGCCATCTCTGCTCAAAGCTTTGGTTATTTAGGTAGAGGTTTGGATGTCATTTTTTGGATTCGGACTCCAAGTCCAATAAGTCATCCACTTCTAAATCATCAGCACTAGATGAACTTTTATTATCCATAATTCATTCATCATCAAAATGAAAGATCATCAAGATTAGATTCCATAGCTTTCTTGGCCAATTTTGTGTTAGCCATCACATAAACATCATCATCATTCATAGTTTGTTGTTTCAGGTTCTGTCTTTGTAAACTTACAAATTATATAAATGCAATTAATTAATTGCAAGTGCAATATGTAAAGAATGAAATACAACTTCTCATAGTTTTAAATTTTACAAACTCAAAAGCATTCCAATTACACTCACATCCAGAGGAGTTACATGTTAAGCTCCATATACGAATAGAAAATCTTTGAAACTATGGATGTTCATCTCCATAAGATTCCCACTATTGTGTTGGAGTTTTGATATTAGTTTTAACTGCATTTAGGGCTGCTTTGTTGCCAAAAAACTTATTCTTTACCTTAATATCTTCAAGTTGAGCATCAATCTTAGTCTTTTCTTCATCATTTTCTACTATCCTTTCTATACAGTTATATAATCCATGTTTAACGTCAAAATCAGCTTTAAAATCAAGACTTAAGTGTAAAATAGGGTTGAGGTAATAGGCAACAATATGCAATGGCCTATGGAGTTGGTTGTCTCACTCTCATTTTTCATTAATGGCATTCCATAGAGGGGGATAATAGATGAAAAAAAATAAATTTTCAAACAAAGGTAATCAATCAAAATTTTAAATTCAACATAATAATTTATTTACCCTCTTTACTATCATTGAAGACCTTTGCTATCTTTTCGTTAGTTCAGTTCATTTTCTCATAAATTAACTCCATAGCTGGTATTGCATTCAAATAAACCAAACATAGAACTTTGATTAGATGATATGCACCCTTTAAGCAAACAACAGTGGCTTTACAAATTTTTTTACCATAATCACATCATCAATAAACTTCCCAAATGTTGATTTAGCAAACTGACTAGTCTTCCATTGATTAGATGTGAACATTCATAACCAATGCTCTCTTATGCTCTTGAAGGCATTCCTAAGTAAGGTAAGACGTGGCAAAGTGAGTAATGCCTGGTCTCACCAAATCTCTTTCTTTTGTGAAGTATTGCAATAAAGAAATTAAGGAAGTCATTGATTAAATATTAGTAGTAATTTTTTCTCCTTTGAGATTGTCTCTTGATGAATGTGTCTTCTTCAAATCCTCCAATATCAAATCTATGCAGTGAGGGACACATGTTATCCAATACAATTTCTTCCTTTTCTCTATCAACAATTCACTTGCAACTTTGTAATTTATTGCATTGTCTGTCATAATTTAGACCACATTATCTTCACCAACTTCCTTCATCATCTTAAACAACTTGTCAATTGTTTTAAATATATGAGATGCACCAATTGAAGTAAAAAAAATTGTACAGGGATGTTCACTAAAATTGTGCAAACCCACCAAAACAAGCACAACCTAGGATCAGGATTGCTTCACCGACAATTGATTGTAAGAAATTTGACTGCCATGATTTTTTCTATAGTAGCTACCCACCTTGGGAATAGTTATTTCCCTAATTGTATGTGGCTTTTTACAACTTGCAGAGAGAGAAGAAAAGTAATGTCCTATTTCTAGATGGTATTATTTTTGTGAAAAAAATATGATTTTCTCTTTGTTTTGTTAAACTTGTAAAATTGGGGGTAAATTGACAAGTTTACCTAAGTTCATCCGAGTTTACATAAAAACGAGTTTACATGCGATTTGACATGATTTCTATGGATATGATCATGAAACTGCATTTAAGTTATTCCCCTGTTATGACATGAAAATTTTATCAGTACTCTTTGTCTTGGAGTACATGCTCCTTCCTTTAAAATAGCAATAGCCACCTTTGTTCATAGTAGTACTGGAAATTTACTCCTATGACTGGGTCTGCCAGAATCAACATGAAAGGCTTTCAATTTTATTTTTTTTTCATGGCTGTTATAACTTTTGTCATATTCTTATATCCTGCAGTGATCTTATTTTTTTCAATCAGTTGACTTAAACTAATAACTTGAATCCTGTTTGAATTTTTAGGCTTGTAAATTGAAATTGGGTGACCTAAAAGGAGCGTTGCTGGATTCAGACTTTGCAATGCATGATGGAGATAATGCGAAAGCTCTATTTCGCAAAGGCCAGGTTGACATCTTCCAATGAAGAAAATAGGATGATGATGACAGAGCTTCACACTGGCTAGTAAATTGTGTGCTCTATGAGTCATTTTAATCCTTCATTGTGCTTTTGAATTTAATATATAGCTTCCTATAATTTTATTGTGTAATATTCTAATTTTTGTTAAACCTATGCCAAAGTTTTGGGACCGTGTTCACGTCCTTGTTTTGTCTTATGTGAATTGTTAATTACCAACTCCATATGGGATACATCATTCTTGTACTTTGCAAGCTGAACCGTTTTTGTGTATTATATTTGGTAATCTGGTAATTTTTTATTTATGTTTGGTCTGCTTAATCTCAGGCATATATGGCACTCAATGACCTAGATGCTGCTGTTGAAAGTTTTAAGAAAGCATTAGAGTTGGAGCCAAATGATGGTAGGTGGCTATTTAAATACTTTGAACTCTTATTTCATTCCTGGCTTGTGTTGATGTCATGGATGCTTTTTAGAATTTGTTTTCCTTGAAGGAAAATGTTAATATCATCTCTAGGGGCTGATTTTAAGTATCCAAAAGTTGTAAGGTTTTATTGGAAAATTAAGTATTCATTATATCAGAAATACAAAAGTGTATTACATATTTTATTTTCCAATAAAATCTTATCACTTTTGGATGATAAGATTTTAGCAAAATTGTTTCTTAAATAATGGCTTCCTTTATCTTCATGTGGGAAGGTGTTGTTGACTACTGAGGAGTGAACTTCCTGGGAAGTTGTGAGGACAGAGGAGA